>NC_033798.1:87929619-87964934 GCF_001876935.1 Asparagus officinalis
TTAATAATATATATGATACAAATGAATGGGAAAAAGAATGGGGGGTTTCAAGCTTTTGACCTTCTAAGGGGATTTTCCTAAATAAAAAATATATCATGTCAAGAAAAAGCAAATACCTTCCTCATACTGGTCTGACCAAACAAATAAATTTTGAAACACACCACCAAACTCCAAAGACGTCGTATGCCTCTTCATTTCGTATTACCAAGTTTGAAACACACCCCACATAATACGTAAAAGTTCTAAAGATAAGCATTCTCATATAAAAAAAGACTAAATTATCATATTGGACTTTTATTTCAACATTGGTTATCAATATTCAATTTTTATTTGCTCCGACGACATTAACATATTCTCTTTGATCCATTTAAGACCCTTTTTCTCACTAGCGGTGAGAATTCTAGCGTGAATATAATTTTTTGTTGGGATATTTGCATATATACCCCTCAAATCTTTCATATTTGTAAATTTTACCCACAAATCTTGTATATAGTGACTAAAATATACTTTTCATTCTTAGATAGGTTTAATCATCCTCATTTCACTTCATATCCTATACCACCTTCCTTTATTAGAAGCCATTGTTAGTTTGCTACCCTCTAAATCCATCCTCACATCCACCAATATCATCCTCTTGCTAGCTGAAAAAACCAAATTAAAAACGCCTAAATGATAAAGAGGTGTGGTTGCCATGGCTGGAGAAGATGAAACATTTTAGGGAAAAATGCTTCCTGCCCCCAAAAGCCAAGTGAACATGCTTCCCACCCCCAGGACTTGGTCAATGGGCGTTTTACCCCTAAAAATAAAGAATCTGTTCTCTGAGCCCCCAAAACACAAAACCCAAGACATTAAAACATGTGAAGACCATAATACCCTTCTCTCTCTCTTTCTTTTTTTATTAAAATATGATGGAGATTATTTTATTATTTTTGTTTTCTCTCTCTCTTTATCATGATGTACCAAGAAGATAGTTGAAATGATTGATGAGGATTATTTTATTATTTTCGTTTTTATTATTTTTGATGTTTGTATTGGGAGGTTGTTAAAGTTACGGGTTGATTGTTAATGTTACGAGTTGGTTGTTAAGGTTAAGGGTTTGTTGTTAAGGTTATGAATCATCTCTCTCTCTCTTTCTTTTTTTATTAAAATATGATGGGGATTATTTTATTATTTTTGTTTTCTCTTTCTCTTTATCATGATGTACCAAGAGGATAGTTGAAATGATTGATGAGGATTATTTTATTATTTTCGTTTTTTATTATTTTGGTTGATTGTAGGGAGAGGTTGTTAAAGTTACGGGTTGATTGTTAAGGTTACGGGTTGGTTGTTAAGGTTAAGGGTTTGTTGTTAAGGTTATGAATCCTCTCTCTCTCTCTTTCTTTTTTTATTAAAATATGATGGGGATTATTTTATTATTTTTGTTTTCTCTCTCTCTTTATCATGATGTACCAAGAGGATAGTTGAAATGATTGATGAGGATTATTTTATTATTTTCGTTTTTTATTATTTTGGTTGTTCCGTAACCTTAACAATTAAACCAATTTTATTATTTTTGTTTTTTATTAACCTTAACAATTAAACCCGTAACCTTAACAATTAAACACGTAACATTAACAATTGTACCCGTAACCTTAACAACAAATCCGTAACCTACACAACAAACCCATAACCTTAACAACAAACCCTTAACCTTAACAACCAACCCGTAACCTTAACAATCAATGCATAACATTTACAACCAACCATTATCCTTAACAACAACTATCCTCTTGGTACATCATGATAAAGAGAGAGAGAAAACAAAAATAATAAAATAATCCCCATCATATTTTAATAAAAAAAGAAAGAGAGAGAGAGAGGATTCACAACCTTAACAACAAACCCTTAACCTTAACAACCAACCTCTAACCTTAACAATCAACCCGTAACTTTAACAACCTCCCAATACAAACAACAAAAATAATAAAAAATGAAAATAATAAAATAATCCTCATTAATCATTTCAATTATCGATAAAGAGAGAGAGAAAACAAAAATAATAAAATAATCCTCATCATATTTTAATAAAAAAAGAAAGAGAGAGAGAGGATTCATAACCTTAACAACAAACCCTTAACCTTAACAACCAACCCGTAACCTTAACAATGAACCCGTAACTTTAACAACCTCCCAATACAAACAACAAAAATAATAAAATAATCCTCATCAATCATTTCAACTATCCTCTTGGTACATCATGATAAAGAGAGAGAGAAAACAAAAATAATAAAATAATCTCCATTATATTTTAATAAAAAAAGAAAGAGAGAGAGAGAGGATTCATAACCTTAACAACAAACAATGTCTTGGGTTTTGTGTTTTGGGACCTCAGAGAACACAAGAGAGAGAGAGATGATTCATAACCTTAACAATTGACCCGTAACATTAACAATTAACTCGTAACCTTAACAATTAACCCGTAACTTTAACAACCTCTCAATACAAACAACCAAAATAATAAAAAACGAAAATAATAAAATAATCCTCATCAATCATTTCCCTCTTGGTACATCATGATAAAGAGAGAGAGAGAGAGAGAGAGAGAGAGAGAAATAATAAAATAATCATCATCATATTTTAATAAAAAAAGAAAGAGAGAGAGAGAGAGAGAAGGGTATTATAGTCTTCACATGTTTTAATGTCTTGGGTTTTGTGTTTTGGGGGCTCAGAGAACAAAATCTTTATTTTTAGGGGTAAAACACCTATTGACCAAGTCTTGGGGGTGGGAAGCACGTTCACTTGGCTTTTGGGGGCTCGAAGCATTTTTCCCAACATTTTAATTAAGATTGTAATTAGGCCTAATTAATTAAAAAAGGTAAGGTTTTTAATATTAATAATTTCCCCCTAATCTAACAGAAGTTATAAAATCCAATATTGAAAAATTGAGGTGTAAATTTTGATTTTGTAACTAAATTTTCAAATACGGAAAATTTGGAGGGTATATATACCAAAAACCTAATTAAAAATTGACATTCATGCCGGAATTCTCACCTCCGGCAAGTAAAAGTGTCTTATTTTACTAAAGAGGATTGAAATAAAATACTTTAATGTCATTGAAGCAAATTAAAATACCATACTTGTAAACAGGGTTGAAATAAAATAACAATCTGGTAATTTAGCTTATAAAAAATCTAAAACTGAAAAATAACTTGATATTGAGAGTCTATACGAGTCCTAATCACATTAGGAATAAATAAATTTTATGAATGAATAATAACCTGAACCAATATTTATGAATGAATAATAACCTGAACCAATATCAAATACATGATGTATAAGAATTTATTAAGATAAAGTAATCAGGTTACCTCACAAAAGTTTCACAAGTGCAAAACTTCCAAAGTTTCACACACAATGTTCTTTGATGAATCTAATTCATCTCTTAGTTATTCAAAAGTGATTTTTGAATTGAATGTTAAGGCTTCTCAAACTTTATATAGGTAAGTCATGTCCCTCATGTAATTATGATATTTGACCATTATTAAGGTCAAATAACTATGAAATCAATTTCTTTATAAGGTCAAAAAATTCATAACTTCTACTAAGGTTTGTAGGAACATGTAATATGAGACCCATTTAGGACCTCCCTCCTCCATAAATTAGTCCCTAGTAATTTAGTTGTAATCATGGTCATTGACAAACTACAACTTTCATATAAAAGACAGAGATTTTAATAACTAAGATCTGTGAGATCCATGTATCACAATAATGCACATATTAATCCTTCCGTCAACTAATATTTCCTACAAGTTTATTGGATTAGACATCCATACTCATTATCATCCCAAAAACTTATATGTGCACATCTTAAATATAATTAGAAAAAAAACATTGTAGAAAACTCTTTTAATATATACTAGTATGGTGCACGTGCGATGCACGTTTGACCACTTTCATATTTATATGTGGCCCCTAAGTTTTTATTGCATTGATAATTTTTTTGTATGTGACATTTATTTGAAGGATGTTATAGATAATATATATTAGGTTTTGATTGAATGACTTTTAATTGGCAATTTATGCTTGTTCTCAGAAAAGATATTTGACTTTTTATTGATTGATGATATAAATAGATGTTATAGGGTTATAAATATGATCATAAAGAACACTCATTTGGCATATGAAAAACCAGGATATTGTAGATGTATCATATAGCAGAATCACAAACATACCAAAGCAGACTATGCCAAGAAGAAAATTAAAATTATAATGAAATCTAATAAACAAAGTCTTCAAAAACATAAGAAGAAAACAAAATAAATGAGGTAAATGAAATTATTTAATTATATGTCCACTTACTATAGCAGAATCATATCCAGTTTAAGTTTGAATAAACAAACAAAGGGGAGCTCGATTTGAGCACCATTCATGGATTCATTAGATGCATCTTAGTTTGACAAATATAAGAGAGGATTGTTTGTTCTTGTTCTCATGTTCCTGTGGGGCTAATCGGATCATTGGTGGGGCAAGTAATTTAACAAAAATAAAACAACATATTTATCAAGCAGAGCCCAAGTGATCTACAAAAGAGATGCAAGAGGTTATGTTGCATGAAAAAGCGAGAATTCAACTAAAATTTTTATGATTTTCACAAACCTTGATAAATAATGGTAGTGATTGGTTATGTAGAGAATGAAAGATCTAGAAAATTATAGATTATACAAAAAGTAGGGAGTTATGAGATTTAAGAGATGAATGGACAAATGAGATTAATGTAGGTTTAGTGAAGGGGTTATAAAAATTAGAATTTAACATGCATGTATAATTAATAGGATGGTTATGACATGAATTTGAATTAATTTAATTCATGGTGAATTTAATTGGAGGTTATGAAATGAGAAATTGAGGGAGGGCATTGATGATGGTAAAATCATGTAACATCCGCATTAGAAGAGAGTGGGGAAATTGATAGCAAAGTGATTGAGATTAATGAATAGAATTAAAAAAACATTGAAGTTATGTGTGAGTGATTAAATAGAAAATTGATTGATAATTAATTAAGAGTTTAGGAACGCCAGGAGGATATAGATGAGTGTTTTATTGAATAAAAATTATATTTTTATAATAAAAAAATTTTACCTAACTCATACTACGCCCCACACATAACCCCCCAATTAGTGAATATATAATATTACACTACATTATTGAACATAGTTTTTTGCTTATGATATAATGAATAGGATAATATAAATAGTAAAATTATCTATATTTTAATGTAATATAATTTCAACCCACTTAATGGTGAACCTACCATGCCACACACATGAACCCAGTTAATATACCACACTCAACGTTGCA
Organism: Asparagus officinalis; assembly: GCF_001876935.1. Classification (NCBI taxonomy): domain Eukaryota; kingdom Viridiplantae; phylum Streptophyta; class Magnoliopsida; order Asparagales; family Asparagaceae; genus Asparagus; species Asparagus officinalis. The sequence goes on from NC_033798.1 coordinate 87,934,957, forward strand.
ACAAAAGCTCATAATATAAAGATCCAAATAGTGCCACGTCAACTGAAGCTCTAGCAAAAATAAAATATTAAACTATGGTTCCACACCCCCTCCCCCTCTAGTTATGTGTCGCATTCATGAATCATAGCTTATTATTTTTATACTTATATTTCATGCTAAGATGATAATAGATAGATAACTATTTCTCTTTAACATTCACTTTTATTTTAAAGTTTATATCTTAAGTTTTATTTTTCAATGTATATAATAGTGCAAGTTCGTTGCGTGTGAACAATTGAAGTATTGTTCATTAGATATGATATTTAATAAAAACTAACAATTAAAATTTATTGAACTAACTAATTTAAACAAAACTAACAGTACTAATAACATAATAATTTTATATGATTAATACTAATAAACTAATAATTTAGTAACATGAATATTAATAAATGAATAATTAATTTGAACTAATAATTTCAATAATAATATTTAATTTTAAACTAACAAATTAGTATTTACTAAAGTAAATTATTTATAATTTAGTTAAATCTAATTTATTAATATTTTATAAATATTAGTTTTATTAGTATTAATAAATGTTAATTTATTAGATAATTGATAAGTTTAAATTAATAAAATAATTTGATGTTGATTATATGTATATTTATTTGATATTAATTTACAATTACTAAAAGTATTAGTTTAAATCATGAATTTTCATGAAAGCAAAAAAATTCATAAATGTAGAAAGTTCCACGATAGAGAGCAATGCCAAAAGTGATCAAAAGAATTCCTAGGGAAATAACAAAAAAGATCCAATGCATTTTCAACTTGCAAAAATTGAGCATTCTTTAAATTAAATCTGTCATTATGATCCTCTTTGAAACATCAAATGTCATGAAACTAACAAACAATCGAGATCATCATTTATTTAAAAAATTCCCATAAATTTAAAAAGCTCATCAATATCAGAAGAACTAAAAGAAAGCAGTATAAATCCTAGAATAAAAATAGGAAACAAAGATGCCCAAATCATACCCACCTCGCCAGAATTGCTGAACAAAACATCTGTAATTTTCAAGCTTTTATATCCTCGTACCTATATAAATCTCATAGTTTCAAATATGTTATGGATAACTCCCATAACATATAAATGAGATAAATATAAGATAATTTTTTTAAAAAAAGAGAGAATTATTATAAAGAAGATACTTTTAATCCTGGACATAAAAATTCTTCTTAAATAATGATAATTATTAATTCCTTCCCTACAAAATAAGTCATGAGAATGACACATATATAAATTATTCTCAAGTTTTATAATTCTTAAGTATGACGTGTATATAAATTGTGGAATGAGAAGTATACAATAAGAAGCAAAATTGTTTACATTAGCAAATTATCATCATCAATATAAGTTCAGCTCTACTACGTCTCTACCAAACCGTAGAAGAAGTACTCTTAATCTATATCAACAATGATGCAGACGCTTATGTGAAATCAAAAAGTATATGCTCAACATTTTCAGCGTATACTTATGTTCTCATAGACAATGCATATAAATTTAACTCCAATATATAAACTAATAATTTCAATTCAAAGTAGTCATTTTCTCAAAAATCAAGTTCTAAACTTTCACACACCAGCTTGACGGCCACTTCGTCTCTGCTCTATATATTAATACCTGCACCTATAAAATTAGACATTAAATACACAAACTGTTCATAAACGAAAGCTTAAGGATAGCTGATATCGAGATTCAACTCACTGATATATTTCTTACTAAATAATCCGCTCCTAATCTTCGTTTGCGATCACCTCGTCCCGACCGCAACAGAACAATTGATCCCGGGAGCTAATATTTATAATTTTATTCCCTAAAAGTTGAAGGACGGCTATGCCTAAATGAAACTAACCTATATCATCAATGTTTCTCTTTCACTAAATAGGTCATAGACTCGTATTAATGTACACTGCACAAAGCTCACTTACTCTACAAAAGCTCACTGAAAACAAACCTGCAAAGAGTAGTTAATTGTCATGAATTTAAGAACAGGTCTTAGATCATAGTATGTTACCCCAACTCCCATTCTAATAAATCCAACCTGCAGGAATTGACAAATGAGGACATAGATTATAATAAAACCCAATCAAAGTAAGAGAAACTCTAATGAAAGAGAAAAAGAAATTATCAAAAACATTGAACAGGATAAAAACTCCATATTGATTTATAAGAGAACATCTAGTTGGAGTATCAAAAATTCTCTCAAGCCTGTATTTATCAAGCAGAGCCCAAGTGATCTACAAAAGAGATGCAATAGGTTATTTTGCATGAAAAAGCGAGAATTTAACTAAAATTTTTATGATTTTCACAAACCTTGATACACTCAACCTGAAAACACAGAGGGGGGAAATTTTCACTTCAAAATCTCAAACTGAAAATTTAACATGCCAATCTCATCACAATATAAGATAAATAATGGTAGTGATTGGTTATGTAGAGAATGAATGTGTGATCTAGAAAATGATAGATTATACAAAAGTTATGATTTGAGCTATGAATGGACAAATGAGATTAATGTAGGTTTAGCGGAGGGGTTATAAAAATTAGAATTTAACATGCATGGATAATTAATAGGATGGTTATGACATGAATTTGAATTAATTTAATTCATGGTGATTTTAATTGGAGGTTATGAAATGAGAAATTGAGGGAGAGCATTGATCATGGTAAAATCATGTAACGTCCGCATTAAAAGAGAGTGGGGAAATTGATTGCAAAGTGATGGAGAATGAATAGAATTAAAGAACATTGAAGTTATGGGTGAGTGATCATAGAAAATTGATTGATAAATTAAGAGTTTAGGAATGTGAGGAGGATATAGATGAGTGTTTTATTGAATAAAAAAAAAAAAATTTTATAATAAAAAAATTTCACCAAACTCATACTACGCCCCACACATAACCCCCAATTATTGAGTATTTAATATTACACTACATTATTGAACATAGTTCTTTGCTTATGATATAATGAATATGATAATATAATTAGTAAAATTATCTATATTTTAATATAATATAATTTCAACCTACTCAATGGTGAACCTACCATGCCACACACATGAACCTGGTTAATATACCACACCACACACATAATCCTCAAATTATAGAATATACAAATTTACACTATAGTGTGCATATTTATTTGATTATGATATAATGTGTCGTATAATATAATTATAATATAATGAACAATACAATATAACTATGAAAATTTACTAATTTGTAAGACTATCTATATTTTAGTATAAAAATAGATATATTGAATAATAACTAATTAAGTTGATTTAATAAGATCGGGGGTTATGAGAAGAATTTGAAGGGTTATAATTTATTAAGTGAATCTAAGGTGACACCCTAGGCTCCCACCTAAGGACGCGACCTAAAATCACACCATTCCCTAATATATTTTTACGATCCGTTCCGTTGAACTTGATCTACACGTTCTTAAACTCAAACACACCAATTTTGAGGTGAACCTGTCGTGTTTTGACTATTCGTTAAGTCGTCCAAAAAGTTCTATTCATTCGAAACCGTTAAAATTGCGGCGAGTAGATGAATGGTCAAAACACGACGGGTGCACCCCAAAATTGGTGTGTTTAGGTTTAAGAACGTGTAGATCAAATTCAACGGAGCGGATCGTAAAAAAATATCAGGGAATGATGTGATTTTAGGCCGCGTCCTTAGGTGGGAGCCTAGGGTGTCACCTTAGATTCACTTTTCCCTATAGAGCTCAGAGTATTCTGGAATTGTCCCAGTTCAATATTTGTCTCCATAATTATTCACATGTTACTAAGAGTATCTACTCTAGTGGTTGAGACATACCACTCTATCACATATAGACGTATAGTAGTCGAGCATGTGACAACCATAAAAGAGCTAAAAATGTCTATAGGTTGTGAATGAATTTAAGTTCGCGAAGAAATAGAAATTAGGTTTCCCTGATTTAGTAACATATTACTTGCAAAATTTCTACACAATGTAATCCAAGGTTAACTCATATCATAATATGAAATAACACCTATAAATATACATTTAAAATCTTCTTTATTATCATATAATAAATTTATTAACTTTGTAGAGCATACAACTCTTTCAGATATATGGAGGTCTAGGAATATTCATATCAGGAAAGAAAGTCTTTGGATGAAATTAATGGATACATGGCACCTATCTTAAAAACAGAGATATCTGGCTTGTTCAGGCTAGGAGTGGAGACTCATGGATGTGGAAACAGATCTTAAGAATTAGGGACAAGGCTTTGTTCTCTAATGGAGGGGTTGATAACCTAATGCAATTGATTAACTCCTGTGTTAGTAACTCAAAAATTCAGATGTCAGTTCTCTACCATACTCTCTCCCCTGCAGCAAATTCTGTACCTGTACCATGGTATAACACAATTTGGGAAGGAATTAGCCACCCAAAGCATTCCTTTTTGAGCTGGCTAGCTGTGCAAAACAGAATGCAAACTCAAGATAGACTTCTCAAAAGAGGGATAATAACCAGTAACACCTGCTGTTTATGTGCAAGAACTGAGGAGAATAGAGATCACTTGTTCTTTGATTGTCACTACTCAAGTGAAGTCTGGTTGCTTGTGATGGATTGGCTGAAATTTTCATGGAGGTCTTGTGTGTGGAATCATATTATGGATTGGTATTGCTACAAGTTGAAAGGTAAGGGGTACAAGCAAAAAATCAAACGGATGGCTCTCTCCTCAACTCTATATTGTGTATGGATTGAGAGAAATAACAGAATCTTCAAGAACAAATTCAGAAATGCTAATCAGGTGTTCGGGGAAATAAAGATCAGTATGCTATACATAGTCCTCAATAGTGCAAGTTTACTTGACAGCAGAGATTGGATACTGTCATTATAGATGTAAATAAATAGACTATGAAGTTGTAATCTCATATTATGAGTATCTTGATGTACAATCATTTCATATTTGGTGAATGAATAATGTTTTTTCATTGACCAAAAAAAAACTATTTCAGATATTGTTGCGCGTTAGCGGAAGCGTGCTCGCGAACCAAACATCCACACGAGTCGACGAACAATAGAGAAGAACAACCAATGCGTACAATTCATAAAAGAACGGCACAAACCAATCACAAACACAAAGATTTACGTGGTTCGACAAATTACCTACGTCCACATGGAGAGGATGGGGAGTTTTCACTATATGGAGGAGAAAAACAATGGGTACAACTCTCAAACACTCAAAATAACTCTTACCAAAAGATCTCAACTCACCCCTCAGAAATCTCCCACTCAAAGTGCTCAAAATAACATCTTTTTCTCTCTGATAATAATCTCTTCTAAAACGTTCTATATATATAGAAACCCCTAAAATCAAAACAGAGGAATCCAACAATTCTAAAACCAAAATCAAAACAGACTAGGAATTATGTTTGGCCCAATAATCTACTATCTAACAATTCTCTACCTCGACGAAGTGTTCCCAGAACTGAGCCGACGTCAACAAGAGCAACAATGTGTCATCTCTCCAAATCTGATTGCACCAATGTGGTTGCCTACCAACCCTCTCTCCCAAGGGATCAAGTCGCTCGTAGTTCATTCAAATAGCCTCAACAAGCCTCAATAAGCACGATTCTGTAACAAACTTCTACACGCCAATTTCTCCTTTCCTGCAGCTCGAAACCCCAATGTCTGAGTTATATAAATTTCTTCATCAAGATCACCATAAAAAAAAGTTATTTTCACATCCAACTAATCAAATTCCAAACCATACTGTGCCACCAAAGCTAACACGATCTGAATCAAAGAGTACTTCACCACCGAAGAAAAGACTTCATTATAGTCAACACCTTCTTCATGTGGATAACCCTTCACAACCAATCTAGCCTTAAACCTCATAGGAGTTCCCTGAATGTTCTCCTTCTTCGTATACACTCATTTGCAACCAATAGCCTTCCGCCCCTTTGGAAGCTCAACAAGCTCCCATGTGTGGTTCCTATGAAGAGACTCTATCTCCTCCTGCATAGTCTCCTGTCACAAATTAGCCTCTGAACTATGCTCAGCCTCTCTGAATGTAGTAGGAACCATCTCGTCGACACTCTCCACCGGAAGTGTATATGCAACGACTGTGTCTGTATACCTCGCTGGCAACCGTATGTCTCACCTCGGTCTCCGAACTCCAATCGAATCCTAAACTTGAGCCGTCGGTCCCTGATCCTGCTCTATCGTAACTGTATCCTCCAAATCATTATGGTGCTCATATAGCGTCACCTCAGTCGGTATTCTAATGGATACAGTCTCATCTAGACTCTGTGAAACTGTATCAATCTTCACCACCTACAATATCTCCTCTGTCGGGGTGCTCTATACCTGATGAGAGCTGGTAGACTTCAAGAGCGAAGCCTTATCGAATATGACGTCTCTACTCAACGTAATTTTTTTCTCAACTGGATCCCAAAGCTTGTATCCTTTCATACCACGCTTGAATCTCACAAATATGACCTTCGTGAGCATATCCGCTGGATTGTCTTTTGTGTGAATCTTCCTAAGCTCCATATCCCCATCTTCAAGAACATCTCAAATGAAGTGATAACAAACATCGATATACTTCGTCCTCGTATAAAAGACCTGATTCTTTGCCAAATAAATAGTACTCATGCTATCACAATAAATGGTGACGGATCGCTGCGAAACACCAAGATCCTCCAAAAGTCCTCAAAGCCAAATCGCCTCCTTAACAGCCTCTGTAATTGCCATATACTCTGCCTCCATCGTCGACAAAGCCACTGTAGACTATAAGGTGCACCTCCAACACACCGGTGTATGGGTCAAAGTGAACACATATCCCATCGTCGACTGACATTTATCCAAATCTCCAGCGTAATCTGAATCTACATATTCAATACATAGCTGTTCACCGCTAGTGTCCCGCTCAAATACCAAACCAACGTTGAGAGTACCTTGAATGTACCTCAAAATATATCTCACGACATCCCAATGACCCAGACCTGGGTAATGCATGTATCTCAAAACTATGCTCACTACATACGACAAATCCAGCCTCGTACAAACTATGGCATACATTAAACTCCTAACTGTGCTCGCATACAGAGTATTTGACATCAACTCTCTAGTTTCAACTATCTTTGGTGAAAGGTCAGCTGAAAGCATCAAATGGACTCCTAATGGTACACTAACTGGTTTCGTCTCCATACTCACATTAAACTGCTATAGTACCTTCTTTAAATAAGTCATCTGTGTCAAACAAATTCTTCACATATCTCTATCTCTGTCGATCTCCATCCCCAAAATACGCTTAGTTTCACCCAAATCCTTCATCTCGAACTCTTTTAAAAGATGTTCCTTCAACTCATCTATAGGGGATCTGGAAATAGAAGTAACCAACATGTCATCGACATAAAGCAATAAATAAATGTACGCATATTCTTGCAACTTGTGATAAACCAAGCATAAACTCATTGAATCATCTATACCACTATCGTGGAGATTGCTTCAATCCGTATAGCAATTTCTTTAACTTACAAACCAATTTCTCCTTCCCTACAGCTTGAAACCCTAATGGCTGAGTTATATAGATTTTTTCATCAAGATCACCATAAATAATGATGTCTTTACATCCAATTGATCCAATTCCAAACTATACTATGCCACCAATGCTAGTAAGATCCGAATCGAAGAGTGCTTCACCATCGGAGAAAAGACTTTATTGTAATCAATGCTTTCTTCCTATGCATATCCCTTCACTACCAACCTAGTTTTGAACCTCACTGGAGTGCTCTCGGTGCCCTCCTTCTTGGTATACACCCATTTGCAACCAATCACATTCAGCCCCTTTAAAGATCGACAAGCTCCCATGTGTCGTTCTTCTGAAGAGACTCCATCTCCTCCCGCATAGCTTCCTGCCACAAAACAGCCTTTGAACTCTGCTCAACCTCTCTGAATGTAGTAGGAACATCTCATCAACACTCTCACCGGAAGTACATATGCAACCATTGTATATGTATACCTCACTGGCAACCATATGTCTCTCTTGGGTTTCCGAACCGCAATCGAATTCTAAACCTGAGCCGTCGGTCCCTAATTCTGCTCTGCTAAACATGTATCCTCTAAATCATCACCGTGCTCACCTGGTGTCACCTCAGTCGACACTCTAATGGATACGCTCCCATTTGGACACTGTGGAGCTTTATCAATCTCCACCATCTATGATGTCTCTGATGTTGGGGTATTCTCCGCCAGATGAGAGCTGGGAAGCTTCAAGATCGAAGTTTCATTAAAAGTGACGTCTCTACTCAGCCCAATCTTCTTATCAACTGGATCCCAAAGGTTGTATCCTTTCACACCACACTTGAATCTAACAAATATGGTATTTCTAGCTCGAAATTCTAATTTAGCAGTCTTCATATGATAAAATACAGACCATGAGTTGATCATAATCGTGTGCTGGCTCTCCCAACCACATCTCCATAGGGGTCTTCCCCTCAATCGCAGATGAATGCAGCCTATTAATGAGATGACTTGCATAAGAAAGTGCCTTAACCTAAAAAATCTTCTCCAAACCACTCTGCAATAACAAACATCGGACCTTCTCCAGCAAAGATCGATTCAACCTCTCTGCCACCCCATTCTGCTACGATGTATGACTAACTGTGAAGTACCTTTCTATGCCCTTGTCTTGATATAGCTGCTGAAAGGAGTCTGAAGTGTACTCGTTGCCGTTGTCGGATCTCAACGTCTTGATCTTTCTCCCTATCTGTAGTTCTAATCTTCTCTTCCACTCCACAAATATTATAGGGTGTTGTTTGGTGGAAAATTTTGTAATAAGAAAACAAGGAAAGAATTGCGTTTGATTTTATTCTCTCTAACTGCTTAGAAAAAGAATGATTACAATTCTCTCAACTCTCGATTACAATTTGAATTCCTGGTTACAAAAGAGAAGAGAATGATCTGGATTCTCCCCTTTGTTTAATTCTGGGTTCTTCTTGGTAGCGATGAGATGCCTCCCTCGAATGCTCGCGTCGAGTTTGCTTCTTGTTGACGATCCGATGTCTTGTTTCACTGGAATGTGGTCTTCTCCTCACGATTTGACGTTGTGGAGAACTTGCGTGGCAAGTTTTAGAACTCTGAATGAGTTTGTTTGATCTTAACCGTAATTGGTTAGACAAGCCAAAGATCTCTTCTCTTCTGTTAAGGAGAAGGATCCAAAAGCCAGCCCGAGATCTCTTCTTTGCTGCCCAAAAAGAAGGATCTAAAAAAAAACCGACCCTGAACTGAATTGATTTTCAGTTATTTATAGGGGATTAAGGGGTGTAACCACCTCCTTAATTCGCTCCTAAGTGGGGCTAATGTGATATAACCGCCCATTAAATCACTCCTGAGTGGAGTTGTGATCCCCTCAGATCGTGGGAAACAGTTTTGAAACTGTTCAGCTCGTGTTTGGACGAGTCAAATGCAAAATCCGCGTTCTGGCGTGAATTCTGCGTTCAAACGCACCGTCTAGAAGCTCGGACGCAGTATTTTGTTGGAAGCTGCGTTTGGCAGCTTGGAAGCTGCGTTTGGGCAGTGATGGAGCTGCGTTTGAGCAGCGATGGAGCTGCGTTCGGCAGCGGTGAAGAGCTGCGTTCGGCAGCGGTGAAGAGCTGCGTTCGGCAGCGGTGAAGAGCTGCGTTCGGCAGCGGTGAAGAGCTGCGTTCGGCAGCGGTGAAGAGTATTAAACTAGAGCTCTCATCAGTTGTCGTGTAGGTCGTCAGATTGTAACCTTCAGCGATCTATGTGAAAGTCTTCGAATTGTAGCCTTCTGGAAGTCGTCAAATTGTAACTTCCATCATCGGTGTTTGATGAGGATCAGCTATCTATTATGATTTTTAGACAGCCTACAGGTGTAAATTTGATTTTCCGAAAACAGGGAGTTTCGTTTGTATTGATAAGAAAGTTTATTACAAACTAATAATCAAATGTTTACAACAGAAGCAGAGGGAATGCCCTCTTTGTTTAGTGTGGGGACTTTTGGTGGCTACAGGATGCTTCGCTCGATGCTCGTGTCGAGTCTGCTTCCCTTGGACCGTTCGATCGAGGTTGCCGTGAAGCTTCAGTACGCAGCAGAAGCTCGAGTCGATAGAGTTCGGGTCTTCTAGTTCGTCGGCGATCGGGGCTCGGAACTAGGAAGTGGTGCTGCAATGCAAGGATTATGCAAGGAGCTCGGTCTCAACTCTTTTCTCAAAGTTTTTCGACCTCCTCTAAGCTTACTGGAAGAGGCTTTTAAATGGAAGAAGGACAGCTTGACTGCTCCTTGAATTATGGGATGTGACCATACATTGTTTGGAGATATCCTACTGCTTATTCGTACCATGAGTGGTCATTCGAAGAGTTGTGCTCTGCATCACGTCACGTAGGAGTGGGAAAGCCCCTCCTCGTATGCATGACAACGACTGTCGGATGCTTGCGTGGATCTGACCAACCACCAAGCGCCGGCGGCTCTCACCCTTCGCTTGGACAACTGAGGTGAGTCGCATTTATGAGGGTGCATGCTGCTTTGACACCTGTCTGCTCACTTGTACTGTGGGCGGCCATTCGGCAGGCCTAGAGTACCGTGTCTTTTCTCTTCAGGTCGAGAGAGGCGGGGAAGCAGGTTCCTGGCACTCGAGTGGGTTTGGATAGCTTGCCGAATGCTGGCGGATCTGTCTCTTGACTCAGACAGCCGAGGTGAGTTGCATTTATGAATGTTCAGGTCGACTCGACACCTGCCCAGTCCTACGTACTGTGAGCGGTCGTTTGACGGTCTTAAAGTACTGTGCCCTCTCCCTTCGGGTCGAGAGAGGTGGGAAAACCCATCTCAGCACGTGGGGCGGCAGATATCCGGCTGTACTGACAGCCTTGAGGTTTGCAGGCGGATTCGACTTTGGACTCGGGCAGGCGAGTTGTGTAAAAGGCGAAATTCCGCTATTCCCAGTTGATTCTGGCTCGCGCAGGCGAGTTGATCGTTCAGGTGAATTTCTTGCAAGCTCACAGAGGTATTTTTTACCATCTACAAGACCCCCTTCAAAGTTTTCAGACCTAAACCAGCTTGCGTGTGGTCTGGAATACTTTGAATAAAGAAGTCCTTGGCGAAACAAGTACATTTGGTTTCTTATAGGATTTTTAGCAAACCCTCAGCTATCAACGGGTTTGATTTGCCTTTACCGATTACCGTTTGAATCGGGCTAGCCATACTATTCCCCTCAGTATGATGAGTTGTCGAGTAGTTTCTCTTAGACTTGTCGCTAAGATTTCTACTCTCAACCTCAGCCATTTGAGGCGTGGTTTTGAGCGAGGTCATCTCGTTGGCGGTTCGAGGCTTGGGACAAGTCATGTTATTTGTTGTTAGTCTCCAAGGGCGAATGAGCCACTCTGGCGAAGTTAGGTTTTGGAGGTGAAACTCTGTTCGACTTGCGGATTTGGGTCGAGTTTTCGCAGGCGAGATTTTTCTTTTCGGACGAAACTCGGTTCGGTGTGGGTGAGCTACGCGTCCGCTGGTGGGCTTCGTGCTTTCCAGCTAAGACGGCGTGGTTCTGTCACGTCGCGTTCTGACGTAAGCTTCGTGCACCTCGTCTGGATCGTGGCCGTGGTTTTTGAACCCAACCGTCGGATACCACTGTCGATTTCGGCTCGGGTTCCGGGTTTTCGACCGGCCCGTTTCCCGTCTTAACGTGGCACTTCGAAATGTCATGGGGGCAATCTGGGCCGTTGATCTCGATCGTGGTCACGTCTCTCGTCCGCCAGTATTTCGCTTTTTTAGGGCGATCGTGGCCACGTTGGCAACTCCTCCGTTAAATAGGCTGTTCCCTTTCTTTAAGAGTTACCGTGCTCAAGAACCTTAAAAATTTTCTAGAGAGAGAGAGAGTTCCCGCTTAATCTCCTCAATGGCACCAAAATCCAAGAAGTGTATCGCGAAAGGAGGAGGTCCCGGGCGTTATTCCGACCGCCTCGCCGCCGGTGCACCCGTCTGCATACCTGAGACACACTTGGGTAAGTCAAGAGGTTCATCTGACGACTTCGCGTAGGTTATAGGTGTCGGGTTGGGCAGATGAGCCTCGTTTATCCTCCCTAGGTTCGATCATCTTTGGTAACTTCCCCGACCTAGGGCAAAGTCGGCCCCTTTTCGGGCGAATTTTGTATTTACTCATAGGGGACGATTTCTACCTCTACAGGCGAAATTACTCTTCATCAAATGTGGCGAATTCGTCTCTTGACAGGCGAGTTCGACTTTACTCTGGTAAAGGCGAATGCGGCCTATGCAGGCGGATCTCGTTATGTCGGGCGAATTTTGCTCCACGACAGGCGGATCTGTATCTGCCTCCTGATTTTTCTTGACTTTGTTTTGCAGCGACCTTTTCCGACAAAGCCCTCCCAAAGGGTGTGGCCATCGGTCTAGCCGGAGGTTCAGGTCATACGGTGCCCCCTCGGTTTCCTTCCTTAGGTCTTGTGCCCGTGTTTTTTGTTGATAAACCGGAAGGCTCGATAAAGAGAGTCACCGATGAGCACCACCTAACACTACGTGAGTTGACCACCGACGCGGCGTTGACAGACGAGGACATGGCGGAGCTGCCGAAGCCTCAGTTTTTGTTTGGTGATGCTGCGACTGATCCTTCCGCTCTGTTGATCAAAGAGAGCAGGTGGTTCCGCGTAATGGACGGGGTCCACTACTACCTTCCAATCATGCCGAGGTGTTTCTCAATTGTTGAGCTGCGCTCCCTTGTGGTTCCAAGGACGATGAATTAGGATTTGATCCCAACTCAAGACGGGGTGACTTGCGGCGTCTTTACAGGCTCTACGGCAGGGTACGGGGTAGAGAGCTCTTGTAAACGGGTGACATGCCTGTGTCTGGGCCTACCGTTCAATGAGGTGCCCACCGGAGACACGACAGCGGTCGCGGAGACCTTCCATCACCGCTTCTTCCAAGCCGGAGGGAGATTCCCTCCGAAGGATTTCAGAGCTCCGGGGTGGATCTATTCTGCGCCTGGCAGTAAGACCTGGTGGTCCAAGATCACCGATTACATTCTGGCCGAGAATTCTGACCTCGCGAATACAGAGTTGTATGCGGCCATTCAGGCCACTCGCCATGGTCTAAAGATCAATGCTCCCCAGTTCCATAGCATCTTAGAGCTATATTGTGCAGACAATGGCACGTTTTACACCCCCAATGGTGAGCTCGACATAACCCTTCACGAGATGTACGATGTGTCGGGACTGCCTCCGGGAGACTTTTCGTATGAGGAGTATGTTCCCAGTCAAGATGAGATCGATCAGCTCTCGGTCCGCTCCCCACTGGTGGTTGAGACTCTATGGGAATTGCTCTGCCACTACTACATCTGCCTCAACACCTTAGGGGCGGTGGACCACAAGGGTAAGAAGAAAAGAGCTTCGGGAATCAGCCACAAGAACTGGGCTGATTATCTATTCCCGGAGAGCGATATCAAAGGGAGGCCTGCTCTGCCGTTGTGCGCATGTGATCAGGCCGAAGTGGAGAGGAGGATGGTCGAAGGGGAAGCCACTATAGCTCTCGATCACGACGAGGGTGGGTTCAAGTCTGGAACGGTCTTCCATTTGTTTCACCACCAGGCTAAGTCCCCTATCTCTGAGAAATCTTTGTTCGCGGGGTACCTCATGTTGTGGCTGAAGAGGTGCGTGGTTCCCGCTCATTCCTTCGAGGCGCTTCCAGTGGAGGTCGTGTATCCGGCGGTTTGCTTAGCCCACGGGAAGTCCTATTCTTTGGTGTCGGCGACGATAGCGTGCATCCACCGGGGACTCCGTATGTTGACGGCCCAGTTCTGCCGTGTGTCGACTGTTGACGAATGGGAAGGGGAAGTCATCAGGACCCCTAATCCTAGAGTGGGATTGCCGTACACCTACTTGATGGCGTGGTTTGTTTACCACTGTGAATGTTTGATGAGCGCCCCTGCGACTCTTCAAGTAGACAGGTTTGTTCCGTTCCTTGAGCGTTTGGAGAGGTGCTCTTGGAAGTGTAGAGACATTCCCGACGCGCGGAAGACGCTCTCCCACTTTGTCCACTACAATTTTCGTTGCTTCTTCCCCTACTTCAGCGGAGGAAGATACAGCGAGTCTCTTAGGGATGTGCCAACGGCGGACCATCATACGGCCTACTTCAGCGGAGGAAGATACAGCGAGTCTCTTAGGGATGTGCCAACGGCGGACCATCATACGGCTCTCCCTTGTGGTGCTTTCCGACGGTTAGTAAACATTCGGCCGGGGTATCACATCGTACGCACAGGTTCTGTGTACTACCTCGAGCCGTATATCCCTTGCAGGTTTGCCCGCCAGTTTGGGTATGACCAACTGTATGTGGGCAACGTCAATCCTCGCCTACACTTTGCAGGTTTGCCCGCCAGTTTGGGTATGACCAACTGTATGTGGGCAACGTCAATCCTCGCCTACACTTTGAAGGAGGGCTGGTGGATGGAGCTCGGGGATGGTTCTGGACCCATGCTGGCGGTACCTATGCCCGCTTCGAACTACCCGCGAAGGATCGCGACATGCATCACACTCTCTTGTACTGCCGGTGGTATCGGGGTGCCAGCGCTAACCCCGAAGGCTTCTGGTTCCAAAGCTCGTGTTTGGCGGAGCAGGGGGTCTTTCCAGAAGGCCTCTCCATACTTCGAGACAGAGGGGTCGCCAGACTGCTAAGGAGTGGCTTTTAGAGGACCCGGCTGAAGACGCCGAGGGCGGCGACATTGGCCTAGACGAATTTGAGGTTCCCGAGGTTCGGGTTTCTTCTCCTGGTCCTTCGTTGGATGCCCCTGGTGAACCAAGAGAATCTGGGCGCCCAAGCCAGGTCCGGAGTCCGACAGTTGGACAGATGGGGGTGCCTCTTCTATCCCCGAGTAGCTCGCTTCTCTCTAAATGTCAACGGGAGGCAGCGGCCGAGAGTTCCCGAGCGGAGGCGGCCAAGAAGACCCGTCATGATGAGACAGTCAAGATCGCTCGAGCAACGGAAGGTCAGGACGATGTTTCTCCGTTGAGCCTTCCCGGCATTGCCGCCCGCTTCTTCTGCCGCATCGGGGGCAGTTCCGGCGACCTTGAAGGACGCTTCTCCGCAATCTGGCGTGAGGCCACAGACGGGGGTTCCAGCGGCTTCTGCATCCGCCTCAGGAGGTAATATTTGCCACAGTATCCTTGATCACAACGTTGACCTCACACCCTTGACATTTGTATTAGACCTATGCAGGTGCGGTTGAGAAGGTGATCTCCATACGTTCTGACGAAGAGGAGGGGGCTGGAGATGAAGAGGGGTTCACGGGTTCAGTTAAGTGTGGGCCTTAGCATTATTCATTCTTCCTTACCCAACTATCAGTAGGGTCCCTTTCGAGGGGCCTCTGTTCACCCTCTTCGTGCATTCGTAGCTGATCCTGCCCATGAAGTTGTTGGCAAAGAGGATCCTCCCTCTTGGACGGGTCGCTCGTCTGAGGAGACGGGCGAATCTGAGGAGGATGGCGACGTCTCGGTTCACGAGGCGATATCAAGTGAGGAAGAGGTTCGGGCTCGTGAAGGTGTGCCCAGCCAAATAGGGGGATCTCCCGCTCCTGAGGAAGCGTAGGTCGTGGATTGTCTATCAGCGCGAGAGTCTCCGCTTCAGAGGGAGGCTTCTACTCGGCTAGTGACCACTTCCTCGTCGGTGGTGGCTATTGATGCCGTGGCCGCTGCTCCGAAGGCGTCGGTGGTCACGCCGGCTTTGGCGGCGCCAATTACTACTTCTGCGGTTATGACCACCGGTACTGTTCGCGGGAAAAATTGTTTTCTTCGTTGATGATTCCATTGATTACTTTGTTAACAGTTTTTCGGTTACAAAGATCCGGTCTTTTTATAAGATCCGGTTACAATAAAATCAAAAGAAAATTACAACTTTCTTTTTATGTCGAATGAATCGCGAGATCCTGTTTTGTGGTCTCTCGCTTTTGTGGGTTCTTCGCCTGCGCCGGGGTTAATCCGTGGACCGCTGTGCGATCTTGATCCGGTCGGACCTACACGGTATAGCAGGTGCTATTTCACGAAGGAAATAACAGCCGGGGGTACTATTTCGTCAAGGAAATAATAGCCTTTAGTAATCAAAATCGACCAAGCGAAATCGAGACTCTTCTCGGGATCAAAGGCCAAGCTTTGATCCGGAGGAAAACCGTGTAGATCTCAGATCTGATCTCTCTCGAACTCCTGCCTTATTTGGCGTGGATGATCGCCAAGAACCAGATCTGAGAGTCCGAGTCTTCTAAGTTGAAAATCCGAGGGTGAGTTCTCAATCCAGCAGAGTTTCGGCTCCAAAAGTTCCAACCCCTCAAAAATGAGCCTTACTCCTCTATTTATAGGTATTTAGAACCAGATACCTCTGGGTGGCTCGGTTTTGGCCGAGCCACCTAGAGGTGGCTCGGTTTCGGCCGAGTCCTCCAGGCGTTTGGTTTTGCACCCGTTTTCCGGTTTCACGGTTTGTCCCAACTTTGATTTGATGACCTGGACTCTGATTTGGCAGTCCGGATCCTGATTTGGCAGTAAATCCACTTTGGTGTTCGAGTTCGAATCCGTTCCACAGTTGGATGGCTCGTTGACTCACCGAATCGTTAGCTTGATTCCGCACGCGAGTGGATTTATTCCGTTGTTTGCGTGCGGCTCGTTAGCCTTGTCGCCTCGTTAATCTGCTTCGTCGCGTGTCACTTGGCTTCGGTGTTGTGGACTAACGCTCGTGTTTAGATACGTCACTCGATGGTTTGTTGATTTGTCAAATCACCGTGCCGAGCTGTGCTAAGGGACCTATAAACAGTTTTATACGCCTACAGATACCCCCTCCAAAGTATTTCAGCCTCGTTCTTTTATAAGGGACCTATAAACAGTTTTATACGCCTACAGATACCCCCTCCAAAGTATTTCAGCCTCGTTCTTTTATAGAAGAGTCTGGAATACTTTGGATATAATTGTCCCAACCTTCAGTCGGTGTAACGAGACCTTGGAATGACTTCTGTTCTTGATTCCTTCAATCCTTTAGGCTATTCGGTGCTTTGTCGAATGTCTGTAAGGGTTCCGGCGCTGCATTTATTGTCTGATCGTTGTCGGAATTTTGAACTTGAAGTCGATTCCCGATTTTCTAATCATTAGCTCGTGTTTGTTGGTTCAACATAGAACTGACCATCGATTGTTGGCGTTGAGTCTTTATTTGCGACGCGTCGTCCGACGTAGTGTTGTTGAGTTATCCTTAAGAATATTTTTAGAAAAATATTCTCCAAAAACTTCTCAACCAAAAATAGGGAATAGTTTATACTCGTATACCTTATTGGGGTATTTTTTTTGTGCCCGAATGAGCTGAACCGGCATGATAATGAGCTGAATCGGCCATCGGTCGATTTGAAGTCGTTTCGATACTCGATTCAGCTTCAATTTGAATTCTGGTTCAAATCTGGTTCAAACTGGTTCAACCTGGTTCAAGACTGGTTTAGCCTCATTTGAACTGATTTATCTCCGTCATGATATATTGCAACCTGGTTCAAGACTGGTTTAGCCTCATTTGAACTGATTTATCTCCGTCATGATATATTGACTCGTGGTCTCAGATCACTATTCATTGACTTTTAATCGCAACGCGTTGACTGACGTTGACCTAGGGTTACACGTTGACTGGCGTTGACCCTAGGGTTTTGAATGTTGTACGTTGACTCTTTGATCGCAACGCGTTGACTGGCGTTGACCTAGGGTTACGCGTTGACCGGCGTTGACCTAGGGTTTCGGATCACTTGACATTTGTTGGAGTATACACAGTTTAAGCTCTTGAGGTATTGGAGCATGACGGTCCTAAATGCTGGGGCTGCAGGACCAACTATTAAAGTTGATTCGTCTGCGGATACAGATCTTATCCGGGGCTGCAGGACCAACTATTAAAGTTGATTCGTCTGCGGATACAGATCTTATCCCGAAGTCGTTGGATACTCAAATCACGAGACCAACTAATGAAGCTGATGCGTCAGTGACTCTCGCATTTATAGGATTTTTGGCAAACCCCCAGCCATCAACGGGTTTGATGAGCCTTTACCGACTACCGTTTGAGTCCGGCTAGCATGCAGATTGTTCGAGTCCGTTCCGCATGTAATGTTGTGCTAAGAGAGTGAATTCTCTGAGACTTTGTGCTATGATGTTGAATACATAGACTTTACCATTTGTTACGAGAATAGGCTACCCGGCGACGTGTGTTAGGCGTTGACTTTAGGATTTTTGGCCAACCCCCAGCCTTCAACGGGTTTGATAAGCCTTTACCGACTACCGTTTGAGTCGGGCTAGCATGCGGATTGTCTAAATCCGTTCCGCATGTAACGTTGTGCTAAGAGAGTGAATTCTCTGAGACTTTGTGCTATGATATCGAATACATAGACTTCGCCATTATTATGGGAATAGGCTACCCAGCAATGTGTATTAGACACTGACTTATCACTACTTAGGCTTCGGGATAGAATACCCCAGAATCGAACTCTGGTGTCTTTTTCTACGGAGAAAGACTAAACCGGCGACGCGTGTTAGGCGTCGGCATATCCTTTCTTAGGATTCAGGATGAAATTCCCCATGCGTGTAAGGCATGTATTTTGGTGTTATTAATAACAACCTGCCATAATGTTGAATATGCGGACGGGTGTTCTTTTTAACGGTTAAGAACTAACCGGCAGCGCGGGTTAAGCACAGACTTATCCCTGCTTAGGTTTCAGGATAGACTACCCCAGAATCGAACTCGGGTGTCTTCTTCTTCGGAGAAAGACTAAACCGGCAGTGCGTGTTAGACGCAGACTTATCCCTGCTTAGGATTCGGGATAAACTTCCTAGGATGAATCCTAGATTGATAAATTTTGGAAAAGATCGGTGCGGGAAAGGAAGAATTTTATATTCTATTTCCCGGTCTTCTTTTAGGGTGAAGGCGAACCCGAATACAAGGAAGGAAGAATTTTATATTCTATTCCTTGATTCTAGAAAGGAAGAATTTTATATTCTATTTCCAGCGCAAAAGAAACTAGAAGTGGGATCTCCACTCCGAGAATCTGGAAAATCTAGATAAACTTACCTTTTATAGGATTGGTTATCTAGTATGAAAGATGAGTTTTTCGTTTATCGAAGTGAAATTTCAACTTCGGTTATAACCATGAGAAGGCTTAACTAAAGAGAAAAAGAAGGGAGTTCTTTCGTTTATCGAAAGGGGACTCTGAGCTGAAAGTGGACCTCTTGTTCATGGAAAGAGTCAAGAGGGCCGGAAAGACACTTTTGGTGGACTCACTATCAATTGAAATTGATCAGTGAGGGATTTTGGTGGTGAAAATGATTTTGGGTTATCCTCTAGAATATTAAATGTAATATTCTTCAAGGAACTTCCCGGTAAATGGGTTATCCTAAACGTACTAGGGATAGTATTTTTTCAGGAACTTCCTATTTATTGGCATTAATTGCCAGGCGCCCTCTTAAGTAATCAGGCGATATGCGCCATTTGAGTAGACTGTGTCTATCACAAACGGTCCTTCCCATTTGGGTTCAAATTTACCTTTCTTCTTGGAGTTGAGGATTATTGGTCGGCGAGCAGCGAAGACCAGATCTCCTTCCTTG
The DNA here is from genome assembly GCF_001876935.1 of Asparagus officinalis. Classification (NCBI taxonomy): domain Eukaryota; kingdom Viridiplantae; phylum Streptophyta; class Magnoliopsida; order Asparagales; family Asparagaceae; genus Asparagus; species Asparagus officinalis. Next base: position 87,954,607 of record NC_033798.1, read on the forward strand.
AAGCTTCTCTGTCGGACTCTTTTGTTAAAAGCCTTAGATATTCTGACTTGATAAAACTCAATGTGTTGTTGAGCTTCCAAGCGCTTTTCATCCAACATTTCGAGTTCTTCGAGACGTTTCTGATGTTGTTCTTCTGTCGTCATCTCAGTTGCGAGAGCTTCCAACTGATCCCAACTCGTGCAGGCGAGCCGATCATTCAGGCGAATCTGGAACCGAGCACATTTGACGACCATGCGGCTCAGGCGCTAGGGAATTGTGCAGGCGACTTCTTACAGGCGAATTTCCCATAGGCTCACAGAGGTATTTTTTACCGTCTACAATGATGCTTGATGAAATTGATGACGTTGTTCGTCTTCACTTCTCTGAGCGGAATTGCTTCAGCCCACTTTGAAAAGTAATCCGTGATTGCGAGAATGAATCGATCACCTTTGACTGAAGGGGGAAAAATAGGACCGACAATGTCCATACCCCATGTCTCGAACGGCCAAGACGTGGTTGACGTGTGTAAATGCTCTGGTGGTTGGTGCATATAATTTGCATGTACTTGACAAGCATGACACTCTCGGGCGTATTCGATTGTGTCACGAACCATTGTTGGCCAAAAATATCCCATTCTCCTGATACGATCATACAGTTTGGGACCGGGCTGATGCGCACCACATTCTCCTTCGTGTGCTTACCTAAGAACTTCTTCTGCTTCTCTGTTCGAAAGGCATCGGAGTAATATACCATCGTACCCTCTACGATATAATGTATGGGTCTCGGTATTATAGAAGAATCTTGGTGCTCTTCGGCGGATTGATTCCCTTTCTTTTACCTCCTCTGGCAAAATACCATATTGGACGTAGTCAATGATAGGAAAACGCCAATCTCGGGACTCAGACCCAATTTGAGTTGAATTCACCTCCTTGGCGTTTATGTTTCTATCATCTTCCTCTTCAATATCCATATCGTATATGGGTATGAAGAGCTGATGCGTCCTTACTGTGACTAATAGTTCAGTTTCGGGAGGCTGCGCAAGTGATACCGCTAGTGCTGCCAGTGCATCTGCATAAGCGTTCTGAAGACGAGGGATGTATTCAATAAAGAATTCTTAAAAGAATCTGCTATTTTGATGGCCTCCTGGTGGTACGGGATCAGGTCTTGGTTCCTGACTTCATACTCTCCACGGACTTGGTTGACTATCAATTGAGAATCCCCAAAAGCTTCGAGATATTCGACCCCCAGCTCCTTGGCGAAACTGAGTCCAATGAGAAGTGCGTTGTACTCGGCTACGTTATTGGAACACAGACTAGTCAGTGAATAAGCCCGAGGCATCACATGCTTCCCCGGGGAAATTAAGACAACTCCAACTCCGGAGGAGACTGTAGAACATCCGGGGGTTATTGCCCTATTAACTGCCCTCGAAGCACCATCGAAATATAATTGCCATCCTTGTTGGTGCGACGTGGTGTTACCCTCGTGGGTTTCATCCGGCAAGTCATCATATACTTCTGCCGTATCCGTTGTCGGATTTGCCGCCAAAAGATCACAAATTGCTTGTCCTTTGATCGACTTCTGTTGTTTGAAGTGCAAATCATATTGGGACAAGAGAAGGGCCCACTTCGCTAACCGCCAATTCATAGAGGATGGTTGCATCATAAATACCCGTACTGGATTAACGTTAGAAATGACGTAAATCGTCTGTCCGACCAAATAATGCTGCATCTTTTGTATTGCGAATACCAATGCGAGGCATTCTTTCTCGACCATCGGATATCGAGACTCGGCGCCTATCAAGGTCCGACTTAGATAATAGACTGCCTGTTCGTGACCATTATCATCGTCTTGTGCTAGTAAAGCACTTATCGAGTTGTTCATCGCCTTGAGATAAATCAAGAACGATCTACCTGATTTTGGTGCAACGAGAACAGGAGGATTCGTCAGATATATTTTGATATCTTCGAATGCTTTTTGGCAGGCATCGTCCCAAATAAATAACACCCCTTTCTTGTTTAGTTTAGAGAATGGTTGGCACTTCCCAGAAAGATTTGAGATGAACCGCCGGATGTAAGCTAACCACCCTTGCAACCCTGTGAGCTCTCTTAGATTTCTAGGGGGTTGCAGTTCATGTATCACCTTCACCTTATCAGGATCGATATGTATACCTTTAGTGGTGACGACGAATCCAAGGAATTTTCCGCTGGACATTCCAAGGAAGGATTTAGTGGGGTTCATCTTCAATTGATGACTCCGCATGAGATCGAACATCGTCTTCAAGTCCTTGATGTGATCTTCTTTGTTGCGGCTTTTTACAACCAAATCATCAACGTAGCATTCGACTGTTTTCCTGAGATGTTCTTGGAAAATCTTAGTCATTGCTCGCTGGTACGTGGCGCCTGCATTCTCCAGTCTGGATGTTGCTCTTCTCGGATAAATCCTGATTCGATCAACTTCTTAACCTCTGCCTCAATGTCTTCCATAATCTGCGGACGAAACCGTCTTTGCTGTTGTTTGACAGGTTTGGCGTCCGGGTTGATATCGAGGCGGTGCATTGCCACATTGGGGTCGAGCCCTGGCATATCTTCATAGTTCCAAGCGAAGACTTCAATATATTCCCTGATGAGAGCAATTAATTCCTCCTTCTCATTTGAGGGAAGACTATCGCTGATGAATATAGGCTTTGGGTTGGCTTCATCGCCCATGTTAATTTGGATTATTTTATCTTCAGTGGGGGGTTCCCTCCGTTCAAACCTATCACCATACTGCATGTTCAGGTGATGAACCCATGGGTCCTCCTATGTTAGCATTTGATCGTCATTCTCCATTGTGGACGGATCAGCTGTAGCCATGTTCGTCATTAGGGCTTTGAATACTTCCCCCAGACTTGTATCGGAATCACATTCCGAGGAATCCGACGGGTACCCATCTTTGTATTGCTCAGATGATTGGTTATTGATTAACCAGCAACATTTGTCTTTTGAAGAAGAGACATACCCTAATCCTCGTCTGAATTTATTATAATCATCCGGTTTCCCTTTTGGTACATATGCCACTTTGGCTGGAATACGGGAACCTCGATCAAAGTATAAACCTTCTTCGAGTGTGAAATCATATCCCTATTTTTCCATGAGTTTGCGCGCTTCCGGACTATACTTAGATAAATGCAGACCAGGTTTGTCATCATTCTTATCTTCCCTTAAGAAATGATCTGGTAATGGAGAGCTTTTTCCTTTACCGTAAACCACTTCTTTCTCGCCTCCTATTTTGGTCGGGATGACCAGGGTTGTTCCGAAAGAATGCTGGAGGCGTTCCTTTGCTATATAGGACGATCGAAGCGGCATATATAAATCAGGACTATCATACAATTCTTTTATCACATCATCAAGAGACAGTGAGTACTCTAAATCGTTATTTATTTCATTATTGGCAAGTTGCCAGTTACAACTGCCATCTGACGATTGTTCATCGTCAAGGTTGATTACAAAGGGTACAATGTCGTTTAAAACAAAACCTCCATTATAATCAAGTCCGGCTTCGGTATCAGCTTCTTCTCCGCTGTCTGTGCCATGAGCCGATGATTCAGTATCAGATTCGTTACTATAAAGGAGAGAATCAGTGAAATAATTCTCATACCCTTTGAATGGTTGCTTATCCGCGACCACCGTCCTAACCTTATTATCAGTGTCGACATATTTCAAACACTGATGGAGAGTGGAGGGGATTATAACGTTACTATGGATCCAAGGAGGATATGCATCAAGCGAAGCGGCATAATACTCACAGCGGAACCCGGATCCACTTGGATTCGGTTGACTTTGCTGGAGCCAATGTACCCAATGAAATATAGGGGTCGATCATGGTTCGAATTCTTCGTCTGCATATCCTCTTTGGTGAAGGTAATGCAGGGAAGGTTTTTAGCCGCTATATTGCAGTGTTGAATTAACGGTTCTGGTTCTTCAAGTGCCGGCTTGATCCGAGTAAGAAACACTTCCGAATTGGCCAAGGCTTCTTACAAGGCTTCCCTGGTTTCTTTAGACAACCGTAGCAACTCATACAATGTTATCCGTGCTGGAATGTTAGCCAGTTGAGCCATAATATCAAAGACGTGCGGAGTGTTCGAGCTTTCCGGTTTATCTCTTCCAATCGGGTGATTAAAACGAGACTGCTTCAGATTCTGCACCTCCTGGGGCCTCTTTTCTTTCTGTTTATCAACCGGCTATCGTCAAGCTTCTTTAACCGGTCTAGGAGTCGTAATCACACCCAGCTCCATGAGAGTTTTGGCTGGTCCCCGTTTAGTTACCCCCTGCTCAGCTAACTGATCACTAGGTGATAGGTAGTTGAAGTGATACTCATTTCCGCTTCTAGTGGCAAAGACTTCTTGTTCTTCTTCGGAGAGCGGGAAGGTAGGAGCTTCATCACCATCCTCTTCGAAGATCGCGGAGGTAGCATTGCAGGACTTGCCTTTACCCTTTCTGGTCGAGGAAGTCGTCTACTGATCGTCTTCAATTAGGTCGGGATGAACCCAGAGGATTTCGCCGTTTGGGGCTGTGTGTGGCACAAGTCCTTTTTGGCGCTGCCCATATGGGTCGTCATTCACTGTCTTCATTCCAACTTTGGTGATGCGTTCTGGTTTAAACCATGCTGTGGGCACTGATCCAAAGTTGATTGACACTGTGTTTGCTCCGACATTCTTGGACGGCTTCGGGGTTATGACACCTACATCAATTAACGCCTGGATTTTATCCTTGAGATGGTAGCATGACTTTGTAGGGTGATGGACCGCTCTATGGTATGCGCAATACTTCGGATCCATCATTTTGCTAGCCCCTTCTTGATCTACAATCGCCGGCAGCTGGATTTTATTATTTTCCAACAGGTACTTAAAGATGTCGGGAACTTCGTCATCTTTGAAAGAGTACACTTTAGGAAATCTTGGCTCCGAAGACTTCTGCTTCTGAGGCCATTGTTGCCATTACGACTGCGACTGTTGTGGTGCTCGTTACTGCTGCTGTTGTTGCAATTGGAAAGTTTGATTAGCATCAACTGCATTAGCATGTGCCTTACCTTTCCCTCGTGGGTCGAAATTCTGCTGTGGAGCATTCGTCGCCTGTTGGCCTCTCTCCGCCTTCTTCCTTCTTAGGAATCGCTCGGCTTGCTCTCCTTGGACCTTCAAATCCTTCCAGGTTTTGGACGGTGCTGTCCCCATTGCTTCCAACACGTCCAATGCGAGGTTGTTGTGGCAAGTCTGGAGAATGAACTCCTCAGTGATCGGATCTCGACAGTTCATCGCCTTGTTCTGGAACCTTTTGACGAAGGTATCAACCAATTCCCCATCTTTTTGTTTCTCATCAAGCAACGACCCGATGGATATCTTGGTGTCGTCGTCGAAGAAGTTAGTGAGGAACTTAGTCTCCATGTCGTCCCAGCTATTCAAGCTTCCTGGCTTAAGGCGGCAATACCAATCGAAGGCGGTTCCACGGAGAGTGCCAACGAAGGACCGTACTATCAGAGGCTCATTACCAGATATCACCCCCAGGTGTGATTTGAAGTAAATCAAATGCTGAGTGGGTAAACTCATCCCATTAAATGGCGTGAAGTTAATTAGACTGAACTTCGCCGGATAAGGGATTGATTCCTATTCTCTTGGGTATGGACAAGGAATACCCGTCTTCTTCATCTCTTGAGCGGAAATCAACGAATTGATTTTGCTCTCGAGGTTTTTGATCTTCAAGCTTTCACCTATGTTTTCACTAGCATTCTCGTTACCACCCCCTGCATTGGCGGGAGGATTATTGGCATTATGAGCTTCATTCGCATTCGTGTCTTCATCTTCCTGATGAACCTGGTTACGACGACTTGGTTCGCCTTGCTGGTTCGTCAGTGCTTGGATTTGTTGGTCATACATTTCTCTCATATTCTGCATGGCCATCTGCATTTCGAACCTGAAGCTCTCTTGTTGTTTAGCCATGGCTTCTTCAAGCATATTGGTCACTTGTTCCGTACTTATCATAAATGCCTCGCGGGGTTGTCCCTCGCTGGATACTGTATTATCTTATGCGACCGCCGAGCCGACATCTGATTCTTCATCTTCTGAAGGTAATCTTGTCTGAATCCTACCATAAGTTGCTCGTTTGATGGTTCCAAACTGTAGACGGGTTATACGCCGAGGTACTTTCAGAATCAACTCGAGATTATCCCGTGCCGATGTCCCTTTGCTGGTCATATTAGTTGTGACCCTCGGAAATTCTCCGTCTTCAACCACTGCTCTTATTCGTCAGAAACACCTAGGCCTTGGTTTTGGCGTTTCGGTACTGAGCCTTTTGAAGACCGAAACTCTTTCAGGAACTGTCTTGATGCAGTTACACTCAGACAATACTGCCCGAATGAGTTTGGAACAGGGGCACTGAGTTTCTTGTTCTTGAGGACTCCTTTTCCTGGTTTTACTCGTACCCCCAGCACGATAGTACAACTCGTCCGCTTGAAGGTCGGATTAACCTATCGTGTGTTGGCACGACCTCTCAGGTATAACGCTATCGCCATCAGACGACAATGTTTCCTTCTGAGGGCGGACTGCCTTCTTTGGGCTTTCAAAAGTCACGCGCCTCAAAATATGCCTTTGTGGGTGTAGGCTGTCTAAAAATCACAATAGATAGCTGATCCCCATCAAACACCGATGATGGAAGTTACAATCTGACGACTTCCAGAAGGCTACAATTTGAAGACTTTCACGTGGATCGATGAAGGTTACAATCTGACGACTCTCACATATTAGAGAGCTAAAGTAAAGATAACAAAATGACTATCTTTGCAATACTTCGACAGAAAGAGACTACAAATCGACGGTCTCTTCAAATCAAGATGTGGAAGTCCTCCCCGCGTACCAGCATCAAGATGTGCCGCATTCATAGCCACGAACGCAGCTCAAACGCAGCTCTAAAAGCTGCAAACGCAGCTCCAAAAGCTACAAACACAGCTCAGATTCGGCCGCCAACGCAACTCATGTTCATAGCCACGAACGCAGCTCAGACGCAGCTTCCAAATCGCTGCAAACGTAGCTCAAACGCAGCTCCCAATGCTGCCAACGCAGCTTCCAAATCGCTGCAAACGCAGCTCAGATCCGCTGCCAAACGCAGCCAACGCAAGCTTCTATCTGCTTGCAAACTCAGCTTCCATCCGCTGCCAACGCAGCTTCTGTCCAACGCTGCAAAGACCGCTTCAGCCGCCAACGCACTTCCATCCGCTGCCAAACCAGCTCATCCGCTGGCCAACGCGCTCCCATACGCTGCCTAAACGCGCTTCCAACGCTGCAAACGCGCTTCCAACCCCAAACGCAAGCTTCAACAAGATGCCGACGCAGCTTCACAGCCGCTGCGTCTGAGCTTTCAGACACTGCGTTCAAGCTTCCAGACACTACGTTTGAACGCAGAATTCACACCAGAACGCGGATTTTGCGTTTGACTCGTTCAAACACGAGCTGGACAGTTTCAAAACCGTTTCCCACGATCTGAGGGGATCATAACTCCACTCAGGAGTGATTTAAGGGGCGGTTACATCCCATTAGCCCCACTTAGGAGTGAATTAAGGAGGTGGTTACACCCCTTAATCCCCTATAAATAACTAAAAATCAATTCAGTTCAGGGTCGGTTGGAACTTCTTGACTCGTCAACAGGATCCTTAGAGCATTTTTGGAGCTTGGGAGATCTGCAACAAGATCTTCTTCATCCTTGACTTATAACCGACTTTCGGTTAAATCAACTCTTTCATAGAGTTTTAAACTCGTTCAGAGTTCTCTACAACATCAAATCGTGAGGAGAAGACCACGTTCCAGTGAAACAAGACATCAGATCGTCAACGAGAAGCAAACTCGATGCGAGCATTCGAGGGAGGCATCTCATCACCACCGTGAAGAACCCAGATTTAAACAAAGGGGAGAATCCAGATCATTCTCTTCTCTTTTGTAATCAGGAAATCCAATTGTAACTGAGATTAAAGGAATACAAATCAATTTTCTTTCATTTCTTTTACTGTAAATTTTCCACAAACAAAAGATGGCGACTTCGCTGGGGACAAGCTTCTCTGACGAAGAAGTGGTGGCGCAATCCGATGTTCATCTTACTGGATCCACGGTTGAAACTCTTGTCGTAGAATTCGATCAAGCCAAGTACGAGGAAGTCCTCTCCTCCGGATCCCTTAGCCTCAAGGCTATGCGCAAGATCCACAAAGTCTCCAAAGAGACTAAAGGTCTAACTGCTCCAATTGGAGCCAAATCACCCAAGGAGGCCCTCCCATTTGATCAAGAATGCTTGAACAGCCCCTCCTCTGAAGGAGTGGGCTCAGCTTCGGCCAAACTCATCCACCGAGTTGAAGGATCTACGTTCATGCCAAAGCAACGTTTCTCGGGTCACGAAAGGCCCATAATGGCGACCAACTCTGTCGACGACATCGCTGCAAAGGCCTTAAAATAGGCCAACAAGAACGCTGCTCGACGGAGGAGAAGATCCTTACGACGAGCACATCTCCGAGAATGCCGATCCTCTAGTCAACACGAGCTTCGTGTTTGTGAGCCTAAACGCAACCATGTGCTCTGCGTTTCTGCTTCAGAACGCAAGCCTCGCGTCCATGAGCCCAAACATAGGCTTTGTGTGAATAAGACTAAACGCAGCGAGACCCCCGAATACTCTGCGTAGCGCGACTAGATTGAGGGGCGGATGTCAAAAGTCCATGGGTTCAAGGCATCTCAACCAGATCCATGTTCACAAAGAGCCAGTCATGTCCAATCATGGACTGGGGGTTCCAATTCAAACCTCACGATCAGTGAGTAGTTCTCCTCTAATCTTCACAACAGATTTGAGAGAGTTCATATCTAGAGAAAGACCGATGCAACAAGTCATTCGTTCATTCCAATGTGAACGGTTGATTCCTACGGTCCACTCGGGATGTCAATGTTGTTCATATGCGACCAAACAATTGGTGTTCGACCAAGTTACAAACGTTGTCTTGCCCAACCAACAACGACGTTCTCACAGGAAGAAGTCTCCAGAGACCGAATATCCTGAGGTCACTATCAATGTGATCGGCAGAGGGAAAGTCTCAGGTCCTAGTTCCGACGACTCTGAGATAAGTCGTTCACCGACCGTCAGAGAAATCGCTAACGAGTTTGAAGGAATCTACCAACGCACTCGGATGCGAACAGGTGCCATTCCCCCTGTCAAACTCATCCATTGCGGAGTCTCAATCATCCAGCTCTTTCATTGGGCATGAGAGCTTCACCCATATGGCAGAACATTCTGAAGATCTTTCAAAGAGGGTTGTTGAGCAAGACGCCATGCTCAAATCACAACAGAAGACCCTTAATGAACTCCTAGACCTGTTGACTCAACTCGTCGCAGACAAGGCTAAATCTCAGACGACAGATTCGCCACCTAGGCAAGAATCCTCCCGGAGAGGAAAAACGTCTTCATCCCGACCTCACACAAGCAGAGGGAAGGAAAAAGTGGTTGATGACACGGCTTCTGACCAAGAAGCCCACAACCTAGAATCTTCCTCTGATGAAGAAAGACAGATGGAGAACGAACATAATCTCCAGTCTGCCAAGATGGAAGAATTGGAAGCCTGTCAGACCCTATCCTGCCGAATGGGATGCACCCCTTTATCCTCCAAAATTTGAGGTCCCGACGCTACAAACTTTTAACGGCACGTGATCACCGAACCAACATATCTATCATTTCAAGTCACAGACTGAAAATGTGATATCAAACGACGCCATACTGGCTCGATTATTCATTGGCACCCTCAAGGGAGTTACCTTTGAATGATTTAGAAAATTACCTGCTCGATGTATCCAAAAGTGGGCGGATCTAGAGAGACTCTTCCTAAAGTGGACGGATTTAGAGAGACTCTTCCTGTCAAGATTCTTTGAAGAGGATACAGAAGTCTCCATCCATACCCTCCTCACCACTAAGCAAAAGAAGAGGGAGTCCGTCAAAGCTTTCGTCAAGAGGTTCCGAAGCATGGCTCTTCGATGCCTGATAGGTATGACACAGTCTACCTTAGTAGAGACCTGTCGACACAACTTGCAGACCAACCTTCTAGCACAAATGAGGGTTACAGAATGCCGTTCTTGGAGACAACTAATCTCTCAAGGCGAACAGGCTCAAAAGATTATTTACCTTAGTAGAGACCTGTCGACACAACTTGCAGACCAACCTTCTAGCACAAATGAGGGTTACAGAATGCCGTTCTTGGAGACAACTAATCTCTCAAGGCGAACAGGCTCAAAAGATTATTGTCAGGATCAAAGCTGAAGAACAAAGTAAGCAGGATCAGCCTGAGCAATCGGACCAAGC
>NC_033798.1:87982872-87983026 GCF_001876935.1 Asparagus officinalis
AGGCGTTTGACTCATTCAAATATGAGTCGAACGGTTTCAGAACCGTTTTCCCCACGATCTGAGGAAATCACGCCCACTTAGGAGCGGATTTAGAGGGCAGTTACACCCCCTTAATCCCCTATAAAAGCGAGTAAGCTCAACTGAGTTCAGGGTT
>NC_033798.1:87983053-87999183 GCF_001876935.1 Asparagus officinalis
TTTTTTCGGATCTGGGACTTGGCAGCAGAAGAGATCGACATTCATCTTTTGGGATCAGTCCTGAGAGCCTTCAGCCTTGGCTTTAAAACTAATTCTCGGTTTAATTTAACTCTATTTCAAGAGTTTCCAACTCGTGCAGAGTTATCAACTCATCCAAAGTTCTAAAACTTGCCACGCAAGTTCTCCACAACACCAAATCGTGAGGAGAAGACATCGTTCTAATGAATCAAGACGTGCGGATCGCCAACGGAGAGCAAACTCAACATGAGCATTCGAGGGAGGCACTCCATCGCCACCGTGAAGAACCCAGTTTTAAACAAAGAGGAAGAACCAATTTTGTTCTCCTCTCTTTTGTAATCGAATTGTAACCGAGATTAAAAGAATCAAAGTCAAATTTCTTTTCTTCTCTTTACTGCAATTTTTCCAACATACAAAAGATGGCGACTCCGCTGGGGAAGAGCTTCTCTGATGAAGAAGTGGTGGCGCAATTCGATGTTCATCTCACTGGAACAACCATCGAAACTCTCGTGGTAGAGTCTAAAGCTCCAGTTGTGGCCGACTCATCAAAGGGCTGTCTACCCTGGGGGTTGCACTATTCATACAGTCCCCTCTCTGAAGGAGAAGACTTAGATTCGGCACAACTCCAAGAAAGTCAATCCTCCAACCAACGCGTTTGTGAGCCTAAACGCGACCCTGAGCCCAAACATGAGCTTCGCGAGAACCAGAATGAACGTGGCTCGGCCCGTGCCACGGAAGAGATATACTGCATCTCGAAGAAATAAGTGAAGTCTTCCCAGGTGAGTGTCATCCTCCGCTCTGGAGTGAACTGTAGCCGATACCATCTCCTCGCCCCCTTTGAAAGATTGTAAGATGCCAGCCTCTGTTTTTGAATTGATGCCACATTCAGAAGTTTCAAGTGCCAGACGCGACCCTCGCGTTTCAAGTGCCAAACGCGACCTTCGCGTCTCAGGTGCCAAACACGACCTTCGCGTCTCAGGTGCCAAACGCGACCTTCGCATCCCAAGTTCCAAATCCAATACAGAAGTTGGTGTATACCGTGGAGCTTCGGGGCACTATCCCGAACCCCGTCGGGGGGTATTCCATCCCCCCAGGACCCCCTGGCCAGGGGCGCGCCGCCCCCTGGACCCCCGGCTTGCTGATCGGGCAGTGAGACCCCCGAATACTCTGCGTAGCGCGACTTGGTTGAGGGGCGGATATAAGAAGTTCATGGATTCAAGGCATCTCAACCAGATCCATGTTCACCAAGAGCCAGTCTTGTCCAATCATGGACTGGGGGTTCCAATTCAAACCTCACGATCTGTGAGTAGTTCTCCTCGAATCTTCACAACAGATTTGAGAGAGTTCATATCGAGAGAAAGACTGATGCAACAAGTCATTCGTTCATTCCAATGTGAACGGTTGATTCCTACGGTCCACTCGGGATGTCAATGTTGTTCATATGCGACCAAATAATTGGTGTTCGACCGATTAACGCATGTTACCTTGCCCAACCAACAACGACGTTCTCACAGGAAGAAGTCTCCAGAGACCGAATATCCTGAGGTCACTATCAATGTGATCGGAAAAGGGAAAGCCTCAAGTCCTAATTCCGATGACTCAGAGGCAAGTCGTTCGCCGACCGTCAGAGAAATTGCTAACGAGTTTGAAGGGATCTACCGACGCACTCGGACGCGAACAGGAGCCATTCCCCCTGTCAACTATCGGCGGTTAGCCAAAGGAACTAATTCCGATGATGAACACTCAGCCATTGCGGAGTCTCAATCATCAAGCTCTTTCATTGGGCATGAGAGCTTCACCCATATGGCAGAACATTCTGAAGATCTTTCAAAGAGGGTTGTGGAGCATTATAAAAAGATTATTCTTTCGAATTTGTTGTAATCAAACAAAGTTATAATGAATTCCTTAACAGAACCGACTTTTGACTCAAACACCACCTAGGCAAGAATCCTCCCGGAGAGGAAAAACGTCTTCATCCCGACCTCACACAAGCAGAGGGAAGGAAAAAGTGGTTGATGGTGCTACTTCTGATCAAGAAGCCCACAACCTGGAATCTTCCTCTGATGAAGGAAGAGAGACTGAGAACGAGCAGAATCTCCAATCTGCTAAAATGGAAGAATTGGAAGCCCGCCTTAATGCCATTTCTAACAAAAGCGAGCTCCAAGAAGAGGGAGTTGTCAGACCCTATCCTGCCGAATGGGATGCAGCCCCTTATCCTCCAAAATTTGAGGTCCCGACGCTACAAACTTTTAACGGCACGTGATCACCGAACCAACATATCTATCATTTCAAGTCACAGACTGAAAATGTGATATCAAACGACGCCATACTGGCTCGATTATTCATTGGCACCCTCAAGGGAGTTACCTTTGAATGATTTAGAAAATTACCTGCCGGATGTATCCAAAAGTGGACGGATTTAGAGAGACTTTTCCTATCAATATTCTTTGAAGATGATACAGAAGTCTCCATCCATACCCTCCTCACCACTAAGCAAAAGAAGAGGGAGTCCGTCAAAGCTTTCGTCAAGAGGTTCCGAAGCATGGCTCTTCGATGCCTGATAGGTATGACACAGTCTACCTTAGTAGAGACCTGTCGACACAACTTGCAGACCAACCTTCTAGCACAAATGAGGGTTACAGAATGCCGTTCTTGGAGACAACTAATCTCTCAAGGCGAACAGGCTCAAAAGATTATTGCCAGGATCAAAGCTGAAGAACAAAGTAGGCAGGATCAACCTGAGCAATCAGACCAAGCCCAACCTTCACCTGAGCAATCGGACCAAGCCAAATCTTTTTAGTCAGAAGAGGAAGATACCACGACTATTGAAGCTAATCCTCTTCAGTAGGATGGCAGGTCCAACAACTATCACGTTAACAATTACCTCTGATAGTCAAATTCGTTGGATAGTGCCCCACTAGGCGATGCGCCATGTCTATTCCTTTTTCCCCTGCATTTGTTCAAGACTGGGGGTTGGTTTATTTGTAGTTCTTTAGATTATGAATAATAAATTTTCTGAGTTGTCATGTTCAACAGAATACCTCTGTCAACGATAAAATCTATCAAAACTATCATGTTAACAGCCACATCTGATAGTCTAGTTTCTCCAAATTCCCCCACCAATCCTCCTCAATAGGATGGCGGGTCCACCAAAACTAGTAGCTTTCATCATTGATTCCATTGTACACTCTTGTAATAGTTTATCGATTACAAAGATCCGGTCTTTTTATAAGATCCGGTTACAACGAAAATCAAATAAAAAGAAATGAAAAATTACAACTTTGTTTCCTTGTTTGTCGAACAAATCACGAGCTCCTGTTTTGCGGTCGCTCGCTTTTGTGGGTTCTTTGCCTGCGCCGGGGTTGTTTGCCGTGGACCGCCGTGCGATCTAGATCCGGTCGGATCTACGCAGTACAACGGGTATTATTTCACCAAGGAAATAATAGCCAGGGAGGATTGTTTCACCAAGGAAACAATCGTCCAAGTCTCGGGATCTAAGACCAAGCTTAGATCCGGAGTGTAGCAACGTAGATCTGAGATCCGGTCCTCTCGAACTCCTGCCTTATTTGGCGTTGATGATCGTCGAGCACCAGATCTGGATGTGCAAGTCCTCGAAGTCCCAAAGCTTGAATCTTGTTAAGTTCTGAGGCTCGGCCTTGGCCGAGCCACCTTGAGGTGGCTCGGCCACCGAGCCACCTCAAGGTGGCTCGGCTGAGGCCGAGCCACCTTGGGGTGGCTCGGCTTTGGCCGAGCCCCCGCGGGCGGTGTTTTCCGATTTTTTCGAGTTGTGTCCGTTTTCCGGTTTTGTCCGTGATTCGGTTGATTGAGACTCTGATTGGTTGATCTGATTTGGCAGTAAGTCGGATTCCTGATTTGGCAGTAAATCCACTTCTGAGTTCGAGTCCGAAACCGATCTTGATTCGATCGTGATTCGTCCGAGTATGCCCTTGGTTGGATGACTCGTTGACTCTTCGAACACTTGGCTTGATCCCGCACGCGAATGGACGTATTCCGTTGCTTGCGTGCGATTAGTCAATCTCGTTGCCTCGTTGGTTTGTCGGTTTGTGCCGAGCTGAGCTAAGGGACCTATAAGCAATTTTATATGCCTACAGATACCCCCTCCAAAGTATTTCAGTCTCGTTCTTTTATAGAAGAGTCTGGAATACTTTGGATATGATTGTCCCAACCTTCAGTCGGTGTAATGGGACCCTGGAATGACTTCCGTTCTTGATTCCTTCAATTCTTCAGGCTATTCGGTGCTTTGTCGAATGTCTGAATGAGTTTCGGTGCTGCATTTATTGTCTGACCGTTGTCGGAATTTTGAACTTTGAAGTCGGTTCCTGATTTAGCTGACCATCGATTGTTGGCGTCGAATCTTTATCTGCTACGCGTTGTCCGGCGTCTTATTGTTTGAGTTATCCTTAAGAATATTTATAGAAAACATTCTCCAGGAACTTCTCAAAAAATTAGGGAACAGTTTATACTCATATACTTTATTGGAGTATTAAGAAGCAGTTTATACTCGTATACTTTTCGGAGTATAAGAAGCAGTTTATACTCGTATACTTTTCGGAGTATAAGAAGCAGTTTATACTCGTATACTTTTCGGAGTATTAAGAAGCAGTTTATACTCGTATACTTTTCGGAGTATTAAGAAGCAGTTTATACTCGTATACTTTTCGGAGTATTAAGAAGCAGTTTATACTCGTATACTTTTCGGAGTATTTAAGAAGCAGTTTATACTCGTATACTTTTCGGAGTGATAAGAAGCAGTTTATACTCGTATACTTTTCGGAGTGTTAGTTCTTTCATTGCAACGCATTGATAGGCGTTGACCTAGGGTTACGCGTTGTCCGGCGTTGACCTTAGGATTTTGAACGTCGTACGTTGAATTTTTGCTCGCAACGCGTTGACTGGCGTTGACCTAGGGTTACGCGTTGACCGGCGTTGACCTTAGGGTTTCGAAAGTCGTACGTTGAGTTTTTGCTCGCAACGCGTTGACTGGCGTTGATCTAGGGTTACGCGTTGACCGGCGTTGACCCTAGGGTTTCGATCGTCGTACGTTGAATTTTTGCTCGCAACGTGTTGACTGGCGTTGACCCTAGGGTTTCGAATGTCGTTGGATGCTCAGGTCACGAGACCAACTAATGAAGCTGATGCGTCAGTGACCCCCGTATTTATAGGATTTTTGGCAAACCCTCAGCCATCAACGGGTTTGAGAAGCCTTTACCGACTACCGTTTGAGTCGGGCTAGCATGCGGATTATTTAAATCTGTTCCACATGTGACGTTGTGCTAAGAGAGTTAACGCTCTTAGTACTACGATATTGAATACGTAGACTTCGTCTTTCTTACGGGAATAGACTACCCGGCGACGCGTGTTAGGCGTTGACTTTAGGATTTTTGGCTAATCCCCAGCCTTCAACGGATTTGATTAGCCTTTACCGACTACCGTTTGAGTCGGGCTAGCATGCGGATTGTTCAAGTCCGTTCCGCATGTGACGTTAAGCTAAAAGAGTTAACCCTTTTAGTGCTACGATATTGAATACGTAGACTTCGTCTTTCTCACGGGAATAGACTACCCGGCGACGCGTGTTAGGCGTTGACTTTAGGATTTTTGGCTAATCCCCAGCCTTCAACGGATTTGATTAGCCTTTACCGACTACCGTTTGAGTCGGGCTAGCATGCGGATTGTCTAAATCCGTTCCGCATGTAACGTTGTGCTAAGAGAGTGAATTCTCTTAGACTTTGTGCTATGATGTTGAATACATGCTACGACTTCGAATACGTAGACTTTGCCATTGCTACGGGAATAGGCTACCCGGCAACGTGTATTAGACGTTGACTTATCCCTACTTAGGCTTCGGGATAAAAATACCCCAGACTGGTATTCTGGTGTCTTTTTCACTCGGTAAAAGACTAAACCGGCGACGCGTGTTAGGCGTCGGCATATCCTTTCTTAGGATTCAGGATGAAATTCCCCATGCGTGTAAGGCATGGATTTTGGTGTTATTAATAACAACCTGCCACAATGTTGAATATGTGGACGGATGTTCTTTTCAACGGTTAAGAACTAACCGGCAGCGCGGGTTAAGCGCAGACTTATCCTTGCTTAGGTTTCAGGATAGAATACCCCAGAATCGAACTCTGGTGTCTTTTTGTACGGAAAAAGACTAAACCGGCAGCGCGTGTTAGGCGCAGACTTATCCCTGCTTAGGATTCGGGATAAACTTCCTATACCTGTGAAGCACAGATTTTGGGAGTTGAAAAGACGGTGTCTTCTCTTGGGGCAAAGACGAACCTGAAATGGGAGAGGAAGAATTTTATATTCTATCTCCCGACACTGAAGAAGAAGAATTTTATCTTCCATCTTCAGCTGGAAAGGAGACTCGAGGTGGGATCTCCACCCCCAGAATCCGGAAGGGTGAAACCAAGAGTGGAATCTCCACCCCGAGATTCGAAAAGATTCAGATAACCCTAACTGTCGGAAGGTTTGATTACTGAACTAAAGATGAATTTCTCGTTTATCGAGAGTGAATTATGGTTTTGACCCTAACTGTAGGAAGGTTTGGCCAAACAGGAGTTTGAGGTGACCCTAACTATAGGAAGGTTTGATCACTCGATTTGAAAGTGGACCTCTCGTTCATTGGAAGAATCGAGAGGGAATTTTGACTGTGGTCCTAACTGTAAGAAGGTTTGACCAATGGTGGGTTTAAGACGATCCTAACTGTAGGAAGGTTTGATCGCTCGATTTGTGGACCTCTCGTTCATTGGGGGAATCGAGAGGGGATTTTGACTGTGGTCCTAACTGTAAGAAGGTTTGACCAATGGGGAACCTTACGTCCAGACTCTAACAAAGAGAGTGTTGAGTACACAGACACGGTGGGAATTTGAATGGGAGTTCTCATTTATTACATTGCTGTGGTTTTGGGAACTTCCCGTTACATAAATCGTCCACCCCCAGTTTCGTCTGCGGAACTGGTTCGGACATTATTATCAGTTACCTAACCGGGTTATCCTTAAGAATATTACCTTAATATTCTCCAGGAACTTCCCGTCCAAAGTGGGGAAACAGTTTAGACTCATATACCTATTGGAGTATCAGGGAGTAGTTTAACCTCTTATACCGGTCGGAGGATTGAGAAACAGTTTATACTCGTATACTCTTTGGAGTTTTGCCGTTCTCAATTGTTAACCTCATGCACTTGTTGGAGGATTGAGAAACAGTTTATACTCGTATACTCTTTGGAGTTTTGCCGTTCTTATTTGGCTTACCTTAGCGTTATGACGCCGGCTTCAACCAAGGTCTGAATGCTATTCTTGAGAGTAAAGCAATCCTTGGTGGGATGAACGACCCTCCTGTGGTATGCACAGTACTTTGGGTCCGTAGTGTTGTCAGCTTCCTCCTGATTTGTGATAGGTGGTAGCTTGATCTTGTTACCTTCAAGGAGGGATTCGAAGATGGCTGGAACGTCTTCGTCCTTGAAAGAGTACTCTTTTTGGAGTCTCGGACCCGAAGTCTTTTGCTGCCTTCGGGATTGCTGTTGTGACGCTTGATTAGCACCACCAGTAGCTGCAGGTGTTTTGCCCTTACCACGAGAGGCGAAGTTTGAGTCCAGAGGATTAGCCGTCGGTAGGTTCCTCTCGGCCTTCTTCCTTCGGAGGAAACGTTCGGCTTGTTCACCGCGCACCTTCAGATCCTTCCAAGTGTCAGACGGTGCTGTTCCCATTGCTTCCAACACGTCCAACGCAAGGTTGTTGTGGCAAGTTTGGAGGATGAATTCCTCTGTGATCGGGTCCCGGCAATTCATCGCCTTGTTCCGGAACCTTTTGACGAAGGTATCGACTAACTCTCCGTCCTTCTGCTTCTCATCGAGCAACGATCCGATAGATATCTCGGTGTCGTCGTCGAAGAAGTTGGCCAGGAACTTGGTCTCCATGTCATCCCAGCTGTTCACGCTTCCTGGCTTGAGGCGGCGGTACCAATCGAAGGCGGCTCCGCGAAGAGTGCCGACGAATGACCGCACCATCAGAGGCTCATTGCCGGAAATAATACCCAGGTGCGATTTGAAATAAATCAAATGCTGAGTGGGGGAACCCTTCCCATCGAACGGCGTGAAGTTGATTAAACTGAACTTCGCCGGATAGGGGATCGATTCCCATTCTCGTGGGTATGGACAGGGAATGCCTGTTTTCTTCGTCTCTTGAGCGGAGATCAATGTGTTGATTTTGCTCTCGAGATCTTTGATCTTCAAGTCTTCACTTGTATCCTCGTTGGCATCCTCGTTACCACCCCCTGCATTGACGGGAGGGTTATTGGCATTGTGAGCTCCATCCCTATCCGTGTGCTCTTCTTCCTGAACAACCTGATTACGGTGACTTGGTTCACCTTGTTGGTTCCTGAACGCCTGGATTTGTTGCTCATGCATCTCTCTCATAGTCTGCATGGCCATCTCCATCTCGAATTTGAAACTTTCTTTCTGCTTAGCCAAAGCGTCTTCAAGCATCTTGGCCATTTCTTCCGCGCTTATCATAAATGACTCGCGGGGTTGTCCTTCGCTGGACACTGTATTGTCCGATGCGACAGCAGAGCAGGAATCCGATTCTTCATCTTCCGAAGGCAATCTTGTCCGAACCCTACCATAAGTTCCTCGTGCGATGGCTCCGGACTGCAGACGGGTTACACGCCGGGACGCTTCCAGAAACGATTTGAGATCAATCTGTGTCGATGTCTCTTTGCTGGTCATGTTGGCGGTGACCCTCGGAAATTCTCCGTCTTTAACCACCGTTCTTCTTTGCCGGAAACGCCTATACCTTGGTTTTGGCGTTTCGGTGCCGAGCCTTTCGAACACTGAAATTCTCTCGGGGACTCCCTTGATGCAGTTGCATTGAGACAGTACTACCCGAATGAGCTTGGCACATGGGCACTGAGTTTCGAGCCCTTGAGGGCTTCTTTTTCTTGTTTTGTTCGTACCCCCAGCACGATAGTACAACTCGTCATTTTGACAGTCGGAGTAACCTATCGTGTGTGGGCACGACTTCTCAGGTATAACATTATCACTATCAGATGATAATGTTTCCATCTGAGGGCGAATTGCCTTCCTTGGACTTTCAAGAGTCACGCGCCTTGAGACATGCCTTTTTGGGCGTGAATTCTCAGCGGGCTCTTGGACCTCAATGCGCAAATTAGCGCGCGCAGTTGCCTTGAGCTCCTTGTCATGTTGGAGGTAGCGGTGACCCCCAGCGTGTTGATTCGTTCGGGGTTTTCTTAGTGGGCCCAAACGTTCTTGGATCGGAGCTTTGCTTCGCTCATCGGGAATTGGACCGAGGCGCTCCAAGACTGGCTTTCTTCTTCGGGAGGATTCTGCATGATCTCCCGGAGTAGCTATGGGAATTCTCGGCGACTTAGCTGGGTTCGCCGGAGGTTGAATTTTGGTTGGAGGCTGCAAAGGTTGCTCCTTAGCCTGAATTGCCGCTTCAGACTTTGGCCTCCAAACTTTGCGAGTTGGTGGCGGCTTCTTGGCCACTTCTTTCTGCAACTTTCTACGGGCTTCTTCGGCTTGAGCCCGTGCCTGCGCTGATAGTGCGCGGCGTTTGCGGATGCGTTCTTCCAGCGTCGAACGATTCCGTTTGACACGGACCCATTCCATTGTTGGCGGCTTGGAAGAGGCGCCGTTCATCTGTTGTTGAGGCTGTTTGCCTCTCTTGTTCTTCAGACCCGCGTTGTAGCGGACTCCGTCGGTGGACTCCATCGCTTTGGCGAATTGTTTGGCCAAGCGTTGGCGTTGCCTTTGGCGGGCTCTCTTTGAGAGAGTCACCGCTCCTTTGGTGACGGAGGAATTGGTTGGAACCAGCTTGATCTGGTTGGAGATTGGTGGAGCCTCATCTGACGCAACTTTGGCGTCAATCGAGATGAGGTCGTCGTTGGTAGCTTCAACTTCTTCGTACCAACGCACCTTTCTGTTGGAAGAGAACTTGGACTTCTTGGACTTGCGGGGGGAGGTTGATCTAGACGAGGATGAAAGGTATTCCTCGAACTTGGTCTGATCGAACTCGTATTCGACCTCCTCCACGACTGGGATCAAGATCCGCGGCTGCGACGCTCCGATCTCGGCAGCGAGATCGGTGGCTCCCACTGTGGTCGCCAGATTGTTCGCTGGAAAATTCGTGTCTTTCTTTGTTATTGATTCCATTGTCATCTTGAGTTACAACTTTTTGAGTTACAAAAGATCCGGTCTTTTTATAAGATCCGGTTACAACGAAAATCAAATAAAAATAAACAAAGATTACAACTTTTCTCCTTTTGTGTCGAACGAATCGCGAGCTCCTGTTTTGCGGTCGCTCGCTTTGTGGGTTCTTTGCCTGCGCCGGGTTAAAAATCTCGAGAGCAAAATCAATACATTGATTTCCGCTCAAGAGATGAAGAAAACGAGCATTCCCTGTCCATACCCAAGAGAGTGGGAATCGATCCCATATCCGGCGAAGTTCAATCTAATTAACTTCACGCCGTTTAATAGGATGGGTTCACCTACTCAGCATTTGATTTTGTTCGCTGGAAAATTCGTGTCTTTCTTTGTTATTGATTCCATTGTCATCTTGAGTTACAACTTTTTGAGTTACAAAAGATCCGGTCTTTTTATAAGATCCGGTTACAACGAAAATCAAATTGAAAAGAAATGAAAATTACAACTTTGTTTCCTTGTTTGTCGAACGAATCACGAGCTCCTGTTTTGCGGTCGCTCGCTTTGTGGGTTCTTTGCCTGCGCCGGGGTTGTTTGCCGTGGACCACCGCGAGATCTAGATCCGGTCGGATCTACGCAGTACGACGGGTATTATTTCACCAAGGAAATAATAGCCGGGGAGGATTGTTTCACCAAGGAAACAATCGTCCAAGTCTCGGGATCTAAGACCAAGCTTAGATCCGGAGTATGCCTGCGTAGATCTGAGATCTGATCCTCTCGAACACCTGCCTTATTTGACGTTGATGATCGCCGAGCACCAGATCTGAAGGAGTGAGTCCCCGAAGTCCCAAAGTTTCAATCTTTTTTAAGTTCCGAGTCTCCAATCCAGCAGGGCTTCGCCTCTCTCCAAAATTTCCAAACCTTTGAAATGAAGAACCCTTTGGCCTATTTATAGGCTCTCGTTACTGTGCCCGTGCCCGTGTGCACGTGTGGCCAGCTCAAGGTGGCCGGCCACCTCAAGGTGGCTCGGCTCATGCCGAGCCACCAAGAGGTGGCTCGGCCGGCCACCTTGGTGGCTCGGCCACCGAGCCACCTCTTGGTGGCTCGGTGGTGGCCGAGCCACCTTGGTGGCCGCCGAGCCACCAAGGAGGTGGCTCGGCCTCCGAGCCACCATTTGGTGGCTCGGAGGTGGCCGAGCCACCCCAAGGTGGCTCGGCCACCGAGCCACCTAGGTGGCTCGGCCGAGCCACCACTTGGTGGCTCGGCCACCGAGCCACCTTGGTGGCTCGGTGAGCCGCCTCGGTGACTTGGTTTCCGAGCCCCTCCGGGTGTTTGGTTTTCTGCTGTTTTCCACCTTTGGGTTCTGTCCGTGATTCGGTTGATCCAGACTCTGATTTGATTCCTGATTTGGCAGTAAGTCGGATTCCTGATTTGGCAGTAAATCCACTTCTGAGTTCGAGTCCGAAACCGATCTTGATTCGATCGTGATTCGTCCGAGTATGCCCTTGGTTGGATGACTCGTTGACTCTTCGAACACTTGGCTTGATCCCGCACACGAATGGACGTATTCCGTTGCTTGCGTGCGATTAGTCAATCTCGTTGCCTCGTTGGTTTGTCGGTTTGTGCCGAGCTGAGCTAAGGGACCTATAAGCAATTTTATATGCCTACAGATGGCGGGTCCACCAAAACTATCACGTTAACAGTTACCTCTGATAGTCTAGTTTTTTTCAAATTCCCCCACCAATCCTCTTCAAGTAGGATGGCGGGTCCACCAAAACTATCACGTTAACCATCACCTCTGATGGTCCTTTTCCTCCAAATTCCCCCACCAATCCTCTTCAAGTAGGATGGCGGGGCCACAAAACTATCACGTTAACAGTTATCTCTGATAGTCAAACTCATCAGATAATGGCCTACCAGGTGATGTGCCTCTATTCCGACTTCATGGATAGTGCCCCACTAGGTGATGTGCCTTGTCTACCTCTTTTTATTCCCCTGCTAAGTCTTAATCAAGACTGGGGGTTGGTTACTTGGAATCCACAGGATTAAGAGTAATAAATCTTTCACATCGTCAAGTTAACATTACACTTCTGACGATCGTCACCCTCACAGAGTATGAATGCAGCTTGCATCACTCCCAATTTGTCACGTTAACAATACACCTCTGACAATCAACTTATCAATCATCTTCAATAGGATGATAGGTCCTCAAAATTGCTCAAATCGTAATCTTCCCCAGCAAGACACTAAGTCTTTAAAATCTTAGTATCAAAATTCATCACTTCTGATGATAACCTCATTTAGCAATTCTCCCCAGCGAGACGCTAGTCCCCAAAATCTTGTTCAAATTACAAGTACACAAATCCTGTCACGTTAACACTAAACCTCTGACAAATCAACTTATCAATCCTCGTCAATAGGATGATAAGTCCACAAAGTTGCTCCAATCGCAACACAAATCATGTCACGTTAACACTAAACCTCTGACAAATCAACTTATCAATCCTTGTCAATAGGATGATAAGTCCACAAAGTTGCTCCAATCGCAACACAAATCATGTCACGTTAACACTAAACCTCTGACAAAATCAACTTATCAATCCTCGTCAATAGGATGATAAGTCCACAAAGTTGCTCCAATCGTAACACAAATCATGTCACGTTAACACTAAACCTCTGACAAAATCAACTTATTAATCCTTTTCAATAGGATGATAAGTCCACAAAGTTGCTCCGATCGCAACAAATTCCCATCATGTTAACACCAAACCTCTGACAACCCACTTATCAATCCTCATCAATAGGATGATAAGTCCACAAAGTTGCTCCAATCGCAATACAATCTTGTCACGTTAATATCAAACACCTCTGACAAAATCAACTTATCGACTCTCATCAATAGAGCGATAGGTCCTCAAAGTTGCTTCGATCGCAATACTTTCCACTTATCGACTCTCATCAACGGAGCAATAGGTCCATAAAAATATTGTTAGGTTAACATCACACCTCTAACAGTCAAACCCCCCAATGAACTTGTTAATCCTTTTTCAACAAGAATAGCAAGTTGTCATTATAAAATCCCCAGCGGATTAAAGATTTTCTGGAACTATCCTAGTGATAATAAAGAAAATTTTTGAATTTCACTCTAAGTGAAAATTCATGCCAAGTTAATATTACACCTCTAGCGCTTCCAACTTTCTTTCAGTGTTTCAAGTAACACAAGAAGAAATAACGACAAAGTCCACGCATTCAACATCGTGGCAGGTTGTTATTAATAACACCGAAATCCATGCCTTACACGCATGGGGGACTTTATCTCGATCCCTAATTAGAGATAAGCCTACGCCTAACACGCGTTGCCGGTTAGTCTTTTCTCGTGAAAACGACAAAGTCTACGTATTCAACATCATAGCACTAAAATCCATGCCTTTTACGCATGGGGGACTTTATCTCGATCCCTAATTAGAGATAAGCCTACGCCTAACACGTGTTGCAGGTTAGTCTTTTTCCGTAAAAATGACAAGAGACTTGAAACGAATAAGCTGAAGACAAGTCTCAAAGACTTAGTCAAAAATGCACGGAAGCCACTTCCATGTCTTAAGTCAAAAACGTTGAGGTCAGACCCGCGATGCAAAAACCGAACGCCGAGGTCACACCCGTGTTCCAAATTCAACATGAAAGGGTGAGACCCGTATCTCAAGTTCAAAATGCAGGGTCCACTCCCACATTCCAGAAGCAGGATTATGGCGCATACCTTCACACAGGTCCTACGTGGAAAATCCCTTCAACCATGATGCCTTCGAAGCAAGTGCAAAGAACAAATCCTTTACCACAAGGAATCAACAGCTCCAAGATCAGAGTTGAGATCCAAAGTATTCCGAAAATTCGTCCCAGTCAACCGCGAACTTTCGAAAACTTTGGAGGGGGTTCTGTAGGCTGTCTAAAAATCACAATAGATAGCTGATCCCTATCAAACACCGATGATGGAAGTTACAATCTGACGACTTCCAGAAGGCTACAATTTGAAGACTTTTACGTGGATCGATGAAGGTTACAATCTGACGACTCTCACATATCATAGAGCTAAAGTAAAGATTACAAAATAACGATCTTTGCAACACTTCGACAGAAAGAGACTACAAATCGACGGTCTCTTCAAATCAAGACGTGGAAGTCCTCCCCGCGTACCAGCATCAAGATGTGCCGCGTTTATAGCCACGAACGCAGCTCAAACGCAGCTCTAAAAGCTGCAAACGCAGCTCCAAAAGCTACAAACGCAGCTCAGATTCGGCCGCCAACGCAGCTCATGTTCATAGCCACGAACGCAGCTCAGACACAGCTTCTAAATCGCTACAAACGTAGCTCAAACGCAGCTCCCAATGCTGCCAACGCAACTTCCAAATCGCTGCAAACGCAGCTCAGATCCGCTGCCAAACACAGTTCCAAGCCGCCAAACGTAGCTTCCATCCGCTGCCAAACGCAGCTTCCAAGCCGCCAAACGTAGCTTCCATCCGCTGCCAAACGCAGCTTCTATCCGCTGCCAAACGCAGCTTCCATGCACTGCCAAACGCAGCTTCCAACGCTGCCAAATGCAGCTTCCAAGCCGCCAAACGCAGCTTCCAACAAGATGCCAACGCAGCTTCCAGCGCTGCGTCTGAGCTTTCAGACACTGCGTTCAAGCTTCCAGACACTGCGTTTGAATGCAGAATTCACACCAGAACGCGGATTTTGCGTTTGACTCGTTCAAACACGAGCTGGACAGTTTCAAAACCGTTTCCCCACGATTTGAGGGGATCACAACTCCACTCAGGAGTGATTTAAGGGGCGGTTACATCCCATTAGCCCCACTTAGGAGCGAATTAAGGAGGTGGTTACACCCCTTAATCCCCTATAAATAACTAAAAATCAATTCAGTTCATGGTCGGTTGGAACTTCTTGGCTCGTCAACAGGATCCTTAGAGCATTTTTGGAGCTTGGGAGATCTGCAACAAGATCTTCTTCATCCTTGGCTTATAACTGACTTTCGGTTAAATCAACTCTTTCATAGAGTTTTAAACTCGTTCAGAGTTCTCCACAACATCAAATCGTGAGGAGAAGACCACGTTCCAGTGAAACAAGACATCGGATCGTCAACGAGAAGCAAACTCGACGCGAGCATTCGAGGGAGGCATCTCATCGCCACTGTGAAGAACCCAGATTTAAACAAAGGGGAGAATCCAGATCATTCTCTTCTCTTTTGTAATCAGGAAATCCAATTGTAACTGAGATTAAAGGAATACAAATCAATTTTCTTTCATTTCTTTTACTGCAAATTTTCCACAAACAGTGGGCGTGAATTCTCAGCGGGCTCCTGGACTTCAATGCACAAATTGGTGCGCCTAGCTGCCCTGATCTCTTTGTCATGTTGGAGGTGACAGTGACCCCCAGCAGGTTGAGTCGTTCGGGGCTTCTTCATCGGGCCCAAACGTTCTTGAACTGGAGCTTTGCTTCTTTCATCGGGAATTGGACTGAGGCGCTCCAAAACTGATCTTCTTCTTCGGGATGGACTTGAGCCCGTATCTGCGCTGACATTGCGCGGCGCTTGTGAATGCGCTCTTCGAGTGTCGAACGATTCCGTTTGACACGGACCCATTCGTTCGTTGGCGGCTTAGAAGAGCTGCCATTCATCGGTGGTTGAGGCTATTTGCCTCTCCTGTTCTTCAGATCCGCGTGATAGCGGATTCCGTCAGTGGACTCCATCGCCTTTACGAGTTGTCGCGCCAGACGTTGACGTCGCCTCTGGCGGGCTCTCTTCGAGATAGTCACAATACCCTCAACGGTGGAGGCATCGGCGAGAACAGGGTTGACCTGGTTGGAGGTCGGCGGAACTTCACCCGACGCAACTTTTGCGTCAGTTGGGGTGAGATCTTCGTTGGCATTTTGCACTTCTTCA
>NC_033798.1:87999203-88102250 GCF_001876935.1 Asparagus officinalis
GGGAAAAATTGTTTTCTTCGTTGATGATTCCATTGATTACTTTGTTAACAGTTTTTCGGTTACAAAGATCCGGTCTTTTTATAAGATCCGGTTACAATAAAATCAAAAAAAAATTACAACTTTCCTTTTATGTCGAATGAATCGCGAGATCCTGTTTTGCGGTCTCTCGCTTTTGTGGGTTCTTCGCCTGCGTCGGGGGTAATCCGTGGACTACCGCGCGATCTTGATCCAGTCGGACCTACACGGTATAGTGGGTGCTATTTCACGAAGGAAATAACAGCCGGGGGTACTATTTCGCCAAGGAAATAATAGCCTTTAGTAATCGAAATCGACCAAGCGAAATCGAGACTCTTCTCGGGATCAAAGGCCAAGCTTTGATCCGGAGGAAAACCGTGTAGATCTCAGATCTGATCTCTCTCGAACTCCTGCCTTATTTGGCGTGGATGATCGCCAAGAACCAGATCTGAGAGTCCGGGTCTTCTAAGTTGAAAATCCGAGGGTGAGTTCTCAATCCAGCAGAGTTTCGGCTCCAAAATTTCCACCTCTTGAAAATGTAGCTCTTACTCCTCTCTTAAATTTATAGGCATTTAAGAACCAGAATTTGGCGCAAATTCTATCTGCGGCCCTGATCTTGGGCTTGGCCCAGGTGGCGGCACCTCTTAGTGGCTCGGCCATACACCGTGCCACCTCTCTAAGGTGGGCTCGTTTTGGGCACCACACGAACATCCTAGAGGTAACGCTCACGCGCCACCCGCGCCGCCTCCTTGTGGCACTTGTTTTGGCCAGCACCTAGAGGTGGCTCGGCTTTGGCCGAGCCACCTAGAGGTGGCTCGGTTTCGGCCGAGTCCTCCAGGCGTTTGGTTTTGCGCCCGTTTTCTGGTTTTGCGGTTTGTCCCAACTTTGATTTGATGACCTGGACTCTAATTTGGCAGTCCGGATCCTGATTTGGCAGTAAATCCGCTTCGGTGTTCGAGTTCGAATCCGTTCCACAGTTGGATGACTCGTTGACTCACCGAACCGTTAGCTTGATTCCGCACGCGAGTGGATTTATTCCGTTATTTGCGTGCGGCTCGTTAGCCTTTTCACCTCGTTAATCCGCTTCGTCGCGTGTCACTTGGCTTCGGTGTTGTGGACTAACGCTCGTGTTTAGATACGTCACCCGATGGTTCGTTGATTTGTCAAATCACCATGCCGAGCTGTGCTAAGGGACCTATAAGCAGTTTTATACGCCTACAGATACCCCCTCCAAAGTATTTCAGCCTCGTTCTTTTATAGAAGAGTCTGGAATACTTTGGATATGATTGTCCCAACCTTCAGTCGGTGTAACGGGACCTTGGAATGACTTCTGTTCTTGATTCCTTCAATCCTTCAGGCTATTCGGTGCTTTGTCGAATGTCTGTAAGGGTTCCGGCGCTGCATTTATTATCTAACCGTTGTCGGAATTTTGAACTTGAAGTCGATTCCCGATTTTCTGATCTTTACCTCGTGTTTGTTGGTTCAACATAGAACTGACCATCGATTGTTGGCGTTGAGTCTTTATTTGCGACGCATCATCCGGCATAGTGTTGTTGAGTTATCCTTAAGAATATTTTTAGAAAAATATTCTCCAAAAACTTCTCAACCAAAAATAGGGAATAGTTTATACTCGTATACCTTATTGGAGTATTTTTTGTGCCCGAATGAACTGAACCGGCATGATAATGAGCTGAATCGGCCATCGGTCAATTTGAAGTCGTTTCGATACTCGATTCAGCTTCAATTTGAATTCTGGTTCAAATCTGGCTCAAACTGGTTCAACCTGGTTCAGTTACTTGCCCTTCGTGTGAAGAGTTCCACACTTGTTGATCTTGCCTCCAACGAAGTCCGGGCAGCAGTGGAAGAACGTGATCGCCCTCTGAATGAGACCATGTCACTAGAGACGAGGTTGTCAGCAGAGTTGGAGCAGGCCAAGGCTGAGGATGAACGAGTGGCCCTCGAGCAACAGAAGGCCGATAACCACGTTTCTCGCTTGTCTTCGGAGGTAGAGAATCTGAAGCAAGTTATAGCTAAAGCGCAGGCCTCACTGGCCATCCAAGAGAAGGCTCATGAACAGGCAGTCAAGGAATTGGAGGGCATTGGATCCCGCCGGTAGTTGGCGGCTGATTCCATTGAGGAAAAGGATCGAGCCCTCAAGGAGATCAAAGAGACCGTCAAAGACTTAGTCTCGCGCACTGAGGAAGATCTTCGCCGAGAGATCCTGAGGAGGCTAGAGCTTCGTCATGCTGGGGAGATTCGTGATGCAGAACTGCGATTGAAAGCCTTGTAATTTGCCCCTTTTCTCTTTGATTCCCAGTTGTACTAGGATTCCTCTCTATGAATGAAATTACCTTTTCGCTTTCGGTCACTATCACTTCAGTGCATGCTCCGTTTTTTTTTGTATTAATATGGCGAGCCAAAGAGTCTTAGCTGCGGGGGGGGGGGGGGATTAGCTGTCGCGAATTTCGGCCGTAAGCTTGTTTCCTCCGCGGCGGATTCGGAACTGACTTGGGCTTCAGAGAGGCAATCGATTTTGACCCGCGGGACTCTCGACAACAAACTCGACATCAGGTGGGCTCTGCTTTCGGTGAGCCACGTATTGACCCCTGTATACATCAGCCAAGAAGACGTGGGCATGTCGTTTCGCATTAAATGCGGTATAGTGGGGCTCTTCATCTATCGCGCCCAGTGCAGACCGTTGCTGGAGATCGTGACCAGGAACCGTTGGATCCTGGCCGTCCAGGTAAGATCCAATTTGTTCGGTCCTACTCTTCAACTGTTTTGGTCTTGAACGGTCTCATCGAGCGGCGAGTAACCGTCTAGGGTTTTTAGAGTATTTAACGCCTTTACCCTCTGTTAAGAGAGGCCATAGCTTCTTTCATTGTTTTTCCCAGAGGAGATCCAAGTTTTCCCTTCATCGTACCCATAATGGCACCGAAGGTAAAGAGGCTGCTGCCGCCGAAGGGATTCCTTGTCTGAATTTTTAATTCCTGCGCGGGC
Organism: Asparagus officinalis; assembly: GCF_001876935.1. Classification (NCBI taxonomy): domain Eukaryota; kingdom Viridiplantae; phylum Streptophyta; class Magnoliopsida; order Asparagales; family Asparagaceae; genus Asparagus; species Asparagus officinalis. The sequence goes on from NC_033798.1 coordinate 88,002,219, forward strand.
ATGAATTGGGCAGGTATTTCTCGTTTGACCCCTTTCGTCGTGCTGTTATTGTGTTTCACAGCCCAAGAAGAGGTGCCGACTGCCGAAGAGCAGGCGGCCGAACCCATTCTGATTTCCGACGACGAGTCTGAGGGTGCGGCGACTTCCTCCGAACCGAAGCCCGCTCCGACACCTGATGCCGAACCCTGCCTCGAGATTCTACCCATCACGGCGCTCGCTCCGGGTCAAGATCCTATTTCTTCCGATTCCTCGTCTTTACAGGCCCGCCTTGAAGAGTTCGAGAATGCGGTGAAGCAAGTGATTTCCCTCGTCAGTCTTGGCATGAGTAGTTTTGACGACTTTAGGCAATCTCTCCTGAACCGCATGGTCGACCTTCGGCGATCAGGTGAAAATCGGATTGCCACGCGTTGCATGCAGAAGCTCCGTCTTTTGGAGTCACGCATGATGAGGCTAGAGGCGTTGTTACGAGAAGGCTCGGAAGTTGATATGGAATCTTTCCTGGTTCGTGCCAGGCGTCGAGAGGCCTGGGATCAGAAAGTTCGCTCTAAGGAAATAGCAGATCTGGAGTCTAACCTCGCCTCCTGGGTGGGTCAACAACACTTACTGGGAGAAAGGATAGGCAACGCTACTTCCACTGTAGCCCGCCTGAAGACCGAGTTGGGGGAGGCGGAGTCGTCTCTGAGGAAGCTTTAATCCGAGAGGGCAAAGGTCGACAAGGTCGTTGAAGAGAGAACTCAGAACCTTTTCACACTACGCGAGAAGGATACTATCGCTAGGTCAAGCTTCGAGGGCCGAGTGCGACAAGAGGCTGAGGACAAGGCCAGGGAGGACCATGCAGGAAAGATAGCTGCGGCCAAGGCAGATCTTGCGTCCTTTAGTCTGTTGGATTAGCTCCCCCCTGTTTCTGAAAGTGTGTCAAGATATTTTGATTTATTTGCTTTCTTCTTTGAATGTTATGACTCTTTTGTTGTGAAGTCATAACTTTGTTCAAATGTACTATTTAGAAGCATCTAATGAGGTTTGTGTCTGCTCATTATCTGCATATTTTTTTTATATGTCGCCTTTCAGTGTTTTGCCCCGTAATGGCCGGCAATCTTGTGTCGCGGGCGAAGTTCCCCGTGTGATGACGAGTTTATTTTAAAGGCCAAACTCTATTCCGGCGAGTTTACACTGTCGGCGAAGTTAGGGCGACGGCGAGTTCGCTTAGATGACAAAACTCGACTCCTGACGAGTTCACATTGCTGTTGAAGCTCAATTGGTTGGCGAGTTCGTCTGTAGGCGAGACTCGATCGCGGCGAATTTTACTCAGGGGCTAAACTCAACTGCTAGCGAGAAGGCCAAGCTCGACTGACAGCGAGTTTACGCTGTAGGCGAACCCGTATGATGGTGAGTTTGAGTTGAAAGCCAAACTCGATTGATGGCGAGTTTACGCTGCAGGCGAACCCGTATGATGGTGAGTTTGAGTTAAAAGCCAAACTCGATTGATGGTGAATTTACGCTGCAAGCGAAACCCGTATGATGGCGAGTTTACACAACAGGTGAAACTTTTGATATGTCGAATTCGTCCCACAGTTGGAGATCCAACTGTGGGCAAAACTTATGCCACGCGTCTGTCTGTGGGCCCAAGTGCTTGCGAGCTAAGGCTCTGTGGGCGCATTAACGCTCATTAATGGTGAAGCGATAGAACGCTTCGCCTTCTGGGCTCAATCCGATCGGTCGGTTTGGAGTCCCGAGAGGAATGATCTTTATTGGCATTGAGCTCGAATCGTCGCAGGACACCTAGACCGCTCGATCGTCTGAGGGGACAGATCATGACCGTCGAATTTTTAGCTATATATGTACTTGTCATCTTTTCAGCAGAGTTCTCACCTCTTCGAGAAAAATCCGCTAGAAGAAGATTGCTGTTGAAACCTCCTCTGCCTCATGGCTTCTGATTCTGACCACAACGTTTCCGAGGGTGTTGGTTCCTCTGCCACCATCGTCGACGTCGGTGCTCCACCCGCTTCCCCTGCGAACTCGGCTCATGGGTATTCTGCCCCAGACCCTACGGCTCACCCGGCATTCGAGGCTCTCCAGAAGTTGGAGGGTTTGGTGCACGGCATCGGCATCTCGGTCGGCGTGGGTGAGGGGAGGTACTATGATGCGCTTCCCCTTGTGGAGTCGGGTCTAAGGGCGGTCCGCCGTGAGGGTGGTGCCTCGCTCGCACGGCGATGTGAGCGGGAGTTCGGTCGTGTGGAGGGGTTGATGTACCGCCTCGAGGAGCTGGCGCACGACGATCCTTCCGACATGCCACCGCCCCTCTCGCTGTGCCTCCTGCTCGAGCGTGAGGAGCGAGCGAAGCTGATTCAGGCGAAAGAGGCCGAGCTCAGGCGTCTGCGCAAGCAGCGTAAGGCGGTGTTGGCCCGGATGGACGCTTATCTGGATGCCGCCTTCTTCAAAGACGTTGGATCCCTTCGTGGCGAGGCGATGCTGCTGGAGCTTGAGCAGGAGAACAGGGCAATCTGCTGTGCTGCTGAGGAGGCAGATCGATCGCTTCAGCTCCTCCGCCAGGAGGAAGAGGAAGGCGAAGCCACTCTTGCCAAGATCGGCGGTCAAAGCCGAGGTCGCTGCGTTCAGCCTGTTAAAGCTCCTGTAGCGCCGATCTCTGCTCTTCCCTTCTCTTTTTTTTGTTTGTTTTGTTTGTAACTTAGTTGATGCCGCGGGCATCACAACTTGAAAACTTATGCATGTAAATTCTGGCCCGTAATGGCCTTTAGCTTTTGCTTATCTTTGCTTCGCATGCACAGTTTTCTTTTTTCTTTGTCTGTGCTGTTTGGCATTTGAGTTGAACTTGGCAAGCCTCTGACTATTTTGTTTTGGACTTAGTCGTTTTAGGCTCTTATTCTGCCCTCGGTTGCTCACAGCGTGGGATCGGGTTAACTCTGATTTTCGCGTTGTAGCTCAAATGGGATCGAGAGAGCAACACTTGGCTTGCAGCAAGGAACAATCGTTCGCTCATGCGGCCAACTGAAGAACCCAACTTCGACTAGGCTATGCTATTCGTAAGAATAACGGCGCCAACCATCAGAGGTGATCATTAACTTGATGGGATCTTGTCGCGATTGGAGCGACCGTGGGGGGGAGGCTACCATTTCTCAGAATAAGAGTGGTAAGCGGATTTTGTCAGAGGTTTGATGTTAACTTGACGGGGAATGTCGTGATTGGAACGACTTTGAGGACCCACCATCCTTTAGAAGAGGATTGGTAAGTTGATTTTGTCAGAGGTTTAATGTTAACGTGACAGGGACTGTCGTGATTAGAATGACTTTGAGGACCCACCATCCTTTAGAAGAGGATTGGTAAGTTGATTTTGTCAGAGGTTTAATGTTAACGTGACAGGGACTGTCGTGATTAGAATGACTTTGAGGACCCACCATCCTTTAGAAGAGGATTGGCGGGGGATTGTGGCTCTGGTCCTAACTATCTGAAGGTTTGACCAAGTGGGCGTTTGATGCCGCCTACATGAGATGCTAGTCTCGCCTGTTTTGAGTAGTTCGCCAAGATAGGGAGCCTAGCTCAAGAAGTGGATTTCGCCTAGACTGATAGGCTTGCCTGATATGAGTGATTCGCCTGATCTGAGCGATTCGCCTGATCTGAGCGGTTGCCTGATATGAGTGATTCGCCTGATCTGAGCGATTCGCCTGATCTGAGCGGTTCGCCTGATCTGGTACCCTGGCTCAAGAAATAGAAGTGTAGGAACAGTTTTACCTCTTATACCAGTTGGAGGGTGTGAGGGCCAGTTTAAACTCATGCACTCGTGGGAGTTAATGAAGAAGAACTAAGGGTAGTACTTCTTCAGATATTTGCCATTGATGGGCATCATGATCTTATCGCCATTAGACTTGACGAGGCGGTAGGCGCCGTTCGAATAGACTGTCTCTACTACGAACGGTCCTTCCTATTTGGGTTGAAATTTCCCCTTCTTCTTGGAAGTGAGGATCATCGGTCGGCGAACGGTCAGTACCAGCTCTCCTTCCTTGAAGGCTCGGCGTCTGACTTTCTTATCGAAAGCCTTGGCCATTCGGGCCTGATAGAACTCAATGTGCTGTTGAGCTTCTAATCGCTTGTCATCCAACGCTTCGAGCTCCGCGAGTCGCCGTTGGTGATTGTCCTCGGCCGTCATCCCTATTGCCAGGGCAACATGGAGGGATGGGATTTGAATTTCTAAAGGCAACACGGCTTCGCAGCCGTATACCAATGAATAGGGCATGCTGTCAGTCAGTGTGCGAACCGTTGTGCGATACGCCCATAAACTTTCGCCCAGCTTTTCATTCCAATCGTGTTTGCTAGTGGAAGTTAGCTTGGTCAAAATCTTGATGATCGTCTTGTTGAAGGCCTCGGCCAAACCATTCGCCGAAGGGTTGTAGGCCGTGGATGACAGGTTTTGTATTCGGAATTTGTCACAAAACCTGGTGAACGCATGGCTGACGAACTGTGTGCCGTTATCGTGAATAATTCGTCGAGGTACGCCGTATCGGTATATGACATGGTGCTTGATGAATTTGATCATGTCATTAGTCTTGACCTCTCTTAAAAGGATGGCTTCGGCTCACTTAGAGAAGTAGTCGGTGATTGCGAGGATGAAACGATAGCCTCTCGCCGATGGTGGGGATATTGGCCCGACTATGTCCATCCCCCATGCTTCGAAGGGCCAAGACGCGCCTCTCGCCGATGGTGGGGATATTGGCCCGACTATGTCCATCCCCCATGCTTCGAAGGGCCAAGACGCCTTCGTCGAGTGTAGGTCTTCGGGAGGCTGATGCATGTAGTTGGCGTGGATTTGGCATTCGTGGCAGCGCTTTGCGTAAGCGACCGCGTCGATAACCATCACAGGCCAAAAATAGCCTATCCTCCGCAGGCGATCCCAAAGCTTGGGTACAGGCTGATGAGCCCCGCACATGCCGTCATGGGCTTCTCGCAGGGCTTCCTGAGCCTTTGTCTTTGAAAGACAGCGAAGCAACAAACCGTCGTATGACCTCCGATACAACGTTTTGGTGGTCGAATCATAGTAGAACCTAGAGGCACGTCGTCGGATAGACTCTCGCTCCCTCGCGTCTTCGGCAATATGCCGTATAGAACGTAATCAATGATCGAAAGACGCCAGTCTTCCTGATCGGGCTGATCCGGGGTTTGATGGGTGGCGTTCGCCTCTGGAACGTCTCTTAGTCGAAAGAGTTTTCGGCTGGCGACTGTGACCCGTTGGGTCGTTCCTAAAGGCTGGGCCAAGTTGGCCGCCAAGGATGCAAGAGCGTCCGCATGCGTGTTCTTGGAACGGAGCATGTGCTCAATGCGGAAACTCTCGAGTGACTCCACTAGTCTGATAGCCGCTTTGTGGAGCGGGATGAGATCGTCGTTCCTGACTTCATATTCGCCAGTCATTTGCTTAACGATGAGTTGGGAGTCACCGTAAGCCTCCAGATGCTTTATCCCTAACTCTCTGGCCAACTTGAGTCCTATGAGTAACGCGTTGTACTCAGCCACGTTGTTAGTGCACGGTTCTGTCAAGGAAAAAGCTCGGGGTAACACATGGCCATGCGGAGAGGTGAGGACCACCCCCACTCCTGCGACAACCACTCCTACGACAATCGAGCCGCTCGTGCCTACGCGAGATGCGCCGTCGAAGAACATCTGCCATACCTCTAGTGACGAAGTCACATTGGCTTCGGGAGGTTCATCTGGCAGGTCTTCAAATAGGTCGGTCTTCGCCCCCAGCGGGTGACTAGCCTTGAGATCGCAGATGGCCTGTCCCTTGACCGACTTTTGTGGCATGAAATGGATGTTGTATTGAGACAGTAGGAGTGCCCATCTGGCTAAACGCCAATTCAACGCTGCTGGCTGTGTCATGAACACTCGGATAGGGTTCATCCGGGAAATGACGTGAATCGTCTGGCTAACCAGGTAGTGCCGCATCTTCTGGATAGCGAACACTAAGGCCAGACATTCTTTTTCGATCATTGGGTACCGCTGTTCGGCGCCTTGCAAGGTTCTGCTCAGGTAGTAGATGCCTTGCTCGTAGCCCGCGTCGTCATTTTGTGCCAAGAGGGCGCCTAGAGAATGTTCCATAGCCCTTATGTAGATGAGGAATGGCTTTCCTGAGATCGGCGCTGCAAGGACAGGCGGGTTTGAGAGATAGGCTTTGATTTCTTCAAAGGCCTTTTGGCAAGGCTCGTCCCATACGAAGGAGATACCTTTCTTCATTAGCTTGGAGAAGGGTTGACACTTGCCCGAAAGATTTGAGATGAATCTTCGGATGTAAGCCAATCGTCCCTGAAGCCCTCTTAGCTCTTTAAGGTTTCGGGGCGGTCGAAGCTCTTGAATAGCTCGTACCTTATCTGGATCGATCCAGATTCCTTTCGTCGTGACGACAAAACCGAGGAATTTACCACTAGACATCCCTAAGAATGACTTAGTAGGATTCATCTTGAGTTGATGAGTTCTCATGAGTTCGAACATCACCCTCAAGTCTTGGAGATGGTCCTCTTTACGACGACTCTTCATGACCAGGTCATCCACGTAGCATTCGACAGTCTTTCGCAGATGATCTCGAAAGATCATGCTCATGGCATGTTAGTAGGTTGCGCCAGCGTTTTTGAGTCCGAAGGGCATAACAGTGTAGCAGTACACCCCCATAGGAGTTCTGAATGAGGTGTGCTTCTCGTCCTCGGGGTGCATTTTGATTTGATTGTACCCCGAGAAACCGTCCATGAAGGACATCCTCTCGAATCTGCATGTGTTGTCTATGATGACATCCGTGAAGGGTAGGGGAAATTCGTCCTTGGGGCACGCAGCGTTGAGGTCCCTAAAGTCGATGCAGATGTGGATTTTACCATTTTTCTTTAAGACCGGAACAATATTTGCCACCCAGTCGGGGTGTTGCTCCTCTCTGATGAAACCAAATTCGATCAGCTTTTTTACTTCGGCTTCGATCGCCTCCATGATTTGAGGGCGAAACCGCCTCTGCTGCTATTTGACTGGTTTGGTGTCTGGACTGATGTTGAGGCGATGCGTGGTGACCCGCGGATCAAGGCCGGGCATGTCCTCGTAATTCCATACGAAGACGTCAATGTATTCCCGTATGAGGGCGATGAGGTCCTATTTTTCCTGGGGAGGCAGACTGCCGCTGATGAATATAGGCTCGGGATTCGCCTCAGTACCCATGTTCACCTGGAGAATTTCGTCTTCGGTCGGTGGTTCGCATTGCTCAAAGCGACTGTTCCACTGGGCGTTAACATGGCGATCCCACGTCTCGTCGTAAAGTGGAATTTGTTCATCCTCCGCCATTTCGGTGGGGTCCATCGTAGTCATGTTGACCGTAAGATTATCGAACAGATCCCTTACGCTGACATTCGAGTCCCATGCCGATGTCGCTGACGATTGATCCCCCGAACACGCATAGTCGGGATCCTCATTGGCGTAAAAACACAAATCTGACGAGAAGGAGGAGTAGCCTAAGCCTCTCCGAGTCCTGTTGAAGTAATTTGAGGGTTTCCCCTTGGGCACGTAAGCAGGTCGGATGACCGTCTTGCGCTCTCGGCCGTAATTTAGGCCCTCTAAACGAGTGAGGTCATACCCCATGTCGCTCATCATGCATTTCGCAACTCGACTGTATTGCGAGCACTGGGGCGCTGGGTCCTCGTCCTCAGATTCATCCCATAGCGTGCGTAAGGGATGATCGATTCGACCGAAAATAATATCTTTTCGATAATTATTTCGGGCCGGCACGACGAACACAGCTTGCGATGACCTGATCGGCTGGGCCTTGGCGACGTATGACGAGCACACTAGCAAGTGCAGGGAGGGATCACTGTAGAGTGTCGACCATAGGTTATTGGGTGCATCATCCTCGGACGTGGAGCAAGACGACAAATAAGCCAAGTTGGATTTTTCATTTATGATAATTTCCTCCGCCTGAACAGCGTTGGTTACATGGTGACTCTCGTAACCGATTACAATTGACTCGAAGTCGTTCAGGATTAGGCTGTCGTCGTACTCAGGCTCGCTATCCGCCTCGTTGCAACTCTCCAGTTCCTCTGCTGGTGGCTCTCGAGGTCTTGATACAATAGAGAATCCGTGAAGTAGTTTTCGACGCCTTTAAAGGGCTGCTTGTCGGCCACTACCGTCTTTACTCGCTCGTAGTCGTCCACATATTTCAAGCACTGGTGTGATGTGGACAGAACTATTCGGTTGCCATGAATCCACGGACGTCCCAAGAGCACGTTGTAGGAAGGTTCGGCGTCGATGACGTAGCATGTTACCTCCGTCTTCATGTCGCCTATCCGACATTTCAGGCGGATTTTGCCGAGCAACCGAGTCCCCGTGGCGTTAAAGCCAAAGATGGTTGTGGTGGTCGAAGTGTTTGATTAACTTCAGGGGCACAATGCTCAGCGCAGACCCCGGATCGACCTGAATCCGATCCACTTTCGACGAGCCGACGTATCCTGTGAAGTACAGTGGCCGGTCATGAGATGTGCTCTTGATGAGCATGTCCTCAGGAGTGAAAGTGATGCACGGGACCCGTTTTTCGGAGACTTGGCAGCAAGTTGCACATTCCTGTTCTGCCTCTGTTTCTTTTGAGAAATGGGTAGAGGACGCCTCTGAGTCGGCCAACGCCTCTTGTAGGGCCTCCCGGGTAGATCTGGATAATCGGAGGAGGTCGTACATGGTAATTCGCGCGGGGATGCTTTTCAGCTGCGCGAGCACGTTGAACCGGAAAGGCTGGCGGCTTGAGCTTGGTCCGTTCGGATTGGGAGGGGTCGTTACGGCCTGCCTCGTGGGAGGTCCTGCTAGGTTCTCCGCCCTCGCGGGATATTCCTTGGCGAATTCCTTCCCTGCTCTCGTGGCGAAGACGTTAGTGTCCTCTTCAGAGTCCGTCAGGGCAGTCGTTGCCACGTTATCTCTACCTGGGATGGCGGAGATAACATTGCAGTGTTTTCCCTTAGCCTCCTTGAAAGACCGTGCAGTCCATTGCTCATCATTGAGGAGGTCTGGATGGACCCACATCACCTGCCCCGATGGCAGAGTCTGTGGGACCAAACCCTTCCCCCGCTGGTTGTGAGGATCGTCATTAGTGATTTTCAAGACCACCTTGGGGATAGGAATAACCCCCGCTGGAGCTTGAACCTCCGGGAGATCTGTCCCAAAGCTCAAAGTGATCATGTTCGTAGTCACTTGCTTTTGGACTTTCTCTTTCTTCAAAACCCCCGCGTCGTAGAGGGCCTAAAGCTTGTCCTTGAGGACGTAACACTTGGTTGTGTGATGGCCAAGGAATCTATGATAGGCACAGTAACTTGGGTCACCAGTTTTGTCCGCCTCCTCAGGTTTCGCGGCTTCTGGCAATTTAATTCGCTCACTCTTGAGTAGAGTGTCGAAGGTCGCCACCACCTGATCTTCTTTGAAGTCGTATTGCCGCGGGGCGCGCTGTGCTTTTGAGCAGCCTTTGGTGCCGGGGCGGAGTCGACTGTCATGATCTCTTTTCCCCTCGACCGAGGAGCCCTTCTTGGACTGCGGCTCCTTGGCCTCCAGCCTCTTGATCATGTTTTCGACTTGCTCGCCCTGGCGAACAAGCTCCTTCCAAGTCCGGGTCTCTACTGTGCCTATTTTGGACAAGATATGGATCGACAGGTTGTTGCAGCACATCTCAATCAGTGTCGACTCGGAAACTTGGTCCCGACAGTGGACTGATCGATTCCAAAATCTTTTCACGAAGTCATTGACCGACTCCGACTTCCGTTGCTTTTCAGCAAGGAGAGTGGCCATTGACACTTCCGTGTCGTCGTCGAAGAAGCGGGCGAGGAAGAGCTTTTCAACGTCATCCCATGCCTTGATAGAGCCGGGCTCTAGTTTGCGGAACCATTCAAAGGCCACCCCCTTGAGTGTACCTATGAATAGTCGAGTGAGAATGGCGTCATTCCCCGTAAGGAATCCAGTCTACGCTATGAAGTAGTAGATGTGCTGCGAGGGCGATCCCTTGCCATCAAACTGTACCAAGCTGATCGGCTTGAACTTCGTCGGGTATGGGACCGTGTCCTATTCGATAGGGTAGGGACGTACCACCCCCAGCTTGTTCATGTTCTGCTGAAGCTTCAGCGCGTTGAGCTAGTCCTGGAACTTGTCGAATCTCTTGTCACGGATGCTACTGGTATGCAACGTCCCCAGCGACGTCTTGGAAGAGTAATCGGATTGCTGATTACTATTGTCTTCTGTTTTAGTCGCCGGGCGACGGGGAGGTACCCACTCCTTGTCCTTAGTTTGCCGAGGTAAGGGACGCTGGGTTCTTTTCTTCTTCTTCTTTTTATTCAGAAGTTGCTCCATCATCTCTCTTAGAGAGTCGATGGTCGCCTGTTGTTCCTCCAGCTTTTGAGCCACTGTCTGCTCGTGGGTGAGTTCGGTCATGTGCACCCTCGCCAGCGCGTCTTGACTTGAGCGCGAGGTCTGAGATGTGGCCACCGCCGAATGAACCTCGTCTTCACCGTAGGAGGGAGGTACCAGGGTGGAGTAATCAAACCCAATACTTGCCCCCCTGCGACTACGTGTTCGCTAGTATATGTCGTCATGCCGGCGTTGAGCGAACCGAGTGTTAGGTCTCAGGACGGAGTCCGAGTCTGGAGAGTCGGAGAGTACCGCCTTCCCCTTGTCCGTCATGTTAACTGTGGCGGACAGGAGCTCTAAGTCATCGGTAGTGCGTCCTTTTGGTGACGACGCCTTCGACGGGAGTGCCTTGGTCGAGAGTACTGTTGAGAAAGTCTCTCAAATACCAAAGGTTTCGTCATTCCAACGCATTGGCAGTCGGCGAGGACCGTGTGGATGAGTCTCTCGCAGTGGCACTAAGGATTCGCCTCATGTATAGTGCGTTTGCGAGTTAAGTATTCCCTAAGGTCTTCTGTGGGTGGTTGGTGACAACCCCCAACCTCAGAAGGGTCGCTCGGGTGAGTGCACGAGAGATCTTTGGACGTGGTCTCTGGTGCGCGTTGAGTAGAACATTTTGGTGCTGGAGTCAGGCGATCTCGCCTTGACGGGCGAGTTCTCGCGTTCGGGCGAACTCCAGCATGCAGGCGAGTTTCAACCCTACGTTTGAACGAGCGAGTTCGTGAAGTGTCGCCTACTTTTCCACGTTTATTCGTCAAAGAGTTATGGCGAGGCTTGCCAGCCTTCGAAGAATCGCCTATCCGGGTAGGCTCGCTTGTTGGAGGTGAGTTATTCGCATCAGGGATATGACCTGAGAAGTGAATTCGTCCTGATCGGATGGCTCTGTCTCCCTCGGTCGGCTCGCATCAGGGATATGACCTGAGAAGTGAATTCGTCCTGATCGGATGGCTCTGTCTCCCTCGGTCGGCTCTCCTGATTTGAAGAGCCTCCCGACGTCGTGCAGCTTGCCTTCTCGCCTAGCATTTCTCGGGCCTGTACAATGATTCAGGCCATTGTGAGAAACGGAGGTTTGGATCTCCTGTCTGACGAGTGTTTACCGTCGCTGTTGGCTAGCTCTCCCCGCGAGGAGAGCATCATCGCGGGCTGTGGCAGCCGCGGGCTGTGGCAGCGCAGTTTGTGCCGGAGTGAACCGACGTTTCCTCTGGGACAGGTGTCTGCGGGGATCGCTTGGCGATCCATTTGGCAGACCCTTGCCCCTTGTCCTCGATCTCTGGCTTGACCTTGATCGATTGCGAGGGGGCGGGTTCCCCTGACGAGACTCGGGTGGAACCCTCAGGCGCGGAGGCTTTGAGCGTTTGAGGTCGGCCTCGACGCACGACTCTGTGGCGTTTGCGGGACGCATCACCACCAGAGGAGGAGGAGGAAGACAAGTACTCTTCGTACTTGGTCTGGTCGAACTCAATCTCTAGGGACTCCACGGTTGTCCCGACAGCAACTTTATCGAATTGAGCCACCACCATTTCGTTTGATAAAACAGCTTCTCCCACTGTGGTCGCCATCTTCTGTAGGGTGTAAATTTGATTTTCCAAAAACATAGAGTTTCGTTTGTATTGATAAGAAAGCTTATTACAAACTAATAATCAAATGTTTACAACAGAAGTAGGGGGAATGCCCTCTTTGTTTAGTGTGGGGACTTTTGGTGGCTACAGGATGCTTTGCTCGATGCTCGTGTCGAGTCTGCTTCCCTTGGACCGTTCGATCGAGGTTGCCGTGAAGCTTCAGTACGTAGCAGAAGCTCGAGTCGATAGAGTTCGGGTCTTCTAGTTCGTCGGCGATCGGGGCTCGGAACTAGGAAGTGGTGCTGCAATGCAAGGATTATGCAAGGAGCTCGGTCTCAACTCTTTTCTCAAAGTTTTTCGACCTCCTCTAAGCTTGCTGGAAGAGGCTTTTAAATGGAAGAATGACAGCTTGACTGCTCCTTGAATTATGGGTTGTGACCATACATTGTTCGGAGATATCCTGCTACTTATTCGTACCACGAGTGGTCATTCGAAGAGCTGTGCTCTGCATCACGTCACGTAGGAGTGGGAAAGCCCCTCCTCGTATGCGTGACAACGACTGTCGGATGCTTGCGTGGATCTGACCAACCACCAAGCACCGGGCTCTCACCTCATGTCTGCTCACTTGTATTGTGGGCGGCTATTCGGCAGGCCTAGAGTACCGTGTCTTCTCTCTTCAGGTCGAGAGAGGCGGGGAAGCAGGTTCCTGGAACTCGAGTGGGTTTGGACAGTTTGCCGAATGCTGGCGGATCCGTCTCTTGACTCAGACAGCCGAGGTGAGTTGCATTTATGAATGTTCAGGTCGACTCGACACCTACCCAGTCCTTCGTACTGTGAGCGACCGTTTGACGGTCTTGGAGTACTGTGCCCTCTCCCTTCGGGTCGAGAGAGGTGGGAAAACCCATCTCAGCACGTGGGGCAGCAAATATCCGGCTGTACTGACAGCCTTGAGGTTTGCAGGCGGCTTCGACTTTGGACTCGGGCAGGCGAGTTGTGTAAAAGGCGAAATTCTGCTATTCCCAGTTGATTCTGGCTCACGCAGGCGAGTTGATCATTCAGGTGAATTTCTTGCAAGCTCACAGAGGTATTTTTTACCGTCTACAAATATATCTAGAACTTTGCTCTTCTTCATCACGGTGTACACAACAATGCCTAGAATAGTCATCTACAAACGTGACGAACTAATGTTGACCACCAAGTGATGTCGTCTTGGTAGGACCCCAAACATCTATGTGCACGTAATCCAAGATACCTTTTGTCCTATGAATGTTTATCACGAACTTCACCTTTATCTTCTTGTCAAGAGCACAGTGCTCATAGAACTCAATCTTCTCACTCTTGACTCCTTTCAATAGCCTCTGCTTGCACATCACCTGCAATGACTTTTTACCTGTGTGTCCCAACCTATAGTGCCAAAGTCTGCTCGTATCTACCTCTGTAACTACTAAAGCTACCTAGCCAATCTCAGTACTTCCCTTCAGATAGTAAATATTTCTACTACGGACTCCCTTCATCACTATTAAAGATTCCTTAGTGATTTTTGCTACAGCGCTCTCAAAAGTCACCTTGAATCTCTTTGCCTCTAAAACTCTAACAGAAATAAGATTCTTCTTCAGTTAAGGAACAAATCTCACTGCATTCGGTTCTCAAACAACTCCATCATGCATCTGAATCCTAACAGTACCTATCCCACAAATGCCACAAGACTAATCTTTTCCCATGACTACCACGTCTCCATCGATCTTCTCGAAAGATGCAAACTAATCTCACTGGGGAATCACATGATAAGTAGCATCAGAATCCAGCATCCAATCGGATGCATCCGCAGGGTTCACCTTTGGAGTAATTAATAGAGAAACGCAGTAATCATCTGAATCATCACCTCTAGTGACATTCACCTCATTGGCCTTCGGGCCCTTCTTCTTGCTATTCTCATTCTCTCTAAGCTTCGGACAATCTCTCTTCCAATGTCCTTGTTCTTTGTAGAAAGCACACTGGTTCTTTACTAATTGATAGGGGCCTCTAGACTTTGACCTGCTTCTATTGTCACCTCTCGAATAGGGACTCCTTCCTCTCATCGAAAAGGTCTCTCTTGAAGTGCTAGCTCTGGAAGTCTCATTGTCCTTCCTCCTCAGATCGTAATTCATCAACGCATTAGTCACTTCATTATATGTGATGGAAGATCTAGCATTGAACAAAGTGAGCACGAATGTATCATACTCCTCATCGGATAAGGTGCCTAACAAAATAGTCACATTGTACTCATCTGTTATCTTCTCATCAACGTTCGCCAAGTCCAACAACATTTTTATGTAGTTGTTCACACGATCCACAGGTGAGGTACCCCTGGACATCTAGAATCTGAACAATCTTTGCAGCAAGTGCAGACGGTTCTCAACACTCTTCGTAAGATATTTGTTATTGAGAATCTCTAACATATTCATCGCGGATGTCACACCAATCACATCGTACTTCATCTCTTGTTCCAAAGAAGATCTAATTACCCCACAAGCATTTTGATTCATCTTATCTCATATCGCCTCATCATATTTCGGTGGCCTCTCATGGACCATGATGGTCTCTTTCAAATTTTGAGCATTCAAAGCATCCTGTACGTTGCTCATCCACAAACCAAAGTTGATTTTACCATGGTACTTCACAAGACTAATCTTTGTATTCTGAAGTACAACCTGAACTGTACTCATCATCGTCTTGCTGCTTTCACCAACTTCTTCTCCCATTGCAAACTAACTTCAATTGTAAAGAAATATTCGAACTTGATAGAATTGAGAAATTACCCAACTAAACCCTAGATAGGGTTCCAACACGATCTCCTAACCACACGAGAAAAAGTGAGATCTCCAATGGCAACTCCGTAAAGCTATCTCCACTGAAGTCTAGATCTCCAAGACCCAAGCTTCCAACAACGAATTTTCCTTCACCCAATGCAAAACCTTAGATCTGAAAACCTGAGCTCTGATACCAATTGTTACGCGTCATGTGGAAGCGTGCTCACAATCCAAACGAGTAAGCAAGCAAGAGAGAAGACTCAAACACGAGTGAAATTCGCAAAATAACAGCCAAAATCATAAAACACAGAGATTTACGTAGTTTGACAAATTGCCTACGTTTACGGGGAGAGGATGAGGAGATTTCACTATATGAAGGAGAAACAACAGGTTACAATCTCTCAAACAACTCTCAAAATAACCCAACCAATGATCTCACAATCCCTCACAATAATCTCTCTCTCAAAGTGCTCAAAACAATCAATTATCTCTGGTAAAACCTCTCGCTTAAACCCTAGGAAATATTGTTTCTATTTATATCAAAACCCAGTCCAAAACAGGCTAGGAAACTAACTTCAGCCCGTATCCGCTTGCGGTCGACCGATGCTCCTTTATCAGTCGACCGGTCTACCTCCATAGGTCGACCGATAGAGAAGCATCTATCAACCATCCAGAGCAGGGTTTTCGGACCCTGTAATCTGCACGAGATCGGTCGACCGGTCCTATGCGATCGGTCGATAGACCCGAGGGTTTTCCTGTAGTCCTGATTTTGTACGTTTTTCCACATTTCTCAACAATTCTTTCGCCGCTTTCAACAGAGCCATGAGAAACAACCAACAAGTCCTGGATCGAAGTCGAGGACAATTAGAGCAGCAATGCAGTAGCTGGTGGCATCATGATAAAAAAGGATGCTATAGACATTGTCGAGCTAGGTTGAGATTAGTGAGAGCGCTAGAATTTGAAGAGGAGACGCGCGTATTTTGGTGGCTGAAGATAATGACGGGGATTTATTGTCGGGATGAACAAAAGAAACTCGCGTTTCTTTCTTGGAGAGAGAACTGGTAGGGTTTGAGTTGGATTCTTTTTATGGTTATTTGAGAGGAATGGTTGAAATTTGATGAACTTTGAAATAGAATGTTGAGATTAAAAGATGGGCTTCACGTCCTAGGCTACAATTCACAAGTTGGGATCCTCTACTAATACTAATATTTCCTAATGAGAATTGTGAAGAGTTGGGAGTAGGGCCCACAAGGATGGGTGGGAAAATGAAATGTCATAATAAAAATGAAAGGCTAGGATCCCTTATTAGGAGATATTAGGAGCTTTTCATTAGTAGAGGATCTCAATCCACAAGTCACACGCTAAAATAATCTTTCATATTTTTATTCATTCCAAGTCCACTTTCTAATGAGACTTGCAATATTATTTATTAGGAAGACAGAAGTAATTAACAATATCAAATTAAATTTCCAAATCAATTCTCAAATCCTATCAAAAAAGGTAACAAGGAGTAAAATTCCGTCAAATAAGGTGTTAATCAATTGAGACATTTTCATGCAAAATTGGATAATTTTTAAAGTGGAATAATTTTTTGCTAGTGGGATATTTTAGTGAGATAAATAAGAACAATTTTGTGAAGTGAGATATTTTGATAAAATAACGTGGGATAAATTTTTATAATCATAAAATATATATTTATGCATTTTGAATATATAAATGCTATTTATGTATTTTAAACTTACTATTATTGATTGATAATTGCTTACAAGAATGTTCTTTACTATTAATTAAATAACTTTTGGTTAGACTATAAGATATTGATAATTATTATTATAATGATGGTCTAATGATGGTAACAACCATAATAGGAAAGAAGTAAAGAAAAAAAGAAATATAAAAAAATAATAGTAAGAACAACCACCACAGTTTCATCCCGTTCGTGTTCGATACGTTTGGTTACCTTGCAGCTGATGCGGTGGAGTTCCTCAGGAGGGTACAAAAATTCATGAATAGAAATATGGCGACAGCAGGGTCAGCTGAGTACGTGTTTTGTAGGTTAGGTTTTGCAATTCAGAAAGGATTAGCGGCGCAGCTTGTTGCCCGCGTGTCATCATCACGTGTGTAATTTTTTCTCTTATTATTATAATAACAGGTCTAGAATAAAAAATAAAAAATAACAAAATAAATATGAGTTCTAGTTTTTTTTACCACCTAGTTCCAAGCTAAAATTTAGAATAATTTGAGAGACTAAAACTCTTATTTTTGTATAGAAAAATAAAAAAAGGGATAATTTTGTATCATTATCCCAATTCTAGTTTTATTAGAGTTCTACTTAACTAACACTGTAAAATTTTGTTCTAGTTTTAGTTCTATGTGACTAACACCTTAAAAATTTATCTCACAAATTATTCCAGTTCTAATTTTAGTTCCAGGTGACTAATCCCCCAAGATCAGATAGAATTAAAATTCATGATCAGAATCTCCTCCAAATCCAATCATTTGCTCTCCCTCTCTCTACCTCTCTCTCCCTCTCTCTCTCTCTCTCTCTCTTGTGGGGACTCTCCTGGAGTATACTCTTTTCTCCCTGGATATCTATCTACCAGAAAAAGAAGAAGAAAAAAAAACGTAAATTATCCAGAATGGAAACATTTGCAATTCTCCCTGGATACCCATCTTACCAGGGGGGGGAAAACGTAATTTACTCAGAATGGAAACATTAATTTGCACCAATTTAAGCCAGTAATTAAGATTTGAACCTACCCATTCACATATTCACCAGATTCATATACATCCACGATAACTTTGGAAAGGAGATTTGCGGCAGATCTATCGATCACCAGCCGCAAAAAAAGGAACAAATAATTAAAAAAGGCAAACACTTTAAGGCTCATCAAATATATATAAATTTGCAGTGCATACAAAGAGCGAGGACCAGACACCCCTCGGCCTTGGCCACCGCATTTTTTCTTTCCCTTTCTCCTTCCTTATCCCATTTTTATTTTACTTTTACAGTCCCCTGACCTTTTTCTTTTTTTTCTTTTTAAGATAAGAGTGTCAATTTTCTCCCGCGCCAATCCAAACCTTATAATAGCCCCCCCTTTAATCCCTTCGCTTCTCATTCTCTCTAAGCCTGTATAGCTATGGACTCCAAAAAAATCTATTCATATTTCGTTCTTGTATTCACATTCTTCGCCTTCACCATAATTTCTTCTGATGCTTACGTCCAAGGTCATAAGAAAGCACCAGGGAGGAGAAGAACCCCAGCAAATGGACTCAACTGCGATATGTTTCATGGCAGTTGGGTCTACGATGACTCGTACCCGCTCTACAATTCGTCCACCTGTCCGTTCATCGATCCCGAATTTGATTGCAAGAAATACGGCAGACCCGATGAGCTCTATCTCAAATATAGATGGAAGCCAAATGCTTGTGAACTCCCAAGGTTAATTAGTATTGCTAATTTTGTTATAACTTTTTCTTTCTTTATGATCTTATTTCAGTGTTGGAAGCTGATTTTGGTTTATTTGTCTTATCTCAAGTACAGATTCAATGGTCAGGATTTTTTGATGAGATGGAGAGGGAAGAAGATAATGTTTGTGGGAGACTCGTTGAGTTTGAACCAGTGGCAGTCCCTCAACTGCATGCTTCATGCGGCTGTGCCCAACTCAAAGACCTCGACTTCACGGACTGGCTCACTGGCCACTGTTAGATTTGAGGTGAATATATTTCTCATTTTATGTACCTTTATGTGCCTTCGGTTATAACGTTTAACGGTTGACACCATATATAGGCTCTCTGTTGGCTTCCTATTTTGGCGTTTAGATATTTTTTTATATATTAATACATATTCTTAATTTCGATCGTATCTTTTATATTAATTAGCATTTAACAGCGTATTAGTTATTATACTATCTCTTTATTTTCTCTTTTATTTTCTGGTTCTATTGGGACTTCCTATCAGATCGCCAACTTATATAAATATTCAAACAAAATATCAGGAAATCATGTTTAATTTCAATCGTAAACGTCTAGTAGCAATGCATGACTATGTTAAATTTAAAGTAAAAAAAAAAGAAAAGAATATTAAACGCAATTTATGGAAATAAAAGAGATTTATTATACTAGAGATATGTATCGCAATTATTTATACGCTATCCGTAGATAACGATTAAGTAGTTTCTTATGCATAAAATTAAATTGATTGATTCTCTAATATTATGGTATAAACATCCTTTTGATCAGTGGGCCATAATTCCTTGTGTTTATGATTTAATTAGCCTCATAAAACATTTGGATTAGAGCTCCGAGAAACATGCTCAACAAATTAATTTTTATTTTTATTTTTAAAACCAACCGAGAATTTTGTGGAAAGACGGACTCGAAGTAGGAGAATCTTGATGGTCACTTCCATATTTATGCACACGGGAACATGATGGCGAACAGCAGCGCATGTTTCCTATTTTAGTTTACCTTTAGGTTGGCCCTTCTCTCGGCCTCCCACATACTAATGATTAACACTGATACATCCTTAATAAAAAATCTTTAGTTTAACAATCTCCTTAATCACCATCTCGTTCGCATTTGCCAGTTTTTTTTTTTTTTTTCAAATTCTTCGCGCCTCATTTTTCGCTTCATTTCTTCATATCAAACTTAACTACCACTAATCTCTAGATGGTCATGATTTGCCGTGTCAACAATGTCAACTTCTGATTCTCCCTAGTTTCATATCTGTAGACATGGATGAAATGATTGGATCACTCTACATTAATTCTAGCATATATTTATTTTGTTTACTTTCCCAATTTCGTTTTCTATTACTTCATTTGATAAATAATTAGTTAAATTGTGTCCCCATAAGACTCTGTAATAAGAGCATCTCCAAGGGGCCGGAAAAATCCGGCCCCTTAGCTAGATTAAGGGAGAATAAAGGGGAAGGTGCTCCAAGGGGCCGTAAAACTTTCCCCTTCACCCCAAACCCCTTAACTCCCTCTCCAAATTAAGGGGAAGGTTAAAGTCCCTTAACCTTCCCCTTATAATTTTATATTAATATTTTCTTTTTAAATGAAGTTAATGTATAGTTAATTAAATTTAGTTAATATATAGTTAATGTATAATTAATACTTTTAACATGATTTATATAAATTAATTATTTATTAAATTTTAATATGATTAATTAATTTAATAATTATATAAGATAATTTCTTACTTTAAATTAATTATTTATTTAATTTTAGTTATTAATATTTAGTTATTTATTCATTGATAAATAAACCATATATTTAATTAAATCTTAATCTATAAAATTAAAACACTAAATATGAATAATTAAGGAAACCATATATTTAATTAAATCTTAATCTATAAAATTAAAACACTAAATATGAATAATTAAGGGGTAAGATGACTTTTAAGGAGGAACCATTGGAGGAAAACATCCCCTCCCTTAAAACTCCCCCTAGATTAAGGGACATTGTAAAGATCCCTTGGAGATGCTCTAAGTGACTCCAGAGTCTCCACGATCCTAAATCCTAGCATCAAACGTACAAACAAATTTAATAAATGGCCCTCAAAAAAGATATATATATATATGGAAGTAAAAAATAAAACGGCTTTCTAGACTAACTCACGGGCGGTTTTTTCTCTTCAAGCTCAAAGAAACAACAAAACCATTTCGATCCCATCACGGGATTTGGTCTCCATATATTGTAGATATTTTAATAATATCCTCATTCTTCTGTACACTTTCACCACCAAAAGGAATCTATCACGGGAGAGCACAGTGCAGTACTAAAATCCAAATCTATAATCAAAACTTGGCTTTTTTTTTTTTTCCCAACCTCGCTGATTTTAGATGTACTGACCAAGTTCACGTGTAGATTTTGGAAGCTAAAAAGCGTTGTTGGGCCTGCAGGAATATGGGCTGTCGGTGATGTACTATAGAACAACGTACTTGGTCGATATCGTGGGCGAGCCGAAGCACAGTGCAGTACTAAAATCCAAATCTATAATCAAAACTTGGCTTTTTTTTTTTTTCCCAACCTCGCTGATTTTAGATGTACTGACCAAGTTCACGTGTAGATTTTGGAAGCTAAAAAGCGTTGTTGGGCCTGCAGGAATATGGGCTGTCGGTGATGTACTATAGAACAACGTACTTGGTCGATATCGTGGGCGAGCCGATTGGTCGAGTTTTAAAGCTGGATTCGATCGATAGTGGCAGCAGCACTTGGCTGGGGGTTGACATGCTTATATTCAATACGTGGCATTGGTGGACTCACACCGGAAACGGCCAACCGTGTGTTTCTCTTCTCTCAGCTATAGTTTTTATCGATGACTTCATTATCCATACTTTCAGTTGAAGTGACATTTTAACTATTCTATTAGCATTTGACACCTTAAATATACGACACATTTCAACTATATATTTTATTAGCATTTGACACATTAAATGTATGAGAAAGAGGTTCACGTGTGCTAAGATTCCTAACTTTTCGGTTGCAAAGTAGTAAATAGAGGAATTACACTGCTTTTGTAATTGTGTAGATGGGATTTCGTTGAGTCAGAAGGACAAGTGTACAAAGACATGGATCGGTTAGTGGCTTTCTCTAAAGGGCTAACAACATGGGCTAAGTGGGTGGAAGCCAACGTTGACCCAAGCACCACCAAGGTTTTCTTTCAGGGGATCTCACCTACTCATTATCTGTAAGTCCACTTCACTCATCTATTTTATTTGTATAAATTCAGCACTCTACGGTCAGAAACAATTGCAGCCCCTGCATGACATTTAAATACAATATAGCCATGCAGCATAGGGGAATCAGTGATATAAATCAAGACAAACTGCTAGCTTCCTCCGTGAGAAACGTTAGGAAATTCTCTCGATCGATCGACAAAAACCATCGGATTTAACAACTAACGCACAGTCATCTGTCAGTATAGAATATTCATATTTCGTCAAAATGACGTTCTACTGCGCATGTCTTATGTGCCAACAGAACATATAATAATGTCCTGATCTATTCATCACTAGTCTGAATTTAGTACCATACATAATACTTTGACAGAACAGTCAAGAACATAAAATATCAGAAATATTCTAAAACCACCGAAAACATCAAGGTCCCAGTGTGCTAAACCGCCAAACGTTGAGGTTTATCCACTTAAATCTTTAACACACTGTAGATTGGTCGATATGCGTAATACCTGCAAAAAAAAAGAATACCACCATCCACCATCAGCACCAATGAAGAGCATATACACAACACTTGCATCCAAGTTTAGTTCTTGCTCAAATTAACCAGTAACAGTTATTCACGTTCGTCCCAATTATTCTTGAAAAACAGAGCAAAGGACTGGGGAGAACCAAAGGCAGGGAACTGCAACAAACAAACTCAACCGGTGATCGGATCAACATATCCAGCTGGTTCACCTCCAGAGCAGGCAGTCGTTAGCAACGTTATCGGTACAATGTCGAGACCAGCGTATCTTCTCGACATAACCCTTCTTTCCCAGCTCAGAAAAGACGGTCATCCCTCAACGTACAGTGGGGACCACCCTGGTGTGGACTGCAGCCACTGGTGCCTCGCTGGTGTTCCGGATACATGGAACCAAATACTATATGCAGCTCTCTTATGAATCCATGGTGACATGCGGGGAAGCAAACCATTTCTCCATACAAAATTATTTGCAAGCCATTATTTTGACATTATTTACTTGTTATTGAAGTGTTTGAATATGTGGGTGTAAGTGTTATCCAATGATAACTTGAATAGCGAAATTATTATTATTTTTTTAAATATTGATTCTAATTATGCTCAAGGGGAAGGCTAAATAGGGAGCAATATATCATATCTGTATTTCTGTAATGGTTATGGATTAGGTAAGTAACATATATTCAGATGTAATCAAATCCATATGGATACAAGAGACTACTGGTTCAATTAAATCGACATGATAGCTGGATACCGGTTGGATAGTAATGAATGGGATTTAGGTATTAAAAAAATTGAACCTTAACTCTGGTATTTTCTTAGGCAAAATGTTAAAAGAATAGAAAGGTTATATATACTTTGACTTAATTTTGACCAAAGCATTACGTTATGTAATAGTTGATGCTTTTAAAATATATTTACGGCCTGCATATTTGGTGTATTTGATGAGTTTGGATCGATACCTAAAATCCCGATATCATCACGGTTTTGGTTTGTCTTTACTGATAGCGACATGAGAGTTACATCCATCTCCAATGGCAGTTAGTCAGAATTTAGTCTCAAAACCTTTCAATTAATTAGTTTATGTCTAAAATTTCCCCCCCAACATAACATTATCAAAATCACCTCTTGCTATTTCAAACCTTAGGTGTTATTAGTCAAGATTGAGCTGTTCTGCTCATATTGGTAAGGTATCGGCCAATTGGGTGGATATTGAATATCCTTATATTTACAAAGAACAGAAATAGTTAATGTATAGGAGTTTAGGGATGGCGGGTGGTATTTTATGAAATTATTTGCACAGGTCCTTGGGTCATAATTCCACCTTTTAGATGGAAGCAGCCCAACTCTTGATGGGACACACGATTCCTCTCCTAAAAGTGCATACTCCTAGAACTTATTTCTTCTAGCTAAACATGGCTTTAGTTTGGCTATACCTACGCTATATTTTTCATTAGTTATTCGCCACTCTAATCTTTACTATTTCCTACTGGCGCAATTTCTTTGTGGGCTTGGCCTCATGCTTACCCCCTTTAGTTCTGTTTCCAATTTACGCTCTAAGCTGTCAGCCTACATCTCTACGAGAATCCACGTCCAATAATTTCCTCTTGTTTACACTCAAAAAATACGTGAAACAAAAAAAAAATTTACTTTCATTACTTTTTATTTCATAAATTTAATATTTTTTTACTTATTTTTTACTTCCAGTACTTCCGGTCAAGCTAAACGGACCCTAACGTATGTTCCGTCAAGCTAAACGGACCCTAACGTATGCAATTGCTAGCATTTTTTCGCAGATTGCTCTCAATGAATTTCTCCTATAATAATAGAAAAACTAATCAATACCATATCACATTTGCAGTCTTCATGACAAATCACACTTTTCGGTCTTGTCTAATCATTTTCGGTGGCATTAAAGACCCCAGATAAGGGGAAATAAAGAAGAGAGGATTCCATTAGTGGATCGTGATCTTTTGTTATTAACATGTTAAAAAACTACCAAATACTTGTGAGCAAACTGTCGGTTCGGTCGGTGTTCATCAATTTAGATCGAATAGAAACCAAACCGAACCTCATGCTAAATGGAGCCGACCGAACAGAACCGAGTTATTCGGTTCAGATGTGTCAGTCCTTTCGGTTGTTTAATGGTCTAACACAAAGGGCCAGGGCCGCTGTAGGCTGTCTAAAAATCACAACAGATAGCTGATCATCATCAAACACCGATGATGTAAGTTACAATTCGACGGCTTCCAGAAGGCTACAATTTGAAGACTTTCACGTAGATCGATGAAGGTTACAATCTGACGACCTTCACAACAACTGATAAAATATCTAATCAACAGCCTTCACAATCAACATCGGGAGCTATAATCTGATGACTCTCATATTTTTAAGGAGCCAATATAAAGATTACAAGGTGACGGTCTTTGCAACGTTTTAGCAAAAAAGACTACAAATTGACAGTCTCTTCAAATCCAAACGCATAGCTCACCTCTACGTCCCAGATTCAAAACGCATAGCTCGTGGCCATGTTCCAAACTCCCAGAAGCAAAATGCAGAGGTCCTCCCTGCATTACCACCTCAAAACGCAGAGTTTGTGGACTCAAAACGCAGAGTTCGCAAAGAGCTCAACTCTGCGTCCCAGACTCAAAACGCAGAGTTCATGCAGAGCTCAACTCTGCGTCCCAGGCCCAAAACGCAGAGTTCATTTCTTCGCAGCGCGACCTGTGCGTTCAGCCACCAAAATAGGCCCAACTCTGCGTTTCAAGTCTAAAACGCAGAGTTCGGGCTCTTTGCGTTTGACTCGTTCAAAACATGAATTGAACGGTTTCAAAATCATTTTTCCCACGATTTGGGGAGCTGTTTAAGGGGGCGGTTACACCCCATTCAGCCCCACTTAGGAGTGAATTAAGGGGACGGTTACACCCTTTAATCCCCTATAAATAGGGGTAAACTCAACTGAGTTCTGGTTGGCTTTTTGGATCTGGGACTTGGCAGCAAAGGGGGAATTTCTTAGAGCAGAAAGGGCCTGAAGGGATCGGCATCATTCTCCAACGGAGATCATCTCCAACTTCAGCAACGAGGAGTTCGTTCTGGGCTTACAAACCGATTTCGGTTAAATCAACTCTTTCATAGAGTTTCAAACTCATTCAGAGTTATCAACTCATCAAGAATTTCAAACTTGCCACACAAGTTCTCCACAACGTCAAATCGTGAGGAGGAGATACCGTTCCAACGAATCAAGACGTGTGAATCGTCAACGGAGAGCAAACTCGACGCGAGCATTCGAGGGAGGCACTTCATCGCCACCGTGAAGAACCCAGAATTAAACAAAGGGGAGAATTCAAATCAATTCTCCTCTCTTTTGTAATCGGGAATTCAAATTGTAACTAAGATCGAGAGAATCTAAACAAAAATTTTCTTTTATTCTTTTTACCTCAAATTTTCTACAAACAAAAGATGACGACTCTGTTGGGGACTAGCTTCTTTGACAAAGAGGTGGTGGTGTAATCTGACGTCATGCTCATTGGAACGACTGTTGAAACTCTGATCATCGAGTTCGATCAAGCCAAGTTTGAGGAGGCCCTCTCCTCTGGGTCCCTTAGCCCCAAGGCTATGCGTAAGATCCACAAAGTTTCTAAGGAGACTAAAGCTCCAGTTATGGCCGACTCATCAAAGGACTGTCTCCCTTGGGGGTTGCACTGTTCATACAGTCCCCGCTCTGAAGGAGAAGACTTAGCTTCGGCACAAGTCCAAAAAAGCCGATCCTCCAATCAACGCGAGCTCCGTGTTTGTGAGCCTCAACACGAGCTCTACATAAGCCAAGCTAAACGCAGCCCTCAGGGGTGCGTTTCACCAGAAAAACCTGGAGCTCAGGCATGCGTTCGGGTGACGAAATCCATAGATTCAAGGCATCTCAACCAGATCCATGTTCACCAAGAGCCAGTCCTGTCCAATCATGGACTGAGGGTTCTAATTCAAACCTCACGATTAGTGAGTAACTCTCCTCGAATCTTTACAACATATTTGAAAGAGTTCATTTCGAGAGAAAGACCGATGCAACAAGTCATTCATTCATTCTAATGTGAATGACCGGTTCCTACGGTCCTCTCAAAATGTCAATGTTGTTTATAAGCGGCCAAACCATTGGTGTTCGACCAATTAACGATCGTTGCTTTTCCCAACCAACGACGACGTTCGTACATGAAGAAGTCTTTAGAAACCGAGTATCCAGGAGTCACTATCAATGTGATCGGTAGAGGGAAAGCCTCAGGTTTTAGTTCTGATGACTCTGAGATAAGTCGTTCACCAACTGTCAGAGAAATCGCTAACGAGTTTGAAGGAATCTACCAATGCACTCGGACACGAACAGGAGCCATTCCCCCTGTCAACTATCGGAGTTTAGCCAGAGGAACTAATTCTGATGACGAATACTCAGCCATTACAGAGTCTCAATCATCAAGTTCTTTTGTTGAACATGATAGCTTCGTCCACATGACAGAAAATTCTAAGGATCTCGCAAAGAGGGTTGCTGAGCAGGACTCTATGCTCCGAGAACAGTAGAAGACCCTCAATAAACTCCTGACCCTGTTGACTCAAATCGTCACAGACAAGGCTAAATCACAGAAGACAGATTCGCCACCCGGGTAAGATTCTTCTCGGGGAGGAAAAGCATCTTCATCGCGACCTCGCACAAGCAAAGAGAAGGAAAAAGTGGTTGATGGTGCTGCTTCTGATCAAGAAGCCCATAACATGGAATCTTCCTCTGATGAAGGAAGAGAGACTGAGAAAGAACAAAATCTCCAATCTGCTAAAATGGAAGAATTAGAATCCCATCTCAATGCCATTGCTAACAGAAGCGAGCTCCAAGATGAGGGAGTAGTGCGGCCTTATCCTACCGAATGAGATGCATCCCCTTATCCTCCAAAATTCGAGGTCCCGACGCTACAAACTTTTGACGGCACAGGATCACCGAACCAATATATCTATCATTTCAAGTCACAGACTGGGAATATGATCTCAAACGACGCCATACTGACTCGATTGTTTATTGGCATCCTCAAGGGAGTTGCCTTTGAATGGTTCAGGAAACTACCTACGGGATGTATCCAAAAGTGGACAGATCTAGAGAGACTCTTCCTGTCAAGATTCTTTGAAGAGGATACAGAAGTCTCCATCTATACTATTCTCGCCACTAAGCAGAAGAAGAGGCAGTCTGTCAAAGCCTTCGTCAAAAGGTTTCGAAACATGGCTTTGCGATGTTCGTCAAGTATGACACAGTCTATCTTAGTGGAGACATGTCGACACAACTTGCAGACCAACCTTCTAGCACAAATGAAGGTTGTAGACCAACCTTCTAGCACAACTATCATATTAACTATTACCTCTGATAGTCAAACTCGTTAGATAATGGCCCACTAGGTGATGTGCCATGTCTACTCCTTTTCCCCCCTGCACTTGTTCAAGAATGGGGGTTGGTTTATTTATAGTTCATTGGATTATGAGTAATAAATTTTTTTTGAGTTGTCATGTTTAATAGAATACCTTTGTCAACCATAAAATCCACAGAACTATCATGTTAACATCTACCTCTGATAGTCCATCAGTCTGCCAATCCGCTTTAATAGGATGACAGGTCCACAAAGCTATCACGTAAACAGTTACCTCTGATAGTCCATCAACTTGTCAATTCTCTTCAATAGGATGACAGGTCCACAAAACTATCACGTTAACAATTACCTCTGATAGTCCATCAACTTGTCAATATTCTTCAATAGGATGGCAGGTCCACAAAGCTATCACGTTAACAGTTACCTCTGATAGTCAAACTCATCAGATAGTGGCTCATAAGGCAATATGTCATATCTACCCCTCTTTTTCTTCCCCTGCTAAGTCTTAATCAAGACTGGGGGTTGGTTACTTAGAATCCATTGGATTAATCTTAATCAAGACTGGGGGTTGGTTACTTAGAATCCATTGGATTAAGAGTAACGAATCTTTCACATCGTCGAGTTAACATTGTTGGTTACTTAGAATCCATTGGATTAAGAGTAACGAATCTTTCACATCGTCGAGTTAACATTATACTTTCGACGATCATCACCCCCACAAAGTATGAATGCAGCTTGCATCACTCCTAATTTGTCACGTTAAAAATACACCTCTGACAATCAACTTATCAATCCTTATCAATAGGATGACAGGTCCTCAAAATTGCTCAAATCGTAATCTTCCCCAGCAAGACTCTAAGTCTTCAAAATCTTATTCATATCATAAGTATCAAAATTCATCGCTTCTGGTGATAAACTCACCTAGCAAGTTTCCCCAGCGATACGCTAATTTCCAGAATCTTGTGCAAGTCACAAGTACACATTCTCTTGTCATGTTAACAATACACCTCTGACAAATCAACTTACCAATCCTCTCCAATAGGATGGTAAATCTACAAAGTTGATCCGATCGTAATATTCTCTTGTCACGTTAATATCAAACACCTCTGACAATCTACTTATCAATCCTCTTCAATAGGATGATAAGTCCACAAAGTTGCTCCGATCATATTATTCTCTTGTCACGTTAATATCAAACACCTCTGACAATCCACTTATCAATCCTCTTCAATAGGATGATAAGTCCATAAAGTTGCTCCGATCGCAACAAATTCTCGTCATGTTAACACTAAACCTCTGACGATTAACTTATCGACTCTCGTCAATAGGATGATAAGTCCACAAAGTTGCTCCGACCGTAACAAATTCTTGTCACGTTAATCCCACACCTCTGACAAAATCCACTTATCGACTCTTCCCAATAGAACGATAAGTCCACAAAATTACCCCGATCGTAATATCTTTCCCGTCAAGTTAACATCACACCTCTGACGACACAATCCACTTATCGACTCTCCTCAATAGAGCGATAGGTCCTCAAATTTTAGTCAAGTTAACATCACACCTCTGACAACACAAATTAACTTATCAACTCTCTTCAATAGAGTAATAGGTCTATAAAATACTATTAGGTTAACATCACACCTCTAACAGTCAAACCCCCCAATGAACTTGTTAATCCTTTTTCAACAAGAATAGCAAGTTTTCATTATAAAATCCCCAGCGGATTAAAGATTTTCTGGAATTATCCTAGTGATAACCAAGAAAATTTCTAAATTTCACTCTAAGTAAAAATTCATGCCAAGTTAATACTATACCTCTGGCACTTCCAACTTTCTTTCAGTGTTTCAAGTGAAAATATAATACGGGAAAAAACAATGACCAAGTCTACGTATTCAATATCGTAGCCAGTGATTATCATTAAATTAATAATCTCTGAATCAATATCTTGCATGTATGGGGAATTTTATCCCGAATCATAAGTAAGGATAAGTCAACGCCAAATACCCGTTGTAGGTTAATCTTTGACCGTAAAAAGGATAAAAATCCACGTATTCAACATCGTGGTAGGTCGTTATTAATAACGCTAAAATCCGTACCTTACACGCATGGGAAATTTTATCCCAAATCCTAAGTAGGGATAAGCTTACGCCTAACACGCGTTGCCGGTTAGTCTTTTGTCGTGAAAAAGACACCAAAATCCGTGCCTTACACAAATGGAGAATTTTATCCCAAATCCTAAGTAGGGATAAGCCTACGCCTAATACGCGTTACCGGTTAGTTTTTTACCGCGAAAAAGACACCAAAGGCCATGCCTCGCATGCATGGGGAACTTTATCCCAAATTCTAAGTTGGGATAAGTCTACGCCTAACACGCGTTACCGATTAGACTTTTTCCGTAAAAAAATGACAAAGTTTATATATTCAAAATCATAACATCAAGTCTAAGAGGGTTCATTCTCTTAGCACAATGTTAAATGTGGAACGAACTTAGACAATCCACATGCTAGCCCGGCTCAAACGATAGTCGGTAAAGGTTATCAAATCCGTTGACGACTGAGGGTTTGCCAAAAATCCTATGTATATTTGCTGGCCCATCAACTTAATGGAAATAAGCTGAGACTTGAATCAGACGAGCTAAAGACAAGTCTTAAAGACTTAGTAAAAAAAATACATGAAAGCAACTTCCGCGTCTCAAGTCAAAACGCTGAGGTCAGACCCGCGTTGCAAAAACCACAACGCCGAGGTCATACCCGAGTTCCAAATTTAAAATGAAAGGGTGAGACCCGCGTCTGAAGTTCAAAATGCAGGGGTCCACCCCCGCATTCCAGAAGCAGGATTATGACGCATACCTTCATATAGGATTCTGCGTGGCAAATCCCTTCAACCAAGGTGCCTTCAAAGCGAGTGCAAAGAACAACTCCTTTATGATAAGGAATCAACAACTCCAAGATCAGAGTTAAGATCCAAAGTATTTCGAAAATTCGTCCCAGTCAACCGCGAACTTTTGAAAACTTTGGAGGGGTTCTGTAGGCTGTCTAAAAATCACAACAGATAGCTGATCCTCATCAAATACCGATGATGAAAGTTACAATTCGACGGCTTCTAGAAGGCTACAATTTGAAGACTTTCACGTAGATCGATGAATGTTACAATATGACGACCTTCATAACAACTGATGAAATCTCTAATCAACAGCCTTCATAATCAATATCGGGAGCTATAATCTGATGACTTGTAGGCTGTCTAAAAATCATAATGGATAGCTGATCCCTATCAAGCTCCTATAATGGAGGTCACAATCAGATGGCTATCTAATCACTGTATTCGCAATCCTACAATCGCTACAAACACGGCCTCATTTCTGAGATGATTGATCTTGATGGTTGCGACAACAACATGACTAATATTATATTAGCAACTGTTAGAGATGCTGATGAACAGTGCAATGATTTCAGAAATAAAAGGTTAGACGTAGTTGGTGAGTTGCTTGGTAGAGAGCTGTGGGCAAATATTCATCTAAAAACACTATGGATGTTGATTCCCGTCAAGTTCCTACAACGAAAGCTACAATCAAATAGCTTTCGCGCCGACAATCGAAAGTTAGTGAGTTGCTTGGTAGAGAGTTGTGGGCAAATATTCATCTAAAAACACTATGGATGTTGATTCCCGTCAAGTTCCTACAACGAAAGCTACAATCAAATAGCTTTCGCGCAGACAATCGAAAGTTAGTGAGTTGCTTGGTTGAGAGTTGTGGGCAAATATTCATCTTCAAAACACTATGGATGTTGATTCACGTCAAGCTCCCACAACGAAAGCTACAATCAAATAGCTTTCGGGTCGACAATCGAAAGCGGCAAATAGAGGACTTTTCACATAGATCGAGAAGAGTTACAATTCAACGATACTTCCGACAACTGATGAAAACTCTATTCAGCAGTCTTCACATTCTACAGTGAAAGTTACAATCTGACGACTTTCACACCCCACAACAGCTAAAGCTAGGATTACTAAACAACGGCCCTCGCAACGCTTCACAGAAGAAGTTACAAGTCAAAAAGCTCCTTCTGAAACACAGATGTCATCCCCGCGTTACAATTCTGGAAATGCAGGCGACCCCCGCGTTTCCAAGCTATAACAAGCCAAACGCGAGTGACCCTCGCGTTCTGGGTGTTCAGCCAACACCCAACAAACGTGAGCGACCCTCGCGTTCGTAGGGGTCCAGCCAACACCGACTCCCGCGTTTCTAAGCTACAACAAACCAAAACACGAGCGACCCTCGCGTTCATCAATGTTCAGCCAACACCCAACTTCGCGTCTTAATTTTAAGACACGAAGTTGGGTTCTGAACGCCAGATTGGGCGTTTGACTCGTTCAAACACGAGTCGAACGGTTTCAAAACTGTTTTCCCACGATCTGAGGAAATCACACCCACTTAGGAGCGGGTTTAGAGGGCAGTTACAACCTCTTATCCACCTATAAAATTTCAACAAACTCAACTGAGTTAGGGGGCTAGCTTTTTGGAACGGAAGAGTTAGCAGCAGGGGCGAATTCTATAGGATCTCAACCACTCGGTTCGGTGATTCAACAGCAGCAGCATTAAAATCCCTGGAGATAAGATTTTTGAATCAAGTCAGAAGATCAAATCTGAGAAGATTCTTCAACAACAGAATATCAGCTTGGTCATTAACAGAATTTTCGGTTCTAACAACTCTATTAACAGAGTTCTAACTTGTTCAGAGTTCTTAAACTCGTTGAAGAGTTACTTATAAAACTTTCTACAGAAGTTCATCGTTTCCACGAGAAAAAAAGATGGTCAGATCGTCAACAGAGAGCAAATTCGACTCGAGCAATCGAAGGAGGCATTCCATCGCTACCGAGAAGAACCCAGTTTTAAACAAAGGAGAGAATCAAATTCGTTCTCTTCTCTTTTGTAATCAAGTTGTAATCGGAATCAAAGAAATACAAATCAATTTTCTTTATTCTTTGGCGACTCCGCTGGGGACTAGCTTTTCCGATGAAGAAGTGGTGGCGCAGTCCGACGTCCACCTCATGGGAACCACTGTAGAAACTCTCGTCGTGGAGTTTGATCAAGCTAAGTACGAGGAAGCATTATCCTCTGGATCGCTTAGCCCCAAGGCTAAGTGTAGGCTGTCTAAAAATAATAATAGATAGCTGATTCCCCATCAAACACCGACAATAGAAGTTACAATCTGACGACTTTCAGAAGGCTACAATTTGAAGACTTTTATATATCAAAGAGCTAAAGCAAAGATTACAAAATGACGATCTTTAGCAACGCTCTGACAGAAAGAGATTACAAATCAATGATCTCTTCAAAGACGTGGAAGTCCTCCCTGTGTACCATCGTCCAGACACAACAACAATTCAATAACCTACGCAGCTTCAACCGCTGCAAACACGAATGCAGCTTCTTATGTGAGATGATTGATCTTGATGGCTTACGCAGCTTCAACCGCTGCAAACACGAATGCAGCTTCTTATGTGAGATGATTGATCTTGATGGCTGCGATAATAACATGACTAATATTATATTAGTAACTATTAGAGATGCTGATGAGCAGTGTAATGATATTCGACACACTGAGGAGTACATGGTTAAACCATGCAAGGAAATCTTAGTGGAGATCGTGACCTGCAGTTGATAGAGCGTTATTGAGATACCTCAATTGTTACAAATGGCCTGAATAGGACCTTCTCGAATGGCCATTGGTGTCATCCATATATAAAGACAGAGAAGCTCAAACACAGCTCTAATCGCTGCCAAACACAGCTCAAACGCAGCTCCAATCACTGCCAAACACAGTTCGAACGCAACTCAAATCAGCTCTGAACGCAACTCAGATCAGCCTCTGAACGCAGCTCAGATCAGCAGCTGAACGCAGCTTCAACCGCTGCCAGACGCAGCTCTAGCTGACTTCGAACGCAGTTCTATACTGCTGCCAAACGCACCTTCAAACATAGAAGAACGCAGCTCAATATCGCTACAGAACGCACCTCCAGATGCTGCGTTCAAACACAGAATCTATGCCAGAACGCATGTCAAAGTTCTGACCTGTTCAAACGCGATCCAGGCAGTTTAAAAAACCGCTCATCACCCACGATCTGGGGAGTGGTTTTAATGGGTTGTTACAACCGATTAATGAGGTAACAAAACCTATCATTTAGGAGCGGATTATGGGGGCAGTTACACCTCTAATCTCCCTATAAATACCAGCGAACTCAACAGAGTTCAAGGTTGGACTTTTGAGATTGGACCTTTCAGAATCAGGAAAAGAGGATTGACTCCTTACACAGTCTGAGGAATCAACAAACGGAGGAGCTCCAAACCGTCGATACTTGGCCCATTAACCGAATCATTTTCGGTTCAAACAACTCTATCATTATTAGAGTTTGTTGTTTGTTCTGAAATAGAAAACTCGTCAAGAGTTATCAACCAGACAAGACCGTTGTTCTAGTGAGTATAGATATTCGGATCATCAATGAGAAGCAAACTCGACGCAAGCATTCGAGAGAGGCATCTCATCGCTACCAAGAAGAACCCAGAATTAAACAAAGGAGAGAATCCAGATCATTCTCCCGCACCCATTTCGACACAGCGTGTACTGGGTTATAAGAGGCCTATGACAGAGAAAGGCCTAATCAACGCTGACAACGCTGCTGCTAAGGCTTTGAAACAAGCCAAGAAAAACGCCGCTCGAAGACGGAGAAGATCCATCCGACGAGCACATCTCCGAGAAAATCAATCCTTGGTCCAACGCAAGGATTGCATTTCCGAAGCTCTGCCTAAGCATTGCGTTCATACTCCAGAACGCACACTTCGAGGTAATGAATCCAACTATGAACCTCGGGTAATTCAACTTAAACGCGACCCTCAGTGGTGCGTTGTCCAATCAAAACATAGCCCTGCTAAGGGAAAACAGGCACCTCATGAGTGCGTCCAAACAAAACAAGACCCTAAGGGGTCTGTTTTATCAACTAAACGCAGGCCAAGGCCTAGTGTTTATAGATCACAACGCGACCCTCGCACTTCGACTCCCGAATGCGATGTGGTCCGCCAAGTTCAAGAGAGTCGACGTGGGTTTAATATTCACGTCCACCAAGAACCAGTCTCGCCTACTCAAGGACAGGGGGTCTCATCCCCGACGAAGAAGTATCCTCAAATCTCTAATTTGCGAGAGTTACTCTCCAGAAAACAGCCAACGCAGCGAGCAGCTCATTCATGTCACTGTGAGCGGCTTATTTCAACAGTCCTTTCCGAATGTCACTGTTGTATGCCTGAGCCTCGCAGGTCTGTATTCGACAGACTATCTGACGTCGCAAGACCTACCAAACGACGACGTCAAAAGAAGAAAGTTTATGAAGCCGAATACCCTCAGGTCACCATCAACATGACCAGCAGAGGAAAGGCCCCGTGTCCTAGTTCTAATGAATTAGAAAGAAGCCATTCTCCGACTGTTCGAGAAATTTGCGATGAGTTCGAAGGGGTATATCGACATACTCGGTCACAGACCGGAGCTATTCGCTCAGTAGATTATCGAAAGTTGGCCAAAGGGATTACGATAAGTGATGAACATTCGGCAATAGCTGAATCTCAATCTTCAAGCTCTGTCGGAGCACAAAAAGTTTCTGTTTGCATGGCAGGAAACTCCGAGGACATAGCCAAAAGAGTGGACGAACATCATGTCATGCTCCAGGCGTAACAGGAGACACTTCTCCAATTGAAAGACATGTTGGCCCAGTTTCTGGCAGAAAAAGGCCAAAAACCCGAGTCTTCCCGGAGGACAACGTCAAAGGGAAAGCAAAAAGCACACGAACATTCAGATCGTGAGACTCACAACTTGGACTCTTCTTCTGACAATGAGAAGGAGATGGAAAAAGAGCTGTATCCTCTGTCAACCAAAGTAGATGAGCTAGAAGCCCGCCTTAACGCAATGGCCAACAGGAGCGAGCTTCGCGAGGAAGGAGTGATACGACCTTACCCTGCAGAATGGGATACAGCTCCCTATCCGCCAAAGTTTAAGGCTCTAACGCTACAACCTTTTGACGGTACAGGATCACCAAATCAGCATATCTACTACTTTAAGTCACAGACCGGAGATGTGGTAGCCAATGATGCCATCCTGACGCGATTGTTCATCGGCACTCTTAAAGGAGTGGCCTTTGAATGGTTTATGAAATTGCCTGCTGGATCTATTCAGAAATGGGTAGATTTGGAAAGGCTTTTCTTGGTCAGATTCTTTGAAGACGAAACAGAGGTCTCAGTCCCGACTCTTCTCGCCACTAAGTAGAAGAAGGGAAAATCTATCAAGACCTATGTTGAAAGGTTCCGTAGCATGGCATTGCGATGCCCATCAGGTATGACTCAATCAACTCTAGTTGAAACTTGCAGGCACAACCTGCAGACTCAGCTCCTCGCTCAGATGGGAGTAGTAGAATATCGCTCCTGGAGACAGTTAGTTTCGCAAGGGGAGCAAGCTGAAGAGATTGTCGCTCGGGTCCAAGCTGAAGAAGAGCCACAACAACCCAAGCCGCAGCAGCAACACAATCAGAACAACGCCCAGCGATCTAAGGGAAAAGATACTTTAGCAGCTGACTACACGCAAGTACCACCACCTACTAAGCAAGGCAAGACACCCAATCAGCAAAGAGCGCCCAAGCAGTATTCGTTCAAAGAAGAGCATGTGGACACTCTGTTCCAACTACTTCGGAAGAACAATAAATTGCAGCTCCCTGAAATCAGAAAACCAGATGAAGCAGGGAAGGTAGATGACCCCAATTACTGTCGCTATCATAGGTTCTTGGGACATCCTACTAGAAAATGCTATGTCTTCAAAGACATCTTGTAAAATTTGGTGAACGCTGATGTACTTACCCTGAAGCCGGAACAAAAGACTGTATCCACTAACCTGATTGCGATCCAGTTCGGTGACTTCCCCCTGTAGCTGCTGCAGATGGTGTTATTCCCGTCCATAAAGGGGAGATGCATCTGAAGAACACTGACTTACACAATCAGAAGGGCAGGGGGTTGGTACCCCTTACTATCCTAAAAGGAGAAATCATGTGGGTCCATCCTGACCTAATTAAAGATCAGCAATGGACAAACACCTCATTCAAGCAGAAAAGAGGCAAGCCTAAGTCGTCCAACATGATTAGCCCCTCTGTTAGTGAGAATAATGACCATCTTAAACCTCTCACCGACTCAGAAGAAGAGAGAATCGTCCTAGCGGCGTACACGGAGGGCAACCCTAGCACTCGGTCAGGGAAGGCTTACTTGAGAGACTATGGCCAGAATACTCAAGAAGCCGAAGAACAGCCCCAAGATGCTGGGGGTTCTGTACCAAAGAAGCCGATCGACAAAGGGAAGCAAAGAGATCTCCGGTTCAACAAAAATCTTCACCAAGATCTTGGCGAAACGAGCGCCCCTTACCAATTTAATGTAATGGCGCAGCTAGCCAACATACCTGCCAGGATCACCCTTTATGAGCTCTTGAAGTTGTCCAAAACTACCAGAGAAGCTCTGATTGAAGCTTTGAAGAACAAGGAGAGCTTCATCACTCAAGTTACTCCAATTCCTGAAGCATCTGAAGACCAGTCCTGTCTGCAGTGTTTACAAGCAGCTAGAAGCCTACCTTGCATATCATTTACTCAGGAAGATATGCAAGTAAAACATAAACATGACAGACCCCTGTACTACACAGGATACATCGGGTCATCAGAAATCAGCCGCGTTCAGGTCGACCCAGGCTCGGCACTTAGCATCATGCCATACAGAGTTATGCAAGTTTTAGGGATTCCCTTACATCGGTTGCATGCTACCCAAACCACCATCTTCGGATTCAATGCTAACAGCACTCGGCCTATGGGAAAGATCAACAGGTCAGAAGTGGCTTGTTACATCATAGATGCGGACACGTCCTACAATCTGTTATTAGGACGACCATGAATTCATGCAAATCGCATTGTGCCATCCACCCTACATCAAGTTATGAAGTATGTCAATGATGAAGACGAAGTTCGGACCCTGATTGCGGAGAAATACCCCTTCAAGGGAGTGGAAAACTTCCATACGGATTCTGTCTTCTACTCAGAGTCACAAGAGATAGAAGATATCGACAGTGGTAATGAAGCGGACGTCGAACCAGACCCGGAAGGGAATTGTCCCTGGGAGTTGAACTTTAATATAATTGGTCCAGTCGAGAACAATAATAATGTACCGAGTGAGGGCGAGTGGTGCATTAATGAAGATTTTATTTTGGTGTACTTGTCGGATGAATCTTTTAAAGTTGGACAAATAGAGCATGATCATAATGCAGGTACTAGCTCGTGGCATACATTGCGTGAAGAAGCATGCCTCACATTGCCAATTAAGTCGTACTTCACTTCCGATGAAGAAGTAGAAGATGCACAAAAGGCTTTCTTCGAAGTCCCGTCTAAAAAGAAACGGCAAAAGCCAATCCGTCTTGGTAAGGTCAAACCCACACCACTCCGACGGGGAAGTTCAGAAGAAGATGATGGAGTTCCTCAATTTCATTACTATGAACCCAATTCTATACACTTAATGAAACGAATGGGGGTATAACTTTAATGAAAAGCAGGGTTTAAACTTCGGGAAAGGAAGGAGAACACCGATTCGAATGTCTCTCACCCCCGAAGGAAAACCTCCGGACTACTATCAAAAAACCGGAAGAGGCGTGGGTTACGTCACAACTTTGTCAGCCTCGGAAAATGAAATCAGTAACTACCTGCGTCACGACCATTCATCCGGAACATCTTCATATGAGTCCGACGTCAGTGTTGGGCCTTTCTTCAAAAGCCTAACTGTGAACATGGTTTCAACTAGTCATCCAAATGAAGACGCAGGGGGTGATGAAGAATTAATCG
Organism: Asparagus officinalis; assembly: GCF_001876935.1. Lineage (NCBI taxonomy): Eukaryota > Viridiplantae > Streptophyta > Magnoliopsida > Asparagales > Asparagaceae > Asparagus > Asparagus officinalis. The sequence goes on from NC_033798.1 coordinate 88,040,474, forward strand.
AATTCACCGACGATCCTTGGATCAAACGCCTCAACATCTTGTGGGATATGTGCTTTGAACAACGCGAACCACCCACTGAAGATAAAGTGATCCAGGTCAACATGGGAGATGAATCTAATCCCAAGCCTATCTTTATAGCCGAAGACTTATCATCATCCGAAAAGGAGGACCTTATATCTCTCATCCGAGAGTATATAGATGTCTTCGCTTGGAATTACGAAGATATGCCTGGTCTTGACCCGAAGATTGCCATGCACCGTCTCAACATCGATCTGGATGCCAAACCCGTCAAGCAACAACAACGTCGATTTCGTCCAGAGATCATGGAATCAATTGAGTCAGAAGTTAAAAAGCTTAAAGACTCGGGTTTTGTTAGGGAAGAGTAGCACCCTGACTGGGTGGCCAACATTGTCCTAGTTCCCAAGAAGAACGGTAAGGTTCGGATATGCATTGACTTCCGTGACCTTAACGCAGCTTGTCCAAAAGATGAGTTTCCGCTTCCTATCACCGACGTCATGATCGACAATACCTGTGGGTATGAAAGGATGTCTTTCATGGACGGATTTTCCGGGTACAATCAGATCAAGATGCACCCGGACGACGAGAAACATACGGCTTTTAGAACACCACTGGGGGTGTATTGCTACACAGTGATGCCCTTCGGCCTGAAGAACGCGGGTGCAACTTATCAACGTGCAATGAACACAATCTTTCACGAACACCTACGAAAGAAGATCTCTTGGGGATATGCGTTTCGAACAACGCGAACCGCCCACTGAAGATAAAGTGATCCAGGTCAACATGGGAGATGAACATGATCCTAAGCCCATCTTTATAGCCGAAGACTTATCATCATCCGAAAAAGAAGACCTTATATCTCTCATCCGAGAATATATAGATGTCTTCGCTTGGAAATATGAAGATATGCCGGGTCTTGACCCGAAGGTTGCCATGCACCGTCTCAACATCGATCCGGATGCAAAACCCGTTAAACAGCAACAACGCATGTTTCGTCCAGAGATCATGGAATCAATTGAGTCAGAAGTTAGAAAGCTTATAGACTCAAGTTTTGTTAGGGAAGAACAATACCCAGACTGGGTAGCCAACATTGTTCCAGTTCCCAAAAAGAACGGTAAGGTCCGGATATGCATCGACTTCCGTGATCTCAATGCCGCTTGTCCGAAAGACGAATTCCCGCTTCCTATCACGGATGTTATGATTGATAACACCTGCGGATATGAAAGGATGTCTTTCATGGACGGATTCTCCGGGTACAATCAGATCAAGATGCACCCGGACGACGAGAAACACACTGCTTTTAGAACACCACTGGGGGTATATTACTACACAGTGATGCCCTTCGGCCTGAAAAACACAGGTGCAACGTATCAACGTGCAATGAACACGATCTTTCACGAACACCTTCGAAAGAAGATCGAGTGCTACGTCGATGATATAGCAGTAAAAAGCCAATGTAAAGGTGACCACCTTACGGACCTGAGGACGATGTTCGAGATCATGCGAGTGCATCAATTGAAGATGAACCCAACAAAATCATTCCTTGGGGTATCAAGCGGAAAGTTCTTGGGGTTTATTGTTACATCTAAGGGGATTTCTCTCGACCCAGAGAAAATCCGCGCTATCCAAAACATGCCACCTCCGAAGAATCTTAAAGAGCTCAGGGGTTTGCAAGGGAGATTGGCCTATATTCGTAGATTTATATCAAATCTCTCAGGACGCAGGGGTTTGCAAGGGAGATTGGCCTATATTCGTAGATTTATATCAAATCTCTCAGGACGCTGCCAACCTTTCTCTAAGCTCATGAAGAAAGGAGTATCCTTTGTCTGGGACAGAGAATACCAAAAAGCATTCGAGGAGATTAAGGAGTATCTTACTCAACCACCAGTTCTTGTAGCCCCAATATCAGGAAAGCCATTCCTGTTGTATGTGAGAGCCATGAAACATTCTCTCGGAGCGTTGTTGGCCCAGAATAATGACCAGGGTCAAGAGCAAGCCATCTATTACCTAAGCAAGACTATGATGGGAGCCGAACATCGATACAATCCAGTTGAAAAAGAATGTCTTGCTTTGGTGTTCGCGGTTCAAAAGATGCGACATTACCTAGTGGGACAGACAATTCACGTTATCTCTAAGGTGAATCCTTTGAGAGTTTTGATGACGAAACCATCATCTCTAAATTGCTGGCTCGCAAAGTGGGCCATTCTCTTGTCACAATATGATATGCAGTTTATGCCCCAAAAGGCAGTCAAGGGTCAAGCATTGGCAGATTTCTTAGTTGATCACCCGGTGCCAGGGACATCTAAGTTGTATGAAGAGTTGCCTGATGAAGTTGCTGAAACTTGCGTTACTCAAGAAACCACGCAGGTGTGGAAATTATTCTTCGACGGTGCATCTAGAGCAAACCCTCACGGAGCAATCATCGCAAGAGTGGGGGTCGTACTCGTTTCTCCGAACAGTCACGTAATCCCAAGGGGGTTCTCCCTAATCGAACCCTGTACCAACAATGTAGCCGAGTATAATGCTCTGCTATTAGGAATGCAATTTGCCGAAGAACTTAATGTTTAGCACCTCGAAGCTTACGGTAACTCTCAGCTCATCGTTAATCAAGTCCGAGGGGAATACGAAGTGCGGCATGAGGATCTCATCCCGTATCATATCGCAGTGCTAAAGCAAGCTGAGAAGTTTAAAGGTTTCTTTATCGAATACATTCCACGAGTTCAAAATGCTTACGCAGACGCTTTAGCTTCACTGGCGACTTCATTAGCGCTTCCTCCAGGGGCTGAAACTACAATCTCGGTTACAGGACGCGAGTTATACTGTTTTAAGATACCTATGGAGGAAAGCTTCGATGAGACGATGACAGGGGAAGTCTGTACAACCTCAATGGAGTTTGAAGCTAGAGATTGGCGATTCCCGTATATCGACTATGCCATATACGGAATATTGCCTGATGACCCTAAGGAAGCGGCCACTATCAAACGAAAAGCCCTCCAGTTCTATTATGATGCGGTTTCTCAAACCCTATACCGTAAATCACATGACGGAGTTTTGCTTCGATGTCTTTCCCGGAAAGAAGCGAAAGAGGCCCTCAAAGAAGCTCACGACGGAATATGCGGGGCTCATCAGCCCGGAGCTAAATTAGGAGATCGTCTTCGACGAATCGGCTATTATTGGCCAAAGATGTTTTTAGACGCAGTCGACTATGCTAGACACTGTCATGCATGCCAAATTCATGGGGACTTCATCCACCAAGCACCAGGAAACTTACACCCCACATCAGCAACTTGGCCATTTGAAATGTAGGGGATGGATATAGTAGGACCGATTTCTCCTCCAACTTCTAAAGGACACCGATTCATTCTGGCCGTGACCGACTATTTCTCCAAATGGGCGGAGGCAATCCCATTGAAAGAAGTCAAGACTTCGAATGTGATCAGGTTCATCAAGCATCACGTCATCTACCATTTTGGAGTCCCGAGACGGATAGTTCACGACAACGGGACACAATTTGTTAGCTTTGGATTTCAGAGGTTCTGTGATAAATTTCTCATCCAAAGTATTGCATCCACGGCATATTATCCGCCAGCGAATGGTCTTGCAGAAGCTTTTAACAAAACCATTGTGAAGCTCCTCAAAACGTTTGTCTCTAAGAGTCGACGAGATTGGGACGAAAGACTTGGCGAATGTTTGTGGGCCTACCGCACAACAGTGAGGACCCCTATAAGAGCTACGCCGTTCTCTTTGGTATATGGCTGCGAGGCCGTACTGCCATTAGAATTCCAAATTCCATCTTTAAGAGTCGCTATTACATCCGGACTGACAGATGAAGAGAAACATGAACGATGTTTGCAAGAACTTGAAGCTTTAGACGATAAACGACTTCAGGCTCAACAACAGATCGAATTATATCAAGCCCGCATCTCTAAGGCCTACAACAAAAAGGTTAAAGAACGGATTTTCAAGAAAGGCGATTTGGTTTTGGCTAATCGACGACCGATGGTGATGACTCATAAAACCAAAGGGAAGTTTAATCCTAAGTGGGAAGGACCCTTTGTGGTAGAGACAGTCCATTCCAATGGAGCTTATCGTCTCATCAATAAAAAAGGCGACAGACTTATGATGCTAATTAACGGGAAATTTCTTAAGAAATATTACCTGTAATTTGCAAGTCTCCTCAGTTTAGCAGGGGGTTGTTTATTAAATGATTGTTTAAGTAAATAATTCTCCTACTTTGTATGTCGTCAAGTTAACATTACACCTCTGATGATTTAAGTTGTCGAGAAGTATTATAATAAAGAAAATTTCTTAAGTTGTTGGATTGATTTGGTTCAGTGGAAAAATTCTAGCGGCCTAAGGAGTGCACCCAATATTGAAAGAGCGCAAGTTCTATAACCGCGTTTTAAATCTCCTGAACGCAAGTTGTAGCCCTGCGTTCTTGGTTCCTATAAAGGGGCAGACCCACGTTGAGTGCGTTCAAGCGCAGAATTTCAACTAACAACGAAGAAACTTCCAGAGTTTACCCTACGACAGCAAAGGGGATCCTCAACAAATTGGAATGCGTCAGATCTCTCTTCCAACTACAACTCAAATCTCTTTGTTGCGTTCAAACTTGTTGATAAGCCTGCGTTCAAGTCATTCAAACACAAGGGAATAATTTTCAGAAGTTCCAACATCGCAACGAGACTACAGCATTCCAGACAAACATAGAAAATGCAAGAAAAACAGCAACAGTGCATCTCATGCAGATAATAAGTGTTCGAAGAAATAACATAGAGTTATTACAAAGTCAAAACAAAAGTAAGAGTTGCTGGGGTTTAAAGCAAAGAGAAACTCATAAGATGAGCTTCTGTATTCGATATGGATTTTTCGTGCTTCGCCAGCACCTCTTCTCTAATTCTCTTATGAAGCTCAGCATCAGAAACCGCAGCAGCAGCAGAGGCCTCCTGTTTTAGCACTTTGAAAACCTCCTTCTCAGCTTGAACTTCTGATGCTAAAGTGGCATCCTCAAAGCTGAACTCTTCCTGAGTTATCTCCCCTGCATACAGCCTGACCCTGGCTTGGCAACGTTGCTTCTGCAAGCTCCAGATACGAGCCTTCTTCTCTGAAATATCCAAAACTCGGACCCTAGCAGCAATCCCCTCCTTCAGCATAGCGTCGCCGATGGCCCATTGGATTTTAGACTCTAAGTCTGTGTGCTGTAACTCTTCCAGATAGCGAGCGGCCCCCGAGTATCGATATATCGTCTCGTCAAAACGTTTAGCGTAGAGGGGGTTGACTTCTGCAAGAGCCTTCAACCCTTCTACAATAGGTGCTCGAAACTCATGAAAGGAGCCCCACCCGTGCATCACAATGCAGAAAGCTTGCCTCACCAGGTTTTCTAAGCGTCTGGAAAGAAAAAGAACAGAATGGGGAAACAAGCGAACAGTCTCATCACATACCCGTTCGAAGTCCTCGTGCGGGAAGATCACGGAGATGGGTGGAATAAGAGGAGCTTCTTCTTGAAACAATCCTTCTCCTTCATCGTCAGATAAAAATGGGTTGCAGCAGCAGAAGCCCCACCTTGCATACAAGCCAAAGCAAAGTCAGAAAGGCAGATAAATGCAAACGCAGTGATCTAAGCATGCGTCAAGATCAGCCCGAACGCATGGAAGCTAAACCTGCGTTGAACAACTATGAACGCAAGGCTTCTTCCTGCGTTCAAGATTAAGGGATCAATAAACCTGCGTTGAACAACTATGAACGCAAGGCTTCTTCCTGCGTTCAAGATTAAGGGATCAACCCTTCATCTTATCAATAAACACGAAGGCTTCTTCCTGCGTTCAAGATTAAGGGATCAACCCTTCATCTTATCAATAAACACGAAAGTTTTCTTTCGCATTCAAGATCAAAGAACGCATGAATGATTGTTCGTATCTAAAACGAACAAATCGTATCAACAAACACAGAAACTTCTCCGTGTGTTCAACGTCAAGGGTTTGACTCTTCATCATTACAATGGACACAGGAAGTTCTTTCAGGATCCAAAGTCAAGAAGATGAACAGTTTCCACTAAGAGAAATGCAAATTCTGTGCACATTCAAGATTGAAAAGACGAATTTAATTTGTCGTCATCAACCAGAATTCATCTAGAGAGTTTCAAGAAAACCCATTGATGAAGAATGCCTGAAACGAAGAAGGCAGCGAGACTTACCTCGAGGACCAGGCAAGGGAAGCGTCGACGTCGGCCTAGAAGAGGACCCGAAAACCTTCTCTGACGGCGGGGTAGGGTGCACCGTCTTGTCGTCATCGCTCGAACGAGATCTCTTGGGGGCCATCGCTCGAAGATGAAATGAAATTGCCGAACAGTTTTTGGAATTAACAAGAAGAAGCTCGTTTCTAATTTCAAGAAGGAAGCCTAAGCGATTAAGGCTCTTGACAAGACCAATCAAGGCTATATATATATATAATTACTGTGGGTAGTATAGAGTCCCAAGACTCCCGCCAAAGGAGGTCTCTTCATCATCATTACAGCCGCTTCAACTTCCTATTAGACGCGGGACAAAACCCTGCGTCCATAAAGGCAGACCAAACGCAATGGTTTAGAGATGCGTTCTTTTAAAAATACGCAGCCCAATTCAAGAGCATGAGCGCAGGGGGTACCCCTATTCCTAAAATCAGATTTTTAGAAAATGTGTTGCTTGAGATGGGTTTCATTTTCCACAGAATTTGAACCCTACCTTCCTCATAGTTGCTCCAAACGCAACACTCCTATCTTATCGACTCTCACCAATAGAGCGATAAGTCCCCAAAGTTGCTCCAAACGCAACACTTCTAGTTTATCGACTCTCGTCGATAGATCGATGAGTCCTCAAAGTTGCTCCGATCGCAACACTCCTAACTTATCGACTCTCGTCAATAGAGCGATAGGTCCTCAAAGTTGCTCCGATCGCAACACTCCTAACTTATCGACTCTCGTCAATAGAGCGATAGGTCCTCAAAGTTGCTCCGATCGCAACACTCCTAACTTATCGACTCTCGTCAATAGAGCGATAAGTCCTCAAAGTTGCTCCGATCGTAACACTCCTACCTTATCGACTCTTGTCAATAGAGCGATAGGTCCTCAAAGTTGGTCCGATCGCAACACTTCTAACTTATCGACTCTCGTCAATAGAGCGATAGGTCCTCAAAGTTGCTCCGATCGCAACACTCCTAACTTATCGACTCTCGTCAATAGAGCGATAAGTCCTAAAAGTTGCTCCGATCGCAACACTCCTAATTTATCAACTCTCGTCAATAGAGCGATAGGTCCTCAAAGTTGCTCCGATCGCAACACTCCTACCTTATCGACTCTCGTCAATAGAGTGATAGGTCCTCAAAGTTGCTCCGATCGCAACACTCCTAACTTATCGACTCTCGTCAATAGAACGATAGGTCCTCAAAGTTGCTCCGATCACAACACTCCTAACTTATCGACTCTCGTCAATAGATCGATAAGTCCTCAAAGTTGCTCTGATCGCAACACTCCTAACTTATCGACTCTCGTCAATAGAGCGATAGGTCCTCAAAGTTGCTCCGATCGCAACACTCCTAACTTATCGACTCTCATCAATAGAGCGATAGGTCCTCAAAGTTGCTCCGATCGCAACACTCCTACCTTATCGACTCTCGTCAATAGAGCGATAGGTCCTCAAAGTTGTTACGATCGCAACACTCCTACCTTAAACTTATCGACTCTCACCAATAGAGCGATAGGTCCTCAAAGTTGCTCCGATCGCAACACTCCTACCTTATCGACTCTCGTCAATAGAGCGATAGGTCCTCAAAGTTGTTACGATCGCAACACTCCTACCTTATCGACTCTCGTCAATAGAGTGATAGGTCCTCAAAGTTGCTCCGATCGCAACACTCCTAACTTGTCGAATCTCGTCAATAGATCGATAAGTCCTCAAAGTTGCTCTGATCGCAACACTCCTAACTTATCGACTCTCGTCAATAGAGCGATAGGTCCTCAAAGTTGCTCCGATCGCAACACTTCTACCTTATCGACTCTCGTCAATAGAGCGATAAGTCCTCAAAGTTGCTCCGATCGCAACACTCATAGCTTATTGACTCTCACCAATAGAGCGATAAGTCCTCAAAGTTGCGCCGATCGTAACACCTTCCACTTGTCAACTCTTAAAAAATAGAGCGATGGAATCACCAAGCGTGCCACGTTAATATTACATTCCTGGCACCTACAGGATTCTTCCAGTATTTAAGACAAAAGCACAATGCAGGAGGAATAAATAGTTGTTGTCGCAATATCAAACTGATGTTTCATAATTCCATGTCAAAACATGATATGAAAAAGAAACAATGAAAAGCCAAAAGGTAGCACTACCTTTATTCAAAGGAAAACAAGGTGACCTAAGATGAGCGTTGCTCCTACCAAAAGAACAATACAAAAGCAAGTTCATCAATTCATCAAACTAAATGAGGCTAACTGAGACTTAATGTCAGAAAGTTTTTCTTCATGGTCAGCCCGAACCAGCATCTCGGCCCGTTTCCGAAGCTCGTCCTCGCTAGACAGTATCGCCTCCACCTCCTTCTTAGCCCCCTCCTGGGCACTAGCTTTTGTACGGTAATTTACCAGAGAGGTAGCATTTTTGACGTTGAGCTCAGTGACGCTGGCTTCTTCTCGTTTGAACTGAGCCTTCATCCTAGCCAACTCTGCTTCAGCGACGATAATCTTCTCTCGTAAATTCTCCAAAGAAGTGTTGGAGAGTGCTAGCTCAGCTTGTTTTTGAGCATGCAATTGTTGCAGATGTTCCTCTTCGACCTCTTGCTCTGCTATATGATGTCGAGCGGCTTCATACTTATTAATTTCTTCGGTCCGAATATCCTCAAATGTGGATGCAATCTGCGCCTGGATATCAGCACGACCTAAAGCCTCCAAGAACCTTAGTTGTGCCTCTAGGCGCGAAATAGCCTCTGAGCAACGCTGAACAGTATTGGCATCACCCACGAACCTGAGGTTGTTTAAACTATTCGTGAGCATAGGCTTGAAAGTTTCAAAAGTATCTCGGCCGGCCAATATAACCTCAATCACTTTCTTGGTGAGATTTTCTAAATAGTCAAGAGAGATCTTGAGAAAATCTGGCACGTCCGTGGGAGTCAAAACAGCTATGGGAAACGGCACAGAAACTTCTGAAGACACAGAGCCAAGTAAAAGACCAGCAGGTGACTTCGGCGTGGTGGCTTGTGAAGGAACGCCGATGTCCAGCTGAGAGGGACTCGATTGCAGAGCCATCAGCTCCCCCATTTCAGATGACCATGGCACATCTACCACTCCCGTAGAGGCTAGAGAAATTGTCAATAAGGTCGCCGGTGGAAGAGCCGTCATTGAGGTCTCCAAGCGAGGTGGCTCTGACACCTGAGCTGATGGTGGCATAAGCTGTTGTGTCGGAGGAGGGGTGATAGTACTCGCCTCATGTATCATAGGATCTGTATGAGAAAACTGTTTAAATATAGAGCAAGATTACACTGCTGGAAATTTAACCTTTAGCGACGGACAAATCTGTCGCTATAAGTCCATTTTCCGTCGCTAAAGGTTTTAGCGACGGAAAAAATAATATTCCGTCGCTAAAATATCGATGCTATTACAGGGGTGCCTAAAACGACTTTTAGCGACGGAATTTCCGTCGCTAATTATTAGCGACGGATTATTAGCGACAGAAAATTGGTCGCTATTTTACAATAATAAAAAATTTAAAAAACAATAGCGACGGATTTTCCGTCGCTAGAGATTTATTAGCGACGGAAAATCCGTCGCTAATAAAACAATAGCGACGGATAATCCGTCGCTATTGTTTCTGGAATATGCACAGATCTGATTTCGTGCACGTTTTCCGTCGCTAAACAATACTTTAGTGACGAAAATTCCGTGGCTAAAAGTATTTTTAGCGACGGAAATTCCGTCGCTAAAAATTTAAAAATAAGAAATTAAAAAATATTTTGAAAATTGAAAATACCCTGTACAATATCGATAATAATTTTTTAAAACCTGTTCAATCAGCAGAAGAAAGCTTCAATCTCACGCAAATATCACATCTCACGCATATATCACACATTTAATTTAATAAAAGCAAATAAAAGTTTCTCGACAGGTACATAATAAGTATTGTTTATACAACACAAGAAATTGTTTTCAAAGTTATATTAAGGACAATCAATCCTCCTGATCATCATCATCCTCATCCTCAACACCAGCCACATTATGACTACCCCCGGCTGCACCTTGTGAAGAAGTCCCGGCCTGTAAATATAAATCAAATGTTAACAAGTGTGTGTAAACGTTAATAAGAGTACAAATATAAATATATACTACAACACAACACCACAAAACCACAACACAACACCACAACACAACAACACTACACCACAACACTACACCATCACAACACAACACTACACTGCACTGCACAACACATCACCACACATCACACCACAACACCACCACAAATCCTCCAACCTCACCCACCAACCCACCAACCAATACCACCAACACTACGCACGCATACACCATCAACACCACCATCACATAAAAACATTATAAGTATATATTTTGAGGTTTGTGTTAGTGTTAGAGTTAGGGTTTGTGTGTAACAGTTTGTATCAGTGTGTATCAGTATGTACAATATCATCTAATTAAAAAAAACAAAGTATATATATTACCTGTGACGACAAAAACCGTCTCCTATATGCCTCCTGAGCCTCCTGAGGCAGAGTCGACATGAATTGTGTGAACTCCAATTCGGTCTGCTCCCGGCGCCTCCGTTCTTCCTCTAGAGCCCGCTGATATGTTGTTTGCTGCGACTGCCAATCTTCAATCGCTTTTAATCGCTGCTCCATCGAGTCTTGATATGAACTGCTTCCTGGTGTTCCTTGTGGTGCTGCAGACTCGTAGGTGCTACTAGACTCGTGCGGCCTCTGCTCGGATCCTCTCCACCGATATCTGTTCTTCCTACTAGGTCCAATGACCGTCTCGATGATGGAGTCCTCATCCTCCCTACTTAGCCGGCCAGGAGTGTTAGAACAGACCTGAGACTGAGTCAATTGCTCCTGTACCTTGGCATGTACTTTCTCCTGCGATATATCAAAACAACCCGGGCAAATCGACTTAATAATGATGCATTGATATGAAATTGAATATATAAATGAACTGCTACTTACAGCCAGATCCTTATTCTTTGCTTTCTTCTCTTCATCGGCGTAATTCGGGCTCCAGGAAGTCAGAATACGATCTGCAAAATGTCTGAGATCTCCCCTTCCCTATTTTATTCAAATATATCATTAACCCATAACACATAAATTATACTCAACGTAAAAGCTAATATATTATATACCTCAAGCTCTAATTGATGATAATGCTGGCTGAATGTCCTGGAGCCCCCGTGATGCTCGTAACTGCGAGGCGCGTTGCGATTCCTCCTTGCTATTTCAGCTTGAGCCTGCAAAACAATGTCAATTCGAAACAATATAGAAATTCAAACAATAAATTAAAAATATAAACTTTAATAATACCTGAATTTCAGCAGTGTCCCAGTAACTGCAAAGTGCAAAAAAATCTACTCCATCCACACGCTCGTCAAGATGCCAGAATCGCTCCCAATCTTCTGTTATTTGGACGAAATATTTTTTCTTTACCTCAAACCGCCATCTCTTGAACGATACATTGATTTGCCCGAAGCAGTACGTCCAGGCACAAATATTATCGTCAAGAAAGAAAAATCGCTTCAGCATATAAAAAAAAGTAGATACAAATCAGTGTATTAAACATAATAATAAACTAATAACTAATAATGATGAAAATTAAAATAAATGACTCACACATATATATCTCCAACAAGCCACCAACGCATCAATCCGCTGCGATTTCCACGTCAAAAAAATGTTAAAGAAATCGTGTCTCCTGGCTAAAGCGGCAAGGAAATTGTTGAAAGCATTGGCAAAGGCCCCAACAGGCACTCCGTTTTCCCATCGGATCACAGCCCTCCGATTAATATCAGGGATGAGGTTCGATTCCTTAGTAGCATTGCGGCCGCATCTAGGAGGTCGCTCGGTACCTGCGAAACAAAGAATCAAATGAAACAATGAATCAATCTATATTTGCAAAAAAAATTTAAAATAATAACCGATAAACTATAAAAATTTATTCATACCTTTCAGTTCGAGGCATCTACGCTTTGCTTGTTCGTACCTTTGTTGCGCGATGTGGCGCATAGCATACTGTATATTTATGGTTCAGAACCTTGTGTTCTCATAACATATTTTATGATAAGTTTCTATTAGTCTAAATACCTAAGTGTTATTTGCTCTAGCTTGCTGTGGTGTCACCTAATTGCAAAGAGATTCATGTAGATTCACTTGTTACAAATAGACCTATGTACTGTTGGCCCAAATGTGGATACACCTCCTTAGTGAACTTTCTCAACTCACTTAAAAGAAAAAAAAAGAGCATCGAGTGTTTATCCTCACCAATAGAATTATAGAGGGGTCTATCCGCCTTCTCAAATATTTTTAATGATTTAAAGAATAAAAAGGAATTCACTCAAGGGGTCTGTTCACAACAAGCATAACTATAGGTGATATATTTGCAAAATATAAAATTACTGGGGGTCTCTTTGTAATTGGGCGATACGATAGGGGTCTGTTTGTAATTAATCCTTTTAACTTTAATATCCCAAAGCGTTTGCCAAAAATAAACCCTAAAAGTAAAGAAAACTAGCTTTAAGATCCTAAAATGACTTTGCAAGGTACCGAAGTTAAATTTTTAGGAATATGGGGTGCTTTTTGGTGAAAAAACAAAATGTAACGATATCAAAGTTAGCAATCATGTAAATTTTAGTGTATTTAGGATTAATTGCAATTAAATATCATATAGTTTCACTCATTTGGCACATATATATCCCTAATTGTATTTGGTTGCACTTAAATACCCTTAAAGTTATTACAAGCTGCACTTTAATACTCTCAGTTATGCAAACATGAAAATTTTTCCCGTAAAAATTCTCATGTGACATCATATGCTATTGTAGAACATTTAAACCCCAATTTTTTTTATTACAATGACTGTTAAACCTATTAAAATCCTAGTTTAAGACTACCATAATTCAATATTAAATAGAATTTTGATAAGTTTAACCGTAGCTTTAACAAAATAGCAAAAATTAAAATGTTCTACAATTAGCATGTGAGTATAGCTAGGGGTGGGTGTACGCCAGTTTGAACCGTAGGCTGACTGGCCTAACCTACCTTGGGTCAAGACCAACTCGGCCCACAGAGGGCTAGGCCCAACTCGGCCTGCGATATACCTGAGCCGTAGGTCGTGCTGGGTTTTGCTCTAAACCCGGGGATAAAAAAGTAGGCCCAACCCACACCTGACTCGACCCATGTCTAACCTGGCACGGGCCGCCTTAGGTAATAGTTACATTTTGATATAATTTTAGTAGCAACTCAATTGAAAATTGTAACCTCCAGGTGCTTAAGCTGTAATTTTAATAGTTGTCGACATTTTCTAAGCTTTATTTCGTATTTTAATGAATCTTTGTAGTCATTTTAATTTACCAAAAACACTCAAATTATTGTGAATCTTTTATCCTTTGAGATAATTCTATCACCGTACAACTTTTCCTTTTTAAACTAAACATACTAATCTAGAAAAAAATTTGAAAAAAAAAGAGTACTGGCTAACCCATGCAGACCGTAGGTCGGGCTGGGTCCAACCCAAATCCAAGAATAAATTCCTCCGTCCGGCCCACCTAGGCTCACCTGGACCCGGGTTTGAACTAGCATGAACCCAAATCGACGAATCGGTTCATAAGTCAGGCCCAACCCGGCCCAAATTTCCGTCGCTATATCAATTTTAGCTACGGAAATTTGGCGACAGAATTTTCCGTCGCTATAAACTAACTTATAGCGACGGAAAATTCCGTCGCTATTATTCCGTAGCTAAAACCTCATTTTCCACTAGTGTTAGTCGCGAGTAGAAACAAATGACACTTACCAGTGAGAGATAAAGGAATGTAGGCTGACGCTTTGTCGGCAGAAGACGGTGGTGGAATATCCCAGTCATCGGGATCATCGCTGTCATCACCCAAGTTGTCATCATTTTCATTACCCCCACTTTGGTCACCATCATCATCCATATCATCATCGCCATCGCTATGGTCCATGGGCTCATCTTCGCCTACGGAAGAAAATGCTGGTGGATCCTCGGCGATAGTAGGTTTTGACATAACCCCAGTCGTAGGGCTTAACTCCGTACTTCCTGCAGGCGGTAGTAACACAGAAGCAGAAGGAGACTTGTCCGCTACTGGGTCTTGCTGGGCAGTCACAGTAGGTTCTGGGACAAGAGGTATATCTTCTGCAACATGAGAAGCAGTGGAGGAAGTATCATGAAGCATGTCTTCGGGGACAAACTCCGCACCCCCTGCAAAAGATTCATCTCCACGCTCTTCTTCATGCAAAGAATGAGCAGAAGAATCCTGGCCTCCTAAAGCAGGACCAACTGTGGGGAGACCAGGCTGAGGCGAGAGTTCTATAGCAGTCGATTCTTGTTCTTCCTCTTCGGTGTGCCATGCTTTCTGAGCATCCGACATAAGTTTGGAAGCAGGGGGTTCGAGCGTTAACTTCCGACGAGCTCTTTTGTCATACTTGGCTTCTTCAACCGGCCCCAACGCCCGTTTTCCAGTGACACTCTTACTCCGACGAGCGTTAACTTCCGACGAACTCTTCTCGCCACTAAGCAAAGGAAAGGAGAGTCCATCAAAGCCTATGTGGAGAGATTTTGCGATGCCCCTCAGGTATGACTCAATCAACTCTGGTTGAAACTTGCAGGCACAACCTGCAAACCCAGCTCCTTGCTCAGATGGGAGTAGCAGAATGTCGCTCCTGGAGACAACTAGTTTCACAAGAAGAACAAGCTGAAGAGATAGTGGCGCGAGTCAAAGCTGAAGAAGTGCCACAACCCAAGCCGCAGCAGCAACGCAATCAGCAAAATGCCCAGCGGTCTAAGGGAAAAGAGACTTTAGCAGCCGACTATACGCGAGTACCACCGCCGAATAAGCAGGGCAAGGCGCCAAATCAGCAAAGAGCGCCCAAGCAGTATTCGTTCAAAGAGGAGCATGTGGATACCTTATTCCAATTGCTTCGAAAGAACAACAAGCTGCAATTACCTGAGATCAGGAAGCCGGATGAAGCAGGGAAAGTGGATGACCCCAACTATTGTCGTTATCACAGATTCCTTGGACATCCTACTAAAAAATGCTATGTCTTCAAAGACATCTTGCAGAATTTGGTGAATGCTAATGTGCTCACCTTGAAGCCAGAGCAGAAGACCGTATCCACTAATATGATAGCGGTCCAATTCGGTGACTTCCCCCAGTGGTAACTACAAATGGTGTTGTGCCCATTCGCAAGGGAGAAATGCACATGAAGAATGTTGACTTACATAGTCAAAAAGACAGGGGGTTGGTACCCCTCACTACCCCAAAAGGGGAAATCATGTGGGTCCACCCTGATTGAAGATCACGAGGACTATTCTGAACGAGGTCAGTTTCTTACTCTTTCCTTTTATCTTCCAGAATTATCAAGCCTAACAATGGTTTGATGTTTCAGGGACCACAGCTGACCAAGATGAAGAGTTCCGTCCTTCTCCCCAGGCGAGACCTTCGATAATTGTCCCTGCTGCTAGGCGGAAGAGATTAGCCCGCAAGCCGCGTGTAGTTTCGTGAGCGTCTGATATGGATTTGGCCGGTGACGATCCTGCTAGTGATGGAGGTAACATCTACCTTATAGATTAGCCTCTTGATCATTCAGAACTTTGACTCACGCTTTTCCATCTCTATACAGAAGAGCGTGGGGAGAGCGAGATGAGTCCTGATCCTGTTTTTCACGATTCTACATCCTCTGGTGAGCCCGACGGGGTTGGTACCCCTCACTACCCCAAAAGGGGAAATCATGTGGGTCCACCCTGATCTGCTAAGAGATCAGCAATGGACAAGCATCTCGTCCAAAAAGAAGGGAGACAAGGCTAAGTCTTCCAACATGATTAGCCCCTCCATTACTGAGAATGATGACCACCTCAAATCTCTTACTGATTCAGAAGAGTAGAGGATCGTCCTGGCAGCATACCCAGGAGACAACCCTGGCACTCGGTCAAGAAAAGCCTACTTGAGGGATTACGACCATAATGCTTCAGAAGTTAAAGAGCATCCCCAAGACGCTGGGGGTTCTGTCCCGAAAAAGCCGGTTGATAAAGGAAAGCAGAAGGAGCTCCGATTCAACAAAAATCTCCACCAGGAATCCGGAGAGTCAAGCACTCCCTTCCAATTCAACGTCATGGCGCAGTTGGCCAACATACCAGCAAGGATTACCTTATATGAGCTCTTGAGGCTATCCAAAACTACAAAGGAAGCTCTGATCGAAGCTTTAAAGAATACGGAGAGCTTCATCACCCAAGTCACTCCAATTCCTGAAGTTTCTGACAATCAACCTTGTCTTCAATGCCTGCAAGCGGCGAGAAGTCTACCCTGCATAGCATTCACTCAGGAAGATATGCAAGTCAAGCACGAGCATGACCGACCACTGTACTACATAGGGTATATTGGATCCTCCGAAATCAGTCGTGTTCAAGTTGACCCAGGCTCAGCGCTCAGCATCATGCCTTACAGGGTCATGCAGGTCTTAAGGATTCCTATGCACCGATTGCACACCACCCAGACCACTATCTTCGGGTTCAATGCAAACAGCACTCGACCCCTGGGAAAGATCAAGCTCAGATGCCAGATCGGAGATCTTAAGTCTGAAGTAGCATGCTACATCATAGATGCGGACACGTCCTACAATCTTTTGCTGGGATGACCATGGATACATGCAAATTGCATTGTCCCATCTACGTTGCATCAGGTCATGAAGTATGCCAATGACGAGGGTGAAGTCCGAACCTTGATTGCAGAAAAATACCCCTTCCGAGGGGTGGAAAACTTCCACACCAACTCCGTCTTCTATTTGGAATCCCAAGAGAAAGAAGATGTGGACAGCGGTAATGAAGCTGACATCGAACCAGATCCTGATGAAGATTGTCCTTGGGAGTTAAACTTTGATGTAATGGGTCAGGGTGAGAGTAATAATGATGTACCGAGTGAGGGCGAGTGGTGCATTAATGAAGATTTCATTTTAGCATACTTGTCTGATGTCTCTCCTAAAAATGAACAAATAGAGAATGATTCTAGTGCAGGTACCAACGCATGGCACATACTGTGCATAGAGGCGTCGCTCACCTTGCCAATCCAGTCATCCTTCGCTTTAGATGAAGAAGTGGAGGACGCGCGGAAGGCTTTCTTCAAAGTCCCATCCAAAAGGAAAGGGCAGAAGCCGATCTGTTTTGGTAAAGTCAAACCCGAACAACTCAAACGAGCAAGTTCAGAGGAAGACGACGGAGTTCCCCAATTCCATTACTACGAACCCAATTCTATATACTTAATGAAACGAATGGGGTATAATTTTAATGAGAAACAAGGCTTAAACTTCGGGAAAGGAAGACGAACCCCGATCCGGATGTCTCTCACTCCTGAAGGAAAACCTCTGGACTATTATCAAAAAACCGGGAGAGGCGTGGGTTACGTTACGCCTCCCCCCACCTCGGAAAATGAAATCAGTAATTACCTACGTCACGATCATTCATCTGGAACATCTTCATACGAGTCCGACGTCAGTGTTGTGGAACATCTTCATACGAGTCCGACGTCAGTGTTGGACCTTTCTTTAAAAGCCTGACTGTGAACATGGTTTCAACCAGTCATCCAGATGAAGACGCAGGGGGTGACGAGGAGTTAATGGAATCGACCGACGATCCTTGGATTAAGCGTCTCAATATCCTGTGGGATATGCGTTTCGAACAACGTGAACCACCCACTGAAGATAAAGTGATCCAGGTCAACATGGGAGATGAACATGATCCTAAGCCCATATTCATAGCTGAAGACTTGTCATCATCCGAAAAAGAAGACCTATCATCCACCGAGAAGGAAGACCTTATATCTCTCATCCGAGAATATATAGATGTCTTCGCTTGGAACTATGAAGATATGCCCGGCCTTGACCCGAAGGTTGCCATGCACCGTCTCAACATCGATCCGGATGCAAAACCCGTTAAACAACAACAACGTAGGTTTCGTCCAGAGATCATGGAATCAATCGAGTCAGAAGTTAAAAAGCTTAGAAAAGCATACTGCTTTTAGAACACCACTGGGGGTGTATTGCTATACAGTGATGCCCTTTGGCCTGAAAAACACAGGTGCAACGTATCAACGTGCAATGAACACGATCTTTCACGAACACCTTCGAAAGAAGATCGAGTGCTACGTCGATGATATAGCAGTAAAAAGCCAATGTAAAGATGATCATCTTACAGATCTGAAGACAATGTTCGAGATCATGCGAGCACATCAGCTGAAGATGAATCCGACGAAATCGTTTCTCGGAGTTTCAAGCGGAAAATTCCTAGGATTTATCGTTACTTCCAAGGGGATCTCCCTTGATCCAGAGAAAGTGCGTGCCATTCAAGACATGCCACCTCCGAAGAATCTTAAAGAGCTCAGAGGTTTACAAGGTAGACTGGCCTACATCCGAAGATTTATATCGAATCTTTCAGGGCGTTGCCAACCTTTCTCTAAGCTCATGAAGAAAGGAATATCCTTCGTCTGGGATGGAGAGTGTCAAAAAGCATTCGAGGAGTTTAAGAGATATCTCACTCAACCACCAGTTCTCGTAGCCCCGATATCAGGAAAACCATTACTGTTATATGTGAGGGCCATGGACCATTCTCTTGGGGCTTTGGTAGCCCAGAACAATGATCAAGGTCAAGAGCAAGCCATCTATTACCTGAGCAGGACTATGATGGGAGCCGAACACCGGTACAATCCGGTCGAAAAGAATGTCTCGCCTTGGTATTCGCAATTCAAAAGATACGACATTACCTAGTTGGACAGACAATTCACGTCATCTCTAAGGTGAATCCCTTGAGAGTGCGGATGACGAAACCATCATCTCTAAATTGCCGGCTAGCAAAGTGGGCCATTCTCTTATCGCAATACGACATGCAGTTCATGCCTCAAAAGGCGGTCAAAGGTCAAGCACTGGCAGACTTCTTAGCCGATCATCCAGTATCAGGAACGTCTAAGTTGTATGAAGAATTACCCGACGAAGTCGCCGAAGCTTGTGCTACTCAAGAAGCTATGCAAGTGTGGAAGTTATTCTTCGACGGTGCATCCAGAGCAAACCCTCATGGAGCAATTACCGCGGGAGTGGGAGTAGTGCTAATCTCTCCGAACGGCCATGTAATCCCAAGAGGATTTTCCTTAATCGAACCCTGCACCAACAATGTAGCCGAGTATAATGCTCTGCTATTAGGAATGCAATTTGCTGAAGAACTTAATATTCAGCACCTCGAGGCCTACGGTGACTCTCAGCTCATCGTTAACCAAGTCCGAGGAGAATACGAAGTACGTCACGAAGATCTAATCCCGTACTACTTCGCAGTGCTAAAGCAAGCTCAAAAGTCTGAAGGTTTCTTTATCGAATATGTACCACGAGCTCAGAATGCGTATGCGGATGCTTTAGCCTCCTTGGCAACCTCATTAGCATTGCCACCGAAGACTGATACAACGATTCCAGTCGCGGGACGGAAACTATACTTTTCCAAAATTCCTATGGAAGAAAACTCAGACGAGACACCGACAGGAGAAGTCTGTACAACCTCCATGGAATTTGAGTCTAGAGATTGGAGATTCCCGTACATCGACTATGTCCTATACGGGATCCTGCCCGATGACCCTAAGGAAGCGGCCTCTATCAAAAGAAAGGCCCTCCGATTCTATTACGATGCAGTCTCTCAAGTCCTGTATCGCAAATCGTATGATGGAGTTTTACTTCGATGCCTCTCTCGGAAGGAAGCGAAAGAGGCCCTCAAGGAAGCTCACGACGGAATGTGCGGAGCTCATCAGCCTGGAGCTAAATTAGGAGATCGCCTCCGACGAATCGGATATTATTGGCCGAAGATGTTTTCAGACGCGGTTGATTACGCTAAACGTTGTCACGCGTGCCAAATTCATGGAGACTTCATCCACCAAGCGCCAGGGAACTTACACCCCACATCGGCGACTTGGCCATTCGAAATGTGGGGTATGGATATCGTCGGACCGATTTCCCCTCCGACGTCCAAGGGACACCGGTTCATTCTAGCCGTAACCGACTATTTCTCCAAATGGGCGGAGGCTATCCCGCTGAAAGAAGTCAAGACTTCGAATGTGATCAAGTTCATCAAACATCATGTCATCTACCGTTTTGGAGTCCCGAGGCGAATAGTTCACGACAACGGGACACAATTCGTCAGCTTTGGATTCCAGAGATTTTGTGACAAATTCAGAATCCAAAGTGTTGCATCCACAGCATATTATCTGCCAGCAAATGGTCTTGCAGAAGCTTTTAACAAAACCATAGTGAAGCTTCTCAAAAAGTTTGTTTCCAAAAGCCGGCGCGATTGGGATGAAAGACTTGGTGAATGTCTGTGGGCTTACCGCACGACAGTAAGGACTTCTACAAGAGCTACACCGTTCTCTCTAGTATACGGATGCGAGGCTGTATTACCATTGGAAATCCAGATCCTTTCTCTGAGAGTTGCTATCACAACTAGACTAACAGAAGAAGAAAAGCATCAACGACGTCTGCAAGAACTTGAAGCCTTAGACGACAGACGACTTCAAGCTCAGCAACAGATCGAATTGTATCAAGCCCGTATTTCCAAAGCCTACAACAAAAAGGTTAAGGAACGGATTTTCAAGAAAGGCGATTTAGTTTTAGCCAACAGACGACCCATGGTGATGACACACAAAACCAAAGAGAAGTTTAATCCTAAATGGGAAGGGCCCTTCGTAATAGAATCTGTCTATTCGAACGGAGCATACCGCCTCATCAACCAAGAAGGAGATAGGCTCATGATGCCAATTAATGGGAAGTTCCTCAAGAGATACTTCTCGTAAATCATGTAGCCCCCTAAACCCCAGCTAAATCAGGCTGGGGGTTGCCTATTTATAGTGTAATTTTGTCTTATATTTCGTCATGTTAACACTACACCTCTGACGATTGTAATTTGCTGGAATTATTCTAATAAATGATAAAGAGAATTTCAATAGTGTTAGCATTATTCTCCATTATTTTAAGCCAGATTTCAGCAAAAGAGACGATAAAATGCAAAATGATATCATTTTCATTCAATGTTGTTAGTCTAAACACAAAATGATGACAAACAAAATGAAAAAGATACAAAATTCCTTAGCCAAGGACGGAACAAGATCTAAACATCAGGCCTCATCAACTTGAGGGTTTTTAGCCTAGACTTGAAGGCAGAAAGTTTCTCCCGGTGAGCTGCTCGGACTTGTTCCTCGATCTCCTTTCTGAGCTCTGCTTCAAGTGGAGGGGCAGCAACAATGTCTTTGCGAATCTGCTCAGCCGCGTGGAGCGTACGGCAAAAATCTGTATAAATTTGGCCACTTTGATGCTCAAGCTCTTTTCTGACATCCTCATAGTGGGCCAATTGGGCTTTCTTCTGGTCCAACTCGGCCTCTAATCGAACGATAGTCTTTTCGATACCGCGGATATCAGAAGCAACACTTTTGATTTTAGCATATGCTGCAGAATGCCGCTTCCTTAAAGCTGATATGCGGGCCTTTTTGTCAGACAAGTCCTTGCGAAGGGTCCCTGGGTGATGTGCTCTGGAGTTTATCGCCAAGGAAAGAGCCAGCTCCACTTCAGAATCTAAATTGGTGCGCTGTAGCTCCCTGAAAGTTGCTAATTCTGCCTTCAAGAGAGCAATTCCTCCCTGACAGTGCTCAGTCCATGATGCATCTCCTTTAGCCTTGATATCGTCCAAACACTAGGTTAAGATGGGCTCACAATCTTCAAAAGAAGCTCCTTCAACACTGACAATATTAACAATTGTCTGCATCCAACGTTTCACTTCCTCAATGGATTTCTTCAGAGCCCTCGAGCGTGGAGGAGGAATAGTTAGATAGATCGGACGCGTATGTTCATCCTGAACAAGTGATGGAGCAACTTCGGAAGAAGGGTCCTTGCGTGCACTTTCGTCTCGCGAAAGAGAAAGAGGAGCGGATTCAGAACCCTCAACGGGCGATACCTCTCCAACTCTAGCATCCTCAGGGAAAGAAGGGGTTGGTTGGGGCACTTCGTCCTCTTCATCAGTGAAACGCTCAATGAGCGCAGACTTCATCGCATCCCCCATTAACTTGGCCCTTTTAGAATTCTTGGCCGTAACAGGTATTCGCTTGCGAATTCTCCTGTCATATTCACCTTGCTCAGTAGTAGAAAGAGCCTTCTTACCCGATCTTAAAGAACGAGGTTTAGGAACAGACTCTTCTGCAGAAATCTTCTCAGTTGTCTTTTCTTCGGGAGAATCATCAATTGGCCTTCCCTCTTCAATCCCCGTAGGAACCTCTTCCTCAGAAGGTTCTATGGTGGACAAGTCCTGAGGAGCTTCAACGGCTCCGGTCGCTTCCTGTTCACAAGATAGGTGCTCTTCCATCCCTGGCGCAGAACCACTCCGTGAATGGTACAATTCCCGAATCTCGTTTATACATGAAGTATAAACGTCATATTCCGGGACCTGGGAAGCTTCATCAAACCACTGGCGGAAATCCATAACAGTAGAGCAGCCAGGCGGTGAGTTAGGTAAGGTGAATTGCGCATGGGTTCCCCTGGTGGAGAAGAAGTACTATGCACGAGCTCCTTCATACAAATTCCCAATCTGAGCTAACGCCGGGTTAGGATTGCCAACGTAGAGTTGGTCATATCCAAACTGTCTGGCGAACCGAGAAGACATGTAAGGCTCGATTATGCACTTCTCCCGTAAGCGGTAGACCAGGTAACCCAACCTGATCATAAAAAGCCAGCTGAATGTACCCTCTTCCAAAGAAGACGAGCCTTCGAAAAGCAAGTCCATGAAGCGGGCATCCTGCACGTCAGCTCCGTCAAAATTCGGAGCGCAACAGAAAATCCGGTAATTATCCTTCCGGTATAGAAGTTGTCGAGCCCTGACTATATAAGAATTAGTCCACGTGGCCGACTCCAGTCTCTGTACAAAGGGAATATAAGCATCATCGCCCTCATGTATTCCCGTCATCAATGAAGGGCAATGCAACACGAACCAGGCCATTAGATATGTATACGGCACTGGAACACGTGGTTGAGGAGCTTTCGCGCTGAGAAGTTCTGAAGTCAACACCCTCAGGCCGTTCTGAATACAGCCAACCATAGCAGTAAGGAGGCTCACAGGTTTCCCGTGTGCTAATAATACAGCGGGGTACACAACCTCAGCTAATATCGCCTCTATTGGTCTTGACGGTACCACACACCGCTTCAACCAAATCATGAAGAAGCCTGCAAGTAGAGCGGTGTCAGATAGGGACTGTGGCTTGGTAGTGGAAACTTTCAAATTCAACACCAGCTTCAAAGTCACCCTCTGCATGCTCTGTCTTGTAAGTAGCACCAGGAGCTTTAATCCGAGCCTTGGCGTCCTTAAGAGAAACAACTGCGACACGGGATACGGCTACATCTTTCCGGTTTAAGTTTTGAAAGAGGTAGTCTGCCAATGTGGTATGCATAATGCCCCCTCCACGCATCCCAAAGACTTGGGCACATATGTGGAAGTGGCACATCAATTCCCAGAAGGTAGCATAAATTTCCGGGTGCGCCACCTTCAGTAAAGAAAGCTCCTCGGTGGTGGGGACAAACTCCTCATAGGGTGTTTTTCCGAGCGACAACCCCGATACTGCCTGCATCTCATGAAGAGCAAAACCTAACTCTCCTGCAGGTGTGAAGAATGTGCAGCTGTCCGGGTTGTATTTCTCCAATATGGCGAAGAAATTGTGAAAACTCTGCACGACTCCCCATCGTGTAGCTAACACGGGAACTGTGAGACCCGATTGAGCGAGCGAGTCCTTAAGCTCCTCAAGAACGAAGTCAACCATGCGGGTCCACCAACCTCCTTCTCCAGAGCAGACCCATCCAGGGGATCTGAACGTCTGGGTAGAGAGCGATTATCAGCTCTCCGCAGCAGCTTTGAATCTTCCACGTGTGTGAGATGGTCATCGACTGGTATGCGATCCCCAAATATGAATGCTGGTTTAGGAAACTGGGCATGACCAACAGGGGTCTCCAAGTCTAAGTCAGTTATCAAAATCCTGAGAGTAGAGCATTGAGGGAATTTAATCATTTCTGCTCTTTCCGAATCAGGAAAAGTACACAATGGAATCCTGTTCTGAAGACTGAATAATTCATTCGGGTCAGGTCCACCAATATATCCGAAATGGTGCTCTTGTGAAAGCGGCACGTTTGGGAAAAGCACTGCACAATCGAAAGCAGAAGTTAGCAGCTAGAAGCGAGCTATCGACATAAAGGCAGAGTCTGAAACACAAAGGGGAAAAGCCTTGTGTCAAAATCTCCAACGCGAAGGTCGAGCCACGCGTCAGAAGTCTCAAACGCGAGGGTCGAACCTCGTGTTGAACAAGTTGAACGCGAGGGTCGAGACCCATAGGGTATCCCAACCTCGCGTTTTCATTGAACTAAAACGAGTCATCTTCCTCGTTATCAAGAACTCATCTAGGGTTTTCAAAGAACTTGCCAAGGCAAATTATTTCGGTCAGCACTCACCACGACAGGGAGGCCCCTACGGCGGCGACGTCGACGGCAAGGTTCCCGCATGGACAAGAACATCGCCGGCGTTCTCAGCCGACGGCATGTCGGAAGTCGCTTCAGCGACCTTCTTGGAGTTCGAACCCGTCCTCCGAGGCGCCATTGATGCAGTCGATCGGAGGAAACTCCTTTGAACGAGGGAGACGAAGCTCGTCGGAGATCTCGCCGTAATCAAACGAGAGTTCTCGTTCTTGGAAATAGCCGAAAGTTTTGAAAGTCAAGTGACTTTTGACGTGACCATTCAGGTCTATTTATAACAGCCGCCAAGCTGTTAAGATGGCACGGGATTCTAGGAGAGAATCCCAACCATCTTTGAAACGTGAAGCTCACTATCGCGTTCCGTTTACCAAATGCAAAGCTCGAGCTAGTGTCACGAAGGCCCGAACCTCGCGTTTCAAACATCAAACGCGAAGGTCACTTCAGCGTTGCAACTCTTCTAAATGTAGAACCTGCACTTGTGAGCCCTCTTAACAGAGTGTTAGTCAAAACCTCTGTATCTCTTCAGCAGAATCTAAATTCTCATTGGGTTAATACTACACCCCAAAATCCACTTATCAATTCTCGTTAATAGAATGATAAGTCTCCAAATCATTGTTAATTTATTAGCTCTCCTCAGTAGAGCAATAAATAACCTGTTTTCAGTGGGATAACAAAATTTCCTAAGATCTTGTTCAAATCACAAGTATCACAATTCATCGCTCCGATGATAAAGCACTTAGCAGTTCTCCCCAGTGAGACGCTATAATATTCTTTCCCCATACCTGTCACGTTAAAATCACACCTCTGACAAAATCAATTTATCGATTCTCGTCAATAGAACGATAAGTCCTCAAAATTGCCATGATCGCAATATTTCTCCTGTCACGTTAAAATCACACCTCTGACAAAATTAATTTATCGATTCTCGTCAATAGAACGATAAGTCCTCAAAATTGCCCAGATCGCAATATTTCACCTGTCACGTTAAAATCACACCTCTGACAAAATTAATTTATCGATTCTCATCAATAGAACGATAAGTTCTCAAAATTGCCCTGATCGCAATATTTCTCCTGTCACGTTAAAATCACACCTCTGACAAAATTAATTTATCGATTCTCGTCAATAGAACGATAAGTCCTCAAAATTGTCCAGATCGCAATATTTCTCCTGTCACGTTAAAATCACACCTCTGACAAAATCAACTTATCGATTCTCGTCAATAGAACGATAAGTCCTCGGAATTGCCCAGATCGCAATAATCCCCCTGCCAAGTTAAAACCATATCGCTGGCACTTATAGATTTCTTTCAGTGTTCAAAGCAGAAATAACACAGGAAGAATTCTACTAGTCAACCCCATTACTGGAAAATAATAAAATTTTCATCCTCAGCAGTTGGAAACTTTCTAGAGTTATCTTAAACGATAATAAAGAGAGTTTTCTACACTACAATCACTGTGGAGATCTATTCTAAATCGGGAATACATCTCACCTTCCTCCGCAGCTCATCCTCGGTGGGTGCTACTTCAGCGGCGGCCTCCTTCTTCGCTCTTTCAAGAGCCTGAGCTTCCGTACGGTAATTCAAAAGAGTGTCTGCATTTTTGGCCCCAAGTATATTAACGACGGCTTCTTCGTGAGAAAGCTGGGCCTTCAATCTCAGCACCTCCGCCTCAGCCTCGACAAGTTTTGTGCGAATGAGGTCCAAAGAAGCAGTAGAGAGCTCCAGTTCTTTTTGTCGCAGATCGCTCTGTTCTCGCAAATGTGTAACTTGAAGCTCTTTTTCAGCCAGACCTCGCTCAATTGCCTCACGGCGAGTCACTTCTTCAACCTGGAGGTCAGCAAAAGTAAACATGATCTGTGTCTGAATGTCTTCATGGCTGAGGGCTTCCAAATGTTTGAGCCGGGCTTCTAAATGGGAAATGGCTTCCGAACAACGTTCAAAGCAATGAGCATTGCCCACACTTTTGACCCCATTTAAGCCTGCTTCTAAGAGAGACTTAAAGGAGTCAAAGCGGCCTCGACCAGCTGTGACAACCTCAATCACCTTCCTCACGAGACTGTTTAAGTAGCTCAAGGAAATATGGAGGAAGTCAGGAGCGTCCGTTGGACTAGAAAAAGCAATGGAAGACGACTCTACGACCCCAGAAGTTGACATGCCAAAATATGGATTGGCAAGTGATTTGGGTGTAGAAGTCGCGGAGGCAACTGAAACATTCAATTGCGAAGGGCTTGAAGTCAAAGCCACCATTGCCCTCACCGAAGATTCGCTTGGTCCGGCCTCTGTGGGCGCAAGCGAGATCTTCATCAAGGCTGAAGATGAAGCAGCTAGGTGGATGAGGCAGGTAGGGGCTGCTCTTGCATAGAAGCTGACGCCTGCACGAGCTGCTGTTCCGGTGGAGGAGTTGCGGTAGTAGTTTCAGGCAATGCCGCAGGTGAAACAGTTGTAGTAGGAGAGCCAGGTAAATGTTGCTCTACTAAAGGAGCCGACATCTGCGCAGGTTCTGGCTCTGAAGTAGTAGCAGCAGTAGTCCCTGGAGAAGGTGAACCTGCACGAAAAAATGGTCGGAACGCGGAAAGAACATGCGGAAGAAGTCAAAGAAAACAAGGCTTACCGGAGATGTGAAAAGGAGTATAACCAGATACTTTATCGGATGGGACCTTGGGAGCATCGTCAAAAGTGGTGATGTCATCTATGGAATCATGCTCTTCATCATCTTCACCACCACCTGACATGTTGCCAACGTCAGCATCCTCATCGTCTCTATCTTCGTCAGCCGCACCACCAATCGAGGAGCCTTCATAATCAACTCGCTCCTCATCATCCTGAGCCGCTGAACGTTCCGGAAGATCTGTTCTAGCAGCTGGTTTATTCATAAGTCCCGTTGTAAGACTAGGAATTAAATCACCAGCTTGTGACATTAATGCTGAAGGAGAAGGAGGTGGATTCTCTTCAAGACCCCCTGGTTCTAAGGCCGGAGACTTGGGAAGGTCCATCGCCGGAGCAGACTCTGCATCTGCAGCCATTAATTCATCCTCTTCGCCCTCAGGAGGATGGTAAGAAGAAGCTTCGCTCGATAAAGCTGGGCCATGAGAACGAAGTCCAGCTCTATGTGGCAGGCCTGCAATAGACGATTCCTGTTGTTCTTCATTTACAGCAGCTTTGATGGCCTCAACCATCAACTTGGATTTTTGTTGGCCTTTGGGGGGAGAATCCACCAGCAGTTTCCGACGGATCTGCTTGTCATACTTGCCGGCTTCATCTACAGAAAGTTTTCTTTTCCCCGCTGCTCTCATTGTGGGAGGATCAACCACTCGTTGCTCTTCCCCTGGAGCAGGCTCAGCTATCTGTTCCTCTTCCTGCCCAGCAGGATGATTCTCAATGGATAGGAACTCGTCGATCCCTCTCAAGCGGGAGGTTTTAGACCCCTTCCTTAAATTATATATATGCCTAATGTCTTTCAGGCAAGATGTATTCAAGTTGTAATTGGGAGTCTGAGAAGAGGCGTTATACCAATTACAGAAGCTTATAGAGGTATAGGAGTTAGCAGTTTTGTGGGGAAGCTTGAAGACGGCCTTGGTACAACCTACTACAAAATAATACTAGGCCCTGGCTCCTTCATATAAGTTGGCTATAACTGAGAGTTGAGGACGAGAGTTCCCGATATACAACTGATTATACCCAAATTGGCGAGCGAACCTATAGGGTTGGTAAGGCTCGATGAAACAGTGGACGCCTTGTCGGAAGATCAGGTAGCCTGGCCTGATGGAAAGAAGCCAATGGAAAACACCCCCGCTCAGCTGAGTGAATCCATTAGGACCTGCCGTATCCTGATATTCTGCTCCATAGATGCCGCCCTCAAAATCAGGGAAACAGCGGTAGATGTGGAAATGGGTGTCTCGCGCTAAGATTTGGCGAATTTTAACCATGTACCCCCCTTCCCACTTCGCAGACTCTAGTCGCTGCACAAATGGGATGAATGAGTCTCCCGGGGGAGAGGCTGCACTCATCAAAGGAGGACAGTGAAGCACGTACCAAGCCATCAAATAGGTATATGGCATTGGCACCCTAGGATTGGGAGTTTTGAAAGTCTTGTGACCCTCAGACTCCACCTCTGTAACACCAACGAAGTAAGAGGCCAACTCCCACAGTCCATACTGCAAACAACCCACCATAGCGCTGAGGAGGCTCACAGGTCTCCCATGTGTTAAAAGGACAGTCGGGTAGACCACCTCAATAGCAAGGGCATCAACCGGCCTGGTAGGAACGACGCAACGCTTGAGCCACAACATCAAGAATCCAGCCAGCAACGCCGCGTCGGAAATTGGAATCAGAGCTTGATAATGGAAACTCTCAAACTCCGTATGAGCCGGGAAAACATCTTCCTTGGCCTCATTGGTGTAGTGGGAGGTAACGTCGTCAATTCGAGCCTGAACTTCCTCCAAAGTACTGACAGGCAATCGGGTCACAGAGCCTCCATTAGTGGTCAAGTCCTGGAATAAATATTCCGCCCAAGACACTTGTTTAATACCGCTTCCTCGGACCCCCCTCAGCTGCATGCAGATATGGAAGTGACACATGACTTCCCAAAGAGTTGCATAAATTTCGGGGCTGGCCTTAAGTTCCGCAGATCCCGGAACAAATTCTTCATATGGTAAATCCCCGAGAATAAGACCTGAGACTTCGTGCATCTCGTGAAGAGCGAAGCCTAACTCCCCCACAGGGGTGAAGAAAGTGCAAGTCTCAGGACTATACTTCTCCAGTATGGAAAAGAAGTGAAAGTGACTCTGGATAATCCCGAACTGAGTAGCCCGTACAGGAACCTGCAATCTAGCTCGAGCAAGAGGGACTTCCAACTCTTTCAAGACAAACTTGGTCATCTGGGTCCACCATCCCGTCACCGGAGAATGGACCCAGCCAGGAGTTCTGAATCCTTGCGCGGGGAATTCTCCTTTCTTTTCCACAAACCTCTTGACGAAGGTATTTGCCGGACTGGGCACTTCGCCGAGTGGATATTCCTTGGCAAATAGACCCGGCCGTAAAGCAGTCACTTGTCGGTTATAACTAACTGTGCGGACCCCATGAAAAGTCAGAGTTCCGAGGGCGACCCCATCCTGATCCTTAACCAGGGGCCAATCCATACGCCTTGGGACAGAAGCACACTGGAAATAAGATATGGGGAACATCCTCTCCATATTGGGCAAGAAAAGGTTGCGGTCCCTAACTTTCCGCAGCCACTTGTAGTTCCCATCGTAAGCAATGCTTGCTTTGAAGTCAACGAAGTCCCCGAAGAGGTATCCAGGTTTGACTATTGGCTTACGGCTTGGGCTTTCAAGTCGAGCGTCCGTAACCAATGTCCCAAGAGTGTCAGGAGAAGCTTGGGTAATTAATTCTATGCGACTCTTCTCCCTAATTCGGAAAACTGGGAGTTCTTGGCGCGAGCTGAAGGTCATGTTCATGTCCGCACCACCTTCATGTCCAAAATGGTGGCGAAAAGGAAGAGGTTCATTGGTATAGTGCACTGCAAAAGGACGAAAAAAGTTAGACAACTCCAAATCAAAGCTCAGACGCGAAGGTCGACTCCCGCGTCAAACAAGATCAGACGCGAAGGTCGAACGCCGCGTCAGACAAGATCAGACGCGAAGGTCGAACCCCGCGTCAGATAAGCTCAGACGCGAAGGTCGAACCCCGCGTCAGATAAGCTCGAACGCGAAGGTCGAACCCCGCGTCAGATAAGCTTGGACGCGAAGGTCGAACCTAGCGTCAAAAATCTCAGACGCGCAGGTCGACCCCCGCGTCAAGAATCTGAGACGTGGAGACTGAACCCCTCGTCAAAAAAAATTAAATGACGGAGTCCAGCCCCGCGCTATTGAAACGAGTTTCCTCGTTGATTTCAAGATTAGAACTCGCCGAAGCAAGTTTAATGACCACGGAGGTAAACGGCGTGAAGTTAATTAGATTAAACTTCGCCGGATATGGGATCGATTCTCATTCTCTTGGGTATGGCAGGGAATGCCTGTTTTCTTCGTCTCTTGAGCGGAAATCAATGTATTAATTTTGCTCTCGAGATTTTTAATTAGCGGCGCCGCCGGTCGGCACCGACGGTGCAGATCCTCGAGCCACGGCGGCATCAGGCTTGGAAGCGACGTCGGACTTGGAGGACTTCTTGGGTGCCATGGGATCTCGTCGGAGAAGATGAGCAGTTGCCGCCGGAGAAGAAAACGAAATTTTTTCGTTAAATTTTCAAGAAGAGTCGAATGACTCTTGATTTGACCTTCAGCGGTCTATTTATAGATAGCTGTGAGCTGTCAAATCGTAACAGACGGGATTCGAGGTCAGAATCCCACCTAAACTCGACCGTCGCGTTCGAGTTGGTTGAGCTTCCAAACGCGAGGTTCAACCACGCGTTTAAATTCTCCAACGCAGGGCTCACCCACGCGTTCTAATCCTCAAATGCAGAAAGTATCTCCGCGTTTGGACCGCTATGATAGCAGCTTTTTGACTACCAAGGCTA
Source organism: Asparagus officinalis (assembly GCF_001876935.1). Taxonomy (NCBI): domain Eukaryota; kingdom Viridiplantae; phylum Streptophyta; class Magnoliopsida; order Asparagales; family Asparagaceae; genus Asparagus; species Asparagus officinalis. Next base: position 88,071,772 of record NC_033798.1, read on the forward strand.
CGACACGGCCTCCAGATGAGTAAAAGAAGAGCTAACAACAATCATCAAGGCGATCAAAGCCGGGAAGAAACAGACGACTCCACTGGGGAGTCTATTGGAAAAGTACAGATAGATTACAATTAACAACATTGAAGTCATCTGGCTCGATCAGACGTAGTGAGCAATCGATCTACTAAATTTTGGGATCCAAAGTATTCCGAAAATTCGTCCCAGTCAACCGCGAACTTTCGAAAACTTTGGAGGGGGTTCTGTAGGCTGTCTAAAAATCACAATGGATAGCTGATCCCTATCAAGCTTCTACGATGGAGGTCACAATCAGATGGCTGTCTAATCACTATATTCGCAATCCTACAATCGCTACAAACACGACCTCATTTCTGAGATGATTGATCTTGATGGTTGCGACAACAACATGACTAATATTATATTAGCAACTGTTAGAGATGCTGATGAACAGTGCAATGATTTCAGAAATAAAAGGTTGGACGTAGTTGGTGAGTTGCTTGGTAGAGAGCTGTGGCAAATATTCATCTAAAAACACTATGGATGTTGATTCCCGTCAAGTTCCTACAACGAAAGCTACAATCAAATAGCTTTCGCGCCGACAATCGAAAGTTAGTGAGTTCCTTGGTAGAGAGTTGTGGGCAAATATTCATCTTCAAAACACTATGGATGTTGATTCCCGTCAAGCTCCCACAACGAAAGCTACAATCAAATAGCTTTCGGGTCGACAATCGAAAGCGGCAAATAGAGGACTTTTTACATAGATCGAGAAGAGTTACAATTCAACGATACTTCCGACAACTGATGAAAACCCTATTCAGCAGTCTTCACATTCTACAGTGAAAGTTACAATCTGACGACTTTCACACCCCACAACAGCTAAAGCTAGGATTACTGAACAACGGTCCTCGCAACGCTTCACAGAAGAAGTTACAAGTCAAAAAGCTCCTTCTGAAACGCAGATGTCATCCCCGCGTTACAATTCTGGAAATGCAGGCGACCCCCGTGTTTCCAAGTCACCCTCGCGTTCGTAGGGGTCCAACCAACACCGACCCCCGCGTTTCCAAGCCACAGACCAAACGTGAGCGACCCTCGCGTTCGTAGGGGTCCAGCCAACACCGACCCCCGCGTTTCTAAGCTACAACAAATCAAAACGCGAGCGACCCTCGCGTTCATCAATGTTCAGCCAACACCCAACTTCGCGTCTCAATTTTAAGACACGAAGTCGGGTTCTGAACGCCAGATTGGGCGTTTGACTCGTTCAAACACGAGTCGAACGGTTTCAAAACTGTTTTCCCATGATCTGAGGAAATCACACCCACTTAGGAGCGGGTTTAGAGGGCAGTTACAACCTCTTATCCACCTATAAAATCTCAACAAACTCAACTGAGTTAGGGGGCTGGCTTTTTGGAACGGAAGAGTTAGCAGCAGGGGCGAATTCTAGAGGATCTCAACCACTCGGTTCGGTGATTCAACAACAGCAGCATTAAAATCCCTGGAGATAGGATTTTTGAATCAAGTCAGAAGATCAAATCTGAGAAGATTCTTCAACAACAGAATATCAGCTTGGTCATTAACCGAATTTTCGGTTCTAACAACTCTATTAACAGAGTTCTAACTCGTTCAGAGTTCTTAAACTCGTTGAAGAGTTACTTATAAAACTTTCTACAGAAGTTCATCGTTCCCACGAGAAAAAAAGACGGTCGGATCGTCAACGGAGAGCAAATTCGACGCGAGCAATCGAAGGAGGCATTCCATCGCTACCGAGAAGAACCTAGTTTTAAACAAAGGAGGGAATCAAATTCGTTCTCTTCTCTTTTGTAATCAAATTGTAATCAGAAACAAAGGAATACAAATCAATTTTCTTTGTTCTTTTCTTTGCAATTTTCCCTGACGACTCTCATATTTTTAATGAGCCAAGATGAAGATTACAAGGTGACGGTCTTTGCAACGCTTTAGCAAAAAAGACTACAAATTGACAGTCTCTTCAAATCCAAACGCAGAGCTCACCTCTGCGTCCCAGATTCAAAACGCATAGCTCGTGGCCGCGTTCCAAACTCCCAGAAGCAAAACGCAGAGGTCCTCCCTGCATTATCACCTCAAAATCTAGAGTTCATGGACTCAAAACGCAGAGTTCGCAAAGAACCCAACTCTGCATCCTAGACTCAAAACATAGAGTTCATGCAGAGCTCAACTCTGCGTCTCAGGCCCAAAACGCAGAGTTCATTTTTACACAATGCGACCTGTGCGTTCAGCCACCAAAATAGGCCTAACTCTGCGTTTCAAGTCTAAAACGCAGAGTTCAGACCCTGAACGCTATTTTTCAGCGTTTGACTCGTTCAAAACACGAATTGAACGGTTTCAAAACCATTTTTCCCACGATTTGGGGACCTATTTAAGGGGACGGTTACAGCCCATTCAGCCCCACTTAGGAGCGAATTAAGGGGGCGGTTACACCCCTTAATCTCCTATAAATAGGGGTAAACTCAACTGAGTTCTGGCTAGATTTTTGGATCTGGGACTTGGCAGCAAAGGGGGAATTTCTTGGAGCAGAAAGGGCCTAAAGAGATCGGCATCATTCTCCAACGGAGATCATCTTCAACATCAGCAACGAGGAGCTTGTCCTTGGCTTACAAACCGATTTCGGTTAAATCAACTCTTTCATAGAGTTTCAAACTCGTTCAGAGTTATCAACTCATCAAGAGTTTCAAACTTGCCACGCAAGTTCTCCACAACATCAAATCGTGAGGAGGAGATACCGTTCCAGCGAATCAAGACGTGCGAATCGTCAACGGAGAGCAAACTCGACGCGAGCATTCAAGGAAGGCACTCCATCGCCATCGTGAAGAACCCATAATTAAACAAAGAGGAGAATTCAAATCAATTCTCCTCTCTTTTGTAATCGGGAATTCAAACTGTAACTAAGATCGAGAGAATCTAAACCAAATTTTTCTTTCATTTTTTTTACCTCAAATTTTCTACAAACAGCCGCCCCTATCCTTAGGCAGTTAAGGCCTTTGCCTTGGGCCTCTTTCTGGGTAGGCCCACCCACCCACAACTCTTTAAGTCCCTTACACAACCAAAACCCTAACTGTTATGCACAGCGAAAATTTCGGCAGCACTTCGACAGCACAACAAGAGAGTAGATCTCAACTAAATCCCTGTTTCACAAAAGAAACAAGAACCGAAAGCAAAATATCTTAACAAAGTGAGATATCAGCTCTTCCTCTCATCAGTTCTAGGACTGACCTGTCGAGGGAACCTACAAGCTATTACAAATCACGGCAAGAACACAAAATTAACGTGGTTCGGCAAATTGCCTACGTCCACGGGGTAAGGAAGGGGGAGATCTACTACTAGAGAGGGAGAATACAAATAGGGTTTATAATCACACAAGATCTCACAATCTAAACCCTCACACAATCTCTCAAACCTCTCACAATTTCTCTCTTAAAGGGATGCACAAAACTAAAAAAACTGCCAAGACTCTGCTGTTTTTCTCCTGTTGCACGCAGCCCAAAAAGAACTCTGTCACTTTTCCCTTTGCACAAACCCCACTTTGCACCTGCGCCTCTGTTCTCTTAGTAGCCGACTTTTCTTAGCCGACTTTTCCCTTGCACACAGTCTGCCAATTTACCTCCTTGCACAAAACCTAGGATCAGATCTCTGTTCCTATTTATAGCCGACCCGCCCATGAGAAAACGCGTTCAACGTGTTATGACGAGATGCATGTGGCCCCCACACAGAGAAAAATCGTGTTCGTGAACGCGTAACCAAACTTCACACACATGGGTGGGCCTCCACGTGTTCACAATTCTCCACATCGGTGAAGTTTTTCCAAAACTGAGCCGACACCAAAAATAGCCAAATATCTCACTTGTTGTGTCCAGTACGCCGTGAAGTTAATTCACGATAACAGACTCAATCCACAACAAGCCGGGAACTCGAACTATAGTCCAAACAATCTCACCACTATTAACTAATCCAAACCGGCTGCATCGTAAAGACTGCCTACGTATTCTCTTGCCTAAAGAATCAAGCCTCACGTAGTTCACCTAAATGGCCGCGAACGACCTCAATCTAATAGAAGAGTTCGCAACCCTTCTCTAATATCATCAACTCTGCGGCTAATAGCACCTCCAATGGCCTCAAACACCTCCACCTGAGGTGAACCAATGACCATATCCAAACTGCATCTATCACCTGCACTCAAAACGATCAACCTATCATCTGCATCCGAAACAACATGATTCCCAATCTGTGTCACATCAGCTAGAATCTCAAATGATGTAGTATGATCTGGAGTCTCCATCCAAAGTGGAGTAGCATCTCTCTTCACCCGTTGCGATGTCCCAAGGATCTGATCACCACTCTCTACCTACCGAGAGTCAAACGTGACATATCTGCTCAGAACAAAGTCAGAAGCCAATATCTGATAATCAAACACGCCTCTGATTCCCAAATATGCTATCGGATCAAATCTCACATCTACGATGTGACCAAGTGTTGAGTAGCCAAACATCTGACGCAACCCAAAATCTGAAGCAGCTACACCAGATCCAAAATCTCTACATGCAGCAGTCGGCAACCTATGCATAAGATGGCCCAAACATGTCGTAGCCCGCACACTAATGCCAATGCTCGGCATCAAACGCCGATCCTCCTCTAGCAAGGAACAACTCCCCAAATCTTCCATCTCATCACGTCGCCTTAAAGTTTCCACGCCAATTAAGTGTCTCCTATTGCCGTGAGCTCGGCACAAACGCAAGAAAGAACCCCTACCATAAACAGAACGCCGGGTTACCTTTTTACCAACACACTTCCTCCATCTGTTGCGAGCTTCTAGGACTTCACACCAACGAGACTTGGTTGCAACCCACTAATACCTAGAACATTCCCCAACTGCGGAAACTACATACCTATTACCTCCCAATGATGCTTCTTTGGAAGGCCCCCGAATGCCTGAATGAACACCCCTCAGAAGACCCCTCGAATGATGGATAGAAGTGCCAAACTCCACCTCGGTCTTCTTTCTCATACCAATGGGTTCACAAATTTTCAAACTGCAGGCCAAAGCACTCCTCAATAACCTATGCACGGTATTACCAATAAAAAAACCCAGCATCAAACAACGCCACAGTCTAGCCGAATCTGAAGAAGTCGTCATCTCCCTATCAATTGCCGTACTTCCAAGCAAATAATACAAATTGCTCCTTCTGACGCTTTTCATCATAATCATGGACTCCAATGTGACCTTCAAATGTGCATCCACCAAGGTCACCCTATAGTCTGCTGCCTCCAAAGTTCCAAGTGAAATGATGTTCATCTTCAATTGTGGAATGAACCTCACTTCATCCAACTCCCGAATCATCCCGTCACTCATCTTAATCCGAACGGTACCAATACCACCAATAGAGCATGCATGTCCATTACCCATGAACACAACATCCTCTCTTTCCAACTTCTAAAAGCTAGAGAACCAATCCCTCCTAGGACAAATGTGGTAAGAAGCACCCGAATCTAACATTCACTCTGTAGAGTTGGCAACACAAATTGACAGTAGTGCAGACAACGAATAGCTTGAAAAAAATCCGAGTCCGAATTGTTGCTACTAGTCTTGACAACATTCACCTCTGAAGCTTGTACAACTTTTCCCTTATTCTTCTCGTCTCGATCTAACTTTGGGTATTCAGCTTTTCAATGTCCATCCTCTTTACAAAAAGCACACTAATTTCTACGAATCCCACGATGTGCACCTCTAAACTGCGACCTCCTGCTTCGGTTTGAACCACGGCCTTGAACTACTATTAATGCATCTCCCGATGCCTTCTCAGAGGACTCATCAACACTCTTCCTTAACTCATAATTCACCAACGCTGAGGTCACCTCCTTATAGCTAACAGTAGTTCTTCCATTAATCATAGTGAGAACAAAGGTATCATAATCATCCTCAGGCAACGAACACAAAAGTAGCATCGCCTTATCTTCATCCTCAACCATGATATCCACATTGGCCATGTCTGAAAGTAGCTTCGTGAAGTTGTTAACATGCTCCCTGATGGAAACTCACATCTTCATCTCGAACTGGTAAAACCTCTTCTTCAAGTGAAACCGATTCTCAATGCTCTTAGTAAGATACTTTTCATTGAGTGTTTCCCACATCTTCTTCGCCGACGTCTCGTTCATCACATCATAAATAAGATCCAACGTCAAGCATGACCGAATAACTCCACACGCTCTACTATTCATCTTCTTCCAAACCTTTTCTTCCATATCAGCAGGTTTCTCTTGCAACTCAAGAGCTCTTCCAAGTTTTGAGCGTCCAACGCATCCATCACCTGGCACCTCCACAAACCGAAATTGATCTTGTCATCAAACTTCGGAACATCGATCTTCATGTTATTGATGCTCAAACTATGTATCGTTTTCGTAAGAGACAATCCTGATGTGCTAGCTTCACCCATGTTGTCGATCTAACTATTCAAATAGGAATCCTTCAGCGAATCATTCAAACAAGCCTCAAGCCAAACCCGAAGCTCTGATACTACTTGTTGTGCATAGCGTAAATTTCGGCAGCACTTCGGCAACACAACAAGAGAGTAGATCTCAACTAAATCCATGTTTCTCAAAGGAAACAAGAACCGAAAGCAAAATATCTTAACAAAGTGAGATATCAGCTCTTCCTCTCATTAGTTCTAGGACTGACCTGTCGAGGGAACCTACAAGCTATTACAAATCACGACAAGAACACAAATTTAACGTGGTTCGGCAAATTGCCTTCGTCCACAGGGCAAGAAAGGGGGAGATCTACTACTAGAGAGGGAGAATACAAATAGGGTTTATAATCACACAAGATCTCACAATCTAAACTCTCATACAATCTCTCAAACCTCTCACAATTTCTCTCTCAAAGGGATGCACAAAACTAAAAAAAACTGCCAAGACTCTGCTGTTTTTCTCCTGTTGCACGCACCCCAAAAAGAACTCTGCCGTGTTTTCCCTTTGCACGAACCCCACTTTGCACATGCGCCTCTGTTCTCTTAGTACCCGACTTTTCTTAGCCGACTTTTCCCTTGCACGCAGTCTACCAATTTACCTCCTTGCACAAAACCTAGGATCAGATCTCTGTTCCTATTTATAGCCAACCCACCCATGAGAAAACGCGTTCAACGCGTTATCACGAGACGCATGTGGCCCCCACACGGAGAAAAAATTGCGTTCGTGAACGCGTAACCAAACTTCACACACGTGGGTGGGCCTCCACGTGTTCACACTAACCCTATTTTCTTTCCCTCTTTCTCCCACTCCCTCCCGCCGCCTCCTCTCCCAAACATCAAACGCTCGACTCTCCAGTCTCCCCCATGCTCTTCCTACCAATCCTACTCCCGTCAGCGGCACTGCTAAGTTCTTCCTACTCCCGCCGCTAGTCACCTCCGCTCCCACCGCCAGCCGCCTCCAAATCTCCGATCCCGCTTGGCTCCTCCGCCGCTAGTCACCTCCGCTCCCACCGCCAGCCGCCTCCAAATCTCCGATCCCGCTTGGCTCCTTCTCTCGCGGAATCATCGCCTCCGAATCTCCGGTTCTATTTTTCTAACTAAAGCTATTTAATTTTCTTCATCATTTATTCATATTAATTTTATGCTTAATCAGAGATATTGTAGATATATATTGAAAGCTTTTTAGCCTTTTTATTTGCTATTTTATATTTTGAAAGCATGCTTAATAAAAAATATGAAAGTGGTTGTCAAAAATTGAAACAAAGAAAAAGAGTTGAAAAATTAATTCGATCTCAACAAGGAGCTCTTGATAAATTTATTTTTAGTAATAAAGATAATGTTACATCAACTTCAACAGAAGAAGAAAGAATAGATGAATCATTACTTGAGAATGAATTAGAAGAATATGTTGAGAATTTAGGACAAAATAATGATATTAACGATAATAATATTCAAGAAGAAAGAGCTAGTACTCCTAATTTTAATGAAGAATATAAAGAAAATTCACATGAGGGCCAAGAAAAAATTTAGAGATGAATGAGATATCAAATTCAATTCTTATCAATATTTATGATCCTAGACAATGGAAGAAAAAATTTAGAGATGAATGAGATATCAAATTCAATTCTTATCAATATTTATGATCCTAGACAATGGAAATGTATTGATCAAGATATCAAATTCAATTCTTATCAATATTTATGATCCTAGACAATGGAAATGTATTGATCAAAATTTTATAAATCTAATAGTTGTAAAAGGTCCAATTAAATATGAAGAAGTAGATTTTTCCTAAAGATGAAAATAATAGACACTTTTCTACATCATATTACATACAAAAATTGTCAAATAGAGAAAAACATGAAAGAATGTGGTTAGTTTACTCAAAAGATTTAGATAGAGTTTATTGGTTTTTTTTGCAAATTATTTAGTTTAAAATCTAGTATAAGTCAATTAGTTAACGAATGTACTAGAGATTGGAAAAATCTTGGATATAAAATTAAAAAGCATGAAACAAGTCATGAACATATCACTAATATGTGTAAATGGGTGGATTTAGAAGATTACAAAAAATAAGACAATAGATAAAAACATTCAAGAACAAATTAATAAAGAAAAAGAACACTGGAAAAACGTTTTGCTAAGACTTATTGCTATAGTAAAACATCTATCAAAAAATAATCTTGCATTTCAAGGAACAAAAGAAAAGATATATGAAAAAAATGATGGAAACTTTTTAAGCTTAGTTGAAATGATAGCGGAATTTGATCTCATAATGCAAGAAAATGTTAAACGTATTCAAGAAGGTGAAATTCAAAATCATTATCTTAGTAATAAAATGCAAAATGAACTAATAGAGTTGCTAGCTTCTGAAATTAAAAAAATAATCATTAAAAAATAAAAGAAGCAAAATATTTTTCAGTTATCCTTGATTGTACCCCAGATGCAAGTCATCAAGAATAAATGACTTATTTTAAGATGTGTTGTTACTTCAAAAAGTCCAATAAAGATTGAAGAATACTTTTTAGAGTTTTTAAAAGTAGATAGTACTTTGGGAAAAGGCATTTTTGACGATCTTTTAAATATTTTGAAAAAAATATATATGAACTTAATGTTAAAGAAATAAGAGGGAAAGGTTATGATAATGGATCTAATATGAAAGGAAAACACAATAGAGTACAAAAGATGCTATTAGATATAAATCCTAGAGCATTCTACACACCATGTGGTTGTTATAATTTAAATTTAGTCTTATGTGATATAGCTAATTCATGTTATAGAGCTATTTCTTTTTTAGAGTGTTGTAACATATACACTCATTGTTTGCTTCCTCTACTAAACGATGGAAAATTTTAGAGGATAATGGATGCAAGTTATCTGTTAAATCTTTATCTCAAACTAGATGGAAAAGTCGGATTGAAAGTGTTAAAGCAATAAAATTTCAAGCTTCAAATATAAGAGATGCTTTGATTCAATTAGCAAAAATTAGTGAAGATTCAAAGATAAAAAGTGAAGCTAATAGTTTAGCAACTTATGAGATTGAAAATTTTGAATTCTTATTAGCTATGAATATTTGGTATGACATATTGTTTGTTGTTAATTCAGTTAGTAAAATCTTACAATCTAAAGATATGCATATTGATATTGCCATAGTTCAATTAAAGGGTCTTATTGTATATTTAAAAAATTATAGACAAAATGGTTTTATGTTTGATTTGAATTCAACTAAAGAACTTGCTAATGAAATGAACGTACAACCTATATTTCGTGAAAAACGTAAAATTCATAGAAAAAACAATTTGATAAAAATATTGGTACTGAAACAATATTTAACGTTGAAGAATATTTTCGTATTGAATATTTCTTATACATAGTTGATAAATCGCTTGGCTCAATTAAAAGTAGGTTTGAACAATTTAAAACGTATGAATTGTTTTTGGTTTTTTGTTTGATTTCAAAAAAATAAAAGCTTTAGATGATATTGAATTGAAAGAATATTGTCTTAAACTCGAAAATGCACTAAAACATGATGAACATTTAGATATTAATGGACTTGATTTGTTTTCAGAATTGAGAGTGCTTAGGAAAATTTTTAAAGTAGAGATTAATAGTCCAATTGAAATGTTGAACTATATAAAGTGGTTAGATTCTTTTCCAAATACTTGTATTGCTCATCGTGTATTATTGACTATACCCGTAACAGATGCATCCGCTGAAAGAAGTTTTTCAAAATTAAAATTACTAAAATCTTATTTAAGATTGACCATGTTACAAGATAGATTGAATGGTTTAGCAATATTATCTATCGAAAATAATATGTTCGAAAATATTGAATATGAAACGTTAATTAGTAATTTTGCAGCTCAAAAGGTAAGAACAATGAGAGAAAATCTATTATAAGTTATATCACTTAGGTCTATCTAATATTTCGACTTGGGCCCCAAAATTCCTAGGTACGACCCTACAAAGGGAAAAAAACACGGACATAAGGTCTGAAAGCCATAAATCAGATGCTCTTCAATCCTTCTAAATACATAAAAGTAAACAGAGAGAACGATTAAGAATGAAAATAGTTGAAGAACAAGAAAAGAGAACCTGTAATGACTTTGTTGTAGAATCTACCCTTTTATACTTATAGGAGGATCCAAAAAGTCACTATTTATGCTACAACACATGCTACAGTAACTTCAACAGTAAATAACATTATTGTGCTGTGAACAATAAATAACCCTAGATTTACTGTGGCATGAATAGTAAATCCTCAGCATTAAATTACTGTATCATAAACAATAACTCAAATCTGGCAATATAAATTTGAAATTACCGTTTATGCTACAGTATTTTACTGTATTATAAATAGTAAATCAAATCAAATGTATTAAAACTTAGATTCTCCTCTTAGTATAAAGGAATACATATGATTTCTAAATTAAATGTATTAAAATTTTTATCCTCTTTTAAATATAAAGAAATAGATATGATTTCTAATTTTAAATATATGATAATTAAATTAAGTGTATTAAAATTTAAAAAAAGATAAGTTTAAAATACAATACTTAAAAAAATAGAGGGTTTGCACGGGAGCACGTATAGAATTCTAAAGAGGAAAATTGGGGAAGACCGTGAGTGGACCCTCTTCCTCTTTATCACTTATAAAATATGAGTCCCACTAGGGGCACACCATGAACCACACTCTCAACCACACCCCTACACTCTCTATAGTGCTAGTGGGTCATGCATAATATTTTTTTAAAAATATCATGCATGGCCCACTAGCACTATAGAGAGTGTTAGGGTATGGTTGAGAGTGTGGTTCATGGTGTGCCTCTAGCATTATTTATAAAATATTTACAGACTTACAGCTTGCAGTTACAAGTTCACATGATAAATTGGTGGGACCCGCATAGCAAATTGGACCAAGTGTCTCACCTGCATACACTAGTGGGCCCGAAGTGAGACACAAGTCCTCACGTGCGTAGGTTGGTGGGCCCGCGGAGAGTAAGCTGTAGTCGGCCGGTTTCATGATAAAACCCGACGCAAAAAAATATTTAACCGAGCTGAACATAAGCTACTGCTAGAACCGAACCGCCCAAAATCCGGCGTTCGGTCGGTTTGATCGGTTCAAACCGTAGCCCGCTCCCCACTAAAAAATATTGAAGTTGACGTTAAATCATTGTTGCTATTTTCAATTTTCGTCTTTCAACTGTATATATTTGTTTAACTCATCCCCTAGTTATAAGTAGTCTCCCGTAAATAACAATAATAATATCAAACTGAAGTAATAAGCACTCAACTTATAAGTCCTATCTCGCAAAGATTGAACAAGGGTTAAGGTTGACATTTTGTTGAAAAAGAGGTTAACTCATTTAACCCTCATAAATCCCAATCTCGCCAAGTAATGTGGTTTTCCTACGACTACCTTATCCAAACATTCAAAAGACAGGATTTACTTAATCCCAGTTAAACTCGTTAAACTATTTGGTTCTAAGCCAGGTTTTTGCTTTCAGTCTTAATCCATAGTCAAGCAAAACCTAAAATAATTTTCAGCCCCGCTCGCACTTTAAATTCATAGATAAACGAATAAATCCTAAAAAGCAAGTTTAATATGATGCAAGTAAATTTTTTTTGCCTCGTTTTACCTTTTAATAAGGACATAACGATCTAGTCTTCTCAAATATTTCGACTTCCCCTCTGATCCTCATCAAGAAGACTGTTAACCTCCTTCGCTTCTGGTCAAGGGCCTCCACCTCCAAGAAGTCGCTCAAGATGAAGAAGCTCATACGTTCGTCTGGTCTCCAAGACATTCTTGAATCAAGTGCTGACAACTCTATGCCCTGACCTGCTGATAGTATTCCCGTTTTTTGTATATGCACAACAGTTTGGTTAGTTTTGCAACTCTATGCCCTGACCTGCTGATAGTATTCCCGTTTTTTGTATATGCACAACAGTTTGGTTAGTTTTTCTTTTTTGCATTTTCTTGTTTTTGTAGTATTCCCGTTTTTTGTATATGCACAACAGTTTGGTTAGTTTTTCTTTTTTGCATTTTCTTGTTTTTGAGCTTTAGTTGGTTGTTTTTTTGGTTTTTTTCTGAAGACATCTTCTAATGAATGGGCTCTTCTCTCCATCTCAGATACGACGCCTCATTCATAAGAAGATATCTTCTTTTGTAATCGGATTTTTGGGTTTCGTTTATATATTCTGATAGGGAAATGCCCTATTTTTCTTATAAAAAAAATAGTGGTAACTAGCAAAAACTTATCCTTCATTTATTCTACATATTAGGGAGAAGAAGCACATGAGAAAACTGGAACTGGTTAATGGAATTTTGTGTATCACAGAAGAAGAGCTGATAAAGACAACAGAAGATATCAAAGAAAGGTGGCTGCAAGCTCTCTAAAAAAAGGGGTCCTCTTCTATGGACCATGGTGTTTGTGCAAAAATAAGAAGCATCATTCCTTTTTTTGATAAAAATGATATAAAAAGTGCCGGCAAAATTAACTTGGTGAAGATTGGTTTATGGTAGAAGAACAAATCCAACTTCAAATTGTAGGTTAGAAAAATAGTACTAAAAGGCTCAGAGGATTCACCATCCCAACAGAGGGTACGTAGCCTGCAATCGCTACACCGGATGAGTACGACTTTTTTAAGGAAATTACAGAGGAGCAAGTTGCGGCAAGATGAAAACTGCTCAAAGGAAGACCATCAAGTATGCTGAGATGTAAAAAAAAAAAAAAAAAAAAAAATCTGTTGGGTTATCGCAAAAATGTCTAGACCATCTCAACATATCATTATTTGAAGATGTAAAAAAAAAAAAAAAAAAAAAAAATCTGTTGGGTTATCGCAAAAATGTCTAGACCATCTCAACATATCATTATTTGAAGGCGTTTACAACCAGCTACATGGAGGTATTATGATCGATGGGAGGAAAGCAAGATAGAAGAAAACTCTGCCAGTGGAGGTGCACAAATTAGAGAGGTTACGACATATGAAAATTATCTGGTCATGCTACAACACATGCTACATGATAAAAGAATGAGAGAACTGATTGAGATGGTTTGATTATAATTTGTAGACAGACAAGAGTGGTGCACCCTGTAGGATATCAGACACGACAACCTTCCAAAATAAAGACAAATGGACAGCCATATATGTATCTTTTCTAGAAGAATACGGTGTTGGGTAGTTATTCACATGCCGAAAAGCTAAAATAGCTGAATGATCTGCAGACCATGCATTAAGTTTTTGTCAAGCGTAACAAAACATAACGTACTACGTATGAATGATTTTGAGGTGAATAACGGCTCATGTAAGTGGGGGAAAAGGATGAAAACACGCATCACATGCAGGCACATGAAATAACAGTTATGTTGAAAGCGCAATAAATAACTGGCATGATGGTCCAGCGTATGAATGATTTGCACCATTGAACATGGTTACTATGTTAAATGCATTTGGGTGGGGAAAAAAATCATGTGTTTGAAAACCCTTAACCAACGCCCTTTAGTAGTTGGAAGTTGGAAAATAGATTACTTTCACATGTCTAAACTATTAGATAATAATGGCAATTATCTGCAGGAATTGCTTAACCATTAATCAGATAAGCTTAGCTACCAAAAAAAATTAGCTCACAGGAAGTTTGTAATGAAATGGTACCAAACAACTCTACAAGAATCTGAGAGAACAGTTTTCACTGAAGGTTCACAAAAGGGGATCAATAACCAACATACACTGCAGCATTAACCACGTAGCAGTCGTCATTTTTATCTCCCATCGCCTCCAAACATACGCCACTTGAGCATATCATTCCTCCGTCCATCACTTCAAAACTAACAATCTGGCCACTACAGCAACAGAACCAACAAAAACACAAAAAAGAGCAGTAAGGTAACCAACTATTGGATGTGCCTTAATTGACTATAATTTCACATACAATCTTAATCTCTTGTGCAGACACTGCTGATCATACGAGTAACTTGAATCCAAGATTCTTGTTAAAAAAGGCGATCAGAATTGGAATTTTGTTCATCAAGAACTTTCTCAGTGAGGTATGAAGAAGATATTAATTATAAGCAGTGGGAGACGACTGTGTCTGTTTGACTTTATGACATGCAACCTAAGCTTTGCCAATTTTATCCTAAAAATGTTACTGAATTATAGAAAAATCATTTCTCGATTAATTCCTCAAGTTTTCTCTTCACATATATCATTGGAATAATGATATACCTTTTCCATGAAATTGAACTTACTCTAACCATTAATATATCTAATAAATGAAGTCAATTAAGTGTTTGATATAATCCTTCTGGAATTTTTTTTTTTGAACAAAGACAGAAGCTCACGAGGAACGTCATGAGCAATTCCCCCAGCCTTTTTAACGTAAATCACATTCAAAGACGCAAAGGACACAAGTCGACAACAAAATTTCTACGACAATGATCTTTATAAGCAAAAAGGATCAAGGACAAGAAAGTTTGGGTGCTTCAATTATCTGACTGAATCTTGTTAGAATACTACGAGTTGAACAGAATTCTTGACACAAATAGAATGAACATTCTAATCAGATGTATCATGAAGTATCAGGTGTTAAGCAAATCAAATAAGCTGAAGCAAACTTAAATTCGGAGTTGAATTGCAGCTTATAAAGGAAATCAAGTATTTAATTCAGCTCGATTGCTGTCCTTGTTTCTATCTGGTTAGCTTTCTTCTTCATTAGCTTAGCAAAAGATGGAAACGAAAAGGTTAGCGTGGAATGAATATGAAACTCACTATGGAAAGACTGACTTCACCCTCTCAACGTCAAGGAGTTGCTGAGTAGACCGAGGAACACCTAGCTTGATCTGGAGTTTCATGTTCTCATAAGAAACACCAGGTATGGACCCTGTAACATCCAAATTTGACTGTATTCAGTTATCATATTCTCACTCAAGTAAATAGAACCAAGTACTCAACAACTTAAATTAAACAAACTCTAGTCGAAGACTCAACAATCCAGTCCAAAACCAATTATTATCCTAATCAGTGGATTGTAAACGTGGGGGCCACCACGTTCTCAATGCGGAGCAGCAAAACCGTGTGAAAGGCACGAGCTGGCAGCAAAACCGAAATCGTGTGTAAGGCTATCACAAGCACGAGAGCGGAAGGCTACCACAAACGCGTTTTCAACGCAAGGGGACCACATCCACACACACGGCTAGGGCCACATCGCTATAAATAGGGTTCCTATTTTTAGTCTAGGGTTTTGTGCAAGCGTAGGCAGAGGGGAAATCACTGTGCAAGGAGAAAAGTCGTCCGCTCTTTTGTGAAGAAAAAGGCGATTTTGTGCAGTTGTTTTTCAATGAGATATTTGTGTGAGATCTGAGAGCTTGTTTGAGGGTTTAAGTTGTGTGATTGTAAACCCTATTTGTATTCTCTCTAATTGTAAATCTCCCTCCTCCTTGCCCCGTGGACGTAGGCTATTTGTCGAACCACGTAAAATTAGTTCGTCTTGTTGTTTGTGTGAATTGTAATAGCTTATTTAGGTTCCCTCGACAGGTCAGTCCTAGAACTGATGAGAGGAAGAGCTAATATCTTACTTTGTTGAGAAATTTTATTTTTGGTTCTTGTTTCCTTGGTGAAACGATAATTCTTATTGCAATCTTACTATCTTGTTGTGCTGTCGAGGTGCTGCCAAAATTTTCGCTGCGCACAACAAATGGTATCAGAGTCCAGATTTTAGATCTAGGGTTTTAGAATTAGATGGAGGAAGACTCTTGTGTGAATCTTGGTTCTTGGAGTTTTAGGCTTCGGTGGAGATAGCATTAGGAGTTGTCGTTGGAGATTTCGCTTTCCTCGTGTGGACAAGAGATCTATTTGGAATCCGATCTATGGTTCAGTTGAATAATTCTTAATTTCTATCAAAGTTTGATTCTTTCTCTACAACTTGGAGTTAGTTTACAATGGAAGGTGAAAGCAGCAAGTCGATAGCGATTACAGTTCAAGTTGGTTTTCAGAACATCAAAATTAGTGTGGTAAATTATGACGGTAAAATTAACTTTGGTTTGTGGATGAGCGACGTACATGATGCGCTTAATGCTCAGAACTTGGAGGAGACCATCATGGTCCACGAGACACCACCAAAATATGAAGAGACGATATGGGAAAATATGAATAAGAACGCTTGTGGGGTGATCAGCTCCTGTTTGGAGCAGGAACTGAAGTATGATGTGATTGGGATGACGTCTGCGATGAAGATGTAGGAAATTCTCAATAATAAGTACCTTACGAAGAGTGTTGAGAACATGTTGCATTTGCTGCGTAGGTTTTTCAGATTCCAGATGTCCAAAGAAACCTCGCTTGTGGCTCATGTGAACAACTATACGAAGTTGTCGGATTTGACGAATGTTGATGAGAAAATTTCGGATGAGTACAAAGCTATTATCATATTGGGCTCCTTACCGGATGAGGAGTATGACACATTTGTGCTCACTTTGTTGAACGGAAGATCTTCTATCAGCTATAGTAAAGTTATTAATGCATTGACGAATTATAATTTGAGGAGGAAGGACAATAAGACTTCTCGTGCTAGTGTACTTCAGACGAGATCTTGTCGACGAGAGGTAGAAGCCCATATCTGAAAGGTGGTAATAGAGGGAGGTTAAAGTCAAGAAGCCGCCATCAATTAGCAAAGAACCAATGTGCATTCTGCAAGGAGCAGAGACATTGGAAGAGAAGCTGTCCGAAGCTCAAGGAGAAGTAGAATGGCAAGAAAAAAGGGCCCGAAGACCAATGAGGTGAATGCGAAAGGCGATGATTCCGATGATTCGAGCTTTTCTCTACTGATTACTCCAGAGGTGAACCACTTGGATGCATCAGATTGGATGATTGGTTCCGGTGCTATCTATCATGTGACCCCTAGACGAGATTGGTTTGCATCTTTTGAGAAGCTCGATGGGGGAGTTGTAGTCATGGGAAATGATCAGTCCTGTAGCATTTGTGGGATAGGTACTGTGAGGATTTAGATGCACGATGGAGTAGTCCGTGAATTGAAAGAGGTGAGATTTGTTTCTCAGCTAAAGAAGAATCTTATTTCTGTTGTAGCTTTAAAGACAAAAGGATTCAATGTGACCTTTGAATATGCTGTAACAAAGGTTACTAAGAGATTTTTGGTGATGACGAAGGGAGTCCGTAGTCGAAATTTGTATTATCTGAAGGGGAGCACCGAGATTGGCCAGGTAACTTCAGCTATTTCAAAGACGGACATGAGCAGACTTTGACATTATAGGTTGGGGTACACATGAGAGAAGTCACTGCAGACTTTGTGCAAGCATGGGCTATTGAAGGGAGCCAAGAGTGATAAAATAGAGTTCTGTGAGCACTGTGTACTCGATAAAAAGACGAAGGTGAAGTTCGGGATAATCATTAATAGGACGAGAAGCATTCTAGACTACATGCACACAGATGTTTGGAGTCTCACCAAAACTGCATCATTTGGTGGTCGATATTGGTTAGTCACGTTCGTAGATGAGTATTCTAGGCGTTGTTGGGTGTACACCATGACGAAGAAGAGTGAAGTCCTAGATCAAGACTGAGAGAAAGATCAAGACGTTACGATTCGACAATAACGACGAATACACTTTAGACCCCTTTCAGCAGCTAAGTCGTGATGAGGGCATAGAGAGACACTTCACAGTTAGTCATACACCACAGCAGAATGGAGTGACAGAGAGGCTGAATCGGTCTTTACTGGGGAAGGTCCGATGCTTATTGGCGCATAGTGGTTTGGAGAAGATCTTTTGGTCTGATGCACTTACATATGCGAGCCACCTCATTAATAGGCTGTCTTCAACTGCGATTGAGGGGAAAACCCCTATGGAGATGTAGTCGGGAGAGACAGCACATGACTATGACCAGCTCAAGGTATTTGGTTGCCCTGCATATTATCATGTTAGAACTGATAAATTAGAACATCGAACTAGGAAAACCATATTTGTAGGATTCAAGCGTGGTGTTAAGGGATACAAGCTTTGGGATCCAGTTGATAAGAAGATTGTGCTGAGTAGGGATGTCGCATTCGATGATGCTTCTATCTTGAAGCTTCCCAGCTCTTATCAGGTGAAGAGCGACCCGACAGAGGAGATATCGCAGGTGATGGGATCGATGCAGCTTCACAGTATCCAGATGGTGCAGTATCCACTAGAGTGTCGACTGAGGTGACGCCAGGTGAGCACGACGATAACACGGAGGATACGGGTACTGATGTGCAGGATCAGGGACCGACGGCTCAGATTCAGGATTCTATTACGGTTCGGAGACAGAGGAGACATACGAATGTCAGCACGGTATACCGATATAGTAATTGCATATGCACTTCCGGTGGAGAGTATCGATGATTTGGTACCCACTACATTCAGAGAGGTCGAGCAGAGTTCGAAGGCTGATTCATGGCAGATAGCTATGCAGAAGAAGGAGTCTCTTCACAAGAATGATACGTGAGAGCTTGTTGAGCTTCCAAAGGGGCAAAAAAGCAATTGGTTGCAAGTGGGTATACACGAAGAAGGAGGGCATTGAAGGCACTCCATTGAGGTTCAAGGCTAGGTTGGTTGCGAAGGGCTATGTACAAGAGGAAGGAATAGATTATAATGAGGTTTTCTCTCCAGTGGTAAAACATTCTTCGATTCGTATTTTGCTAGCTTCGATGGCACAGTATGATTTGGAGTTAGATCAATTGGATGTGAAGACGATATTTCTTCATGGTGATCTTGATGAAGAAATATATATGACTCAGACATTGGGATTCCGAGCTGTAAAAAAAGAAAAATTGGTTTGCAGATTGAAAAAATCGCTATACGATTTGAAGCAGTCTCCTCGATAATGGTATAGGCGATTCGATCAGTGGATTGTAAACGTGGGGGCCACCACGTTCTCAATGCGGAGCAGCAAAACCGCGTGAAAGGCACGAGCTGGCAGCAAAACCGAAACCGCGTGAAAGGCTATCACGAGCACGAGAGCGGAAGACTACCACAGACGCGTTTTCAACGCAGGGGTACCACATCCATACACACGGCTAGGGCCACATCGCTATAAATAGGGTTCTTATTTTTAGCCTAGGGTTTTGTGCAAGCACAAGCAGAGGAGAAATCGTTGTGCAAGGAGAAAAGTCGACCACTCTTTTGTGAAGAAAAATACGATTTGTGCAGTTGTTTTTCAGGGAGATATTTGTGTGAGATCTGAGAGCTTGTTTGATTGTGTGATTGTAAACCCTATTTGTATTATCTATAATAGTAGATCTCCCTCCCTCCTTGCCCCGTGGACCTAGGCTATTTGCTGAACCACGTAAAATTAGTTTGTCTCGTTGTTTGTATGATTTGTAATAGCTTATTTAGGTTCCCTCGACAGGTCAGTCCTAAAACTGATGAGATGAAGAGCCGATATCTCACTTTGTTAAGATATTTTGTTTTTGATTCTTGTTTCATTGGTGAAACGAGAATTCCTATTGTGATCTTACTATCTTGTTGTGCCGCGGTGCTGCCGAAATTTCCACTACGCACAACATGGATATCAATACATGAAACCAAATTCCACATAGAATTTGAAATTCCACAGCTACATACCACCAAAGCCATCAAACTCCAAAACTATAATTAAGAAATATTAAATCAGCATTAAAAAAACACAAACTAGTGGCAAATTCTCTCAAAACACTCTAATGTATAAATAATCCCCAAGAAATAACAAAATTAGGCCACCATAGTCCATTTTCTCTGCATTTCCCTTTTTAGGGGAAAATTCTAACATTTCTAACAGGAAAAAGATCAAACAGCTAATAAATGGGTATTACCCAATTGATCAGAGACCAACATATACCTCTTCGAAAAGCTGGGATAGAATTTGAAGAGATGGCACCTTTGCATGCTCGCATAGCCGCAACAGTAATATCTTGTCTGATATTTAATCAAATCAAGAGAAAAAAAAATTCTAAATTAGAACACATATATAGGAATGTAACAAAATAAGAGAAAATAAAAAGAAACAGACCCATGTTGATCGTATCCGACGCCCATCTCAACAAAGAGAAGCTTCATTTGATGGATCTGTTCTTGTCCTGATGCTTCTGCTGCTGCCTCTTTGCCCTCCATCTTCTCTGTTGTTGCTGATGATGGAGCGAGCCTTGTACTATTATTGAGTTTTCTTTTGGAAATTGGTGGTGGAAGTGATTGAATCTGGTTATTGATGTTTATATGAAAGCTGGGATTGGAATTAACAGACGAGAAAAGGGAGGAGGAACGGAGGAGAGAGCAGCAGGCAGCAGCCATCCTTTGCTCATTTCCAGACTGAACAATTGAATAGCATCAAACTAAGGCCCATTCTGTAAAACGTTAAACTAGATAGCCAAGATTTTTGGCCCAGTTAAAATTTGGGCTGTGTCAGAAGCCACAATGAGCTACGTAGGTTTTTTTATGAGCTTTGCTATATGCACCCAAAGAAAAATTCTTTAAGGACCCAAAATATAGGACCAATAGAGGGGACAAGTGAGATGTCCCCCTCCTATTGGATAATGAGTTGGTCATCATTAATGATGGCCAACTCATTATCCAATAGGAGGGGGACACCTCACTTGTCCCCACTATTGGTCCCATATTTTGGGTCCCTGTAGCAAAGCTCGCACCCAAAATATGGGACTAACAGTGGAACATTTGAGGTGTCTCATTCCTATTGCATAATGAACTGGTCATAATTAATGATGATCAGCTCATTATGTAATATGAGGGGGACATATCACATGTCTCCATGTTAATCCACTATTTTGAGTTATTGAGAAATTTTTCTTTTTTTATTCATGCGGTTACTTTATTATTATTATTATTATTTGACCCAAAGATTACGGGACCAACCATAAGGCCATTTGTGTTATTTTCTTGAGATTCTAACTAAAATTCATGAGTATCATAAATATATATCACATGTCTCTTGATTGATGTCATGATTTTTGGATTCAAAATTAATTTCTCTATTAATGTTGCTCTTACTAACATATTTGGATCTCAACTAGAAAAAAGGGTATATTTAGATCTCACAATAACGTATATCTTTCTGCGGATTTAGATCTTCTTTATTGTTAAAAGCTATTTGAGATAACATGACATTGTTTTACAACTGCCAATTATTCAATGAATGGTTATGATCCACTATAAACTTTTATACTTATTATACCCATGTATTGTATTCATTTATATTTCATATTATAATTATTAACTAAATAATTAACAATTGAAATAAAAATTAGTAGTCTCTTTTACATTTTCTTGGTATTGGAGAGGATCCAAAAAAAATTTCTAACCACTATTAAATACATATACTTTTAAAATTGAAAAGCCTAGGAAAGTCAGGCGTCAGTCACACTTAAGCGCTAGAACTGTTAATTATGTTATTATTTTCACGAGTCACAATTTAGCAAGAGTACCTAGAAAACAAATCAAAATGAAGTCCAATGTGATTAAATAAATTATAATTACTTCCGGTCAAAATTATTTCTTAAAATTATTAATGTTAAGCCTTAGGAGGCCATCAATGACGTCTATTGACATATAACTGCTGGTGCTTCGGTCCAGATACGGCTCGAATATGGTACTTATCATATTCATATCCGTTTATATATCATGGATACAGATGCAGATATAGCTCAGTAAGAAAAATTTATATCATATCTATAAAAATCGGATACGGATACAAATAAGGATATAAATGCCAATATATAAACATATATATGTGTGGATACAGAAAGGATATGAGAAAACTAGATAATATTAACAAAAATTAAAGTTCATGTGATACAAATGAGTTCATTAATATGTTCGTTAAATTTGAAAATCTAAGATTTGACATCTTGATCGTAAAAGTTAACATCAAATCCATTAATCTAAAAATCAAAACTATTGCAACAGTATGATCAATATGTATTCAAATATTTCGGATACAGTTCTGGATATTTCACTACAAAACTATATATGCAATCTGTTGGGTCCTTTTGTTTTGATGATCATTAACAAACAATTTACAACTAATGTTGTTTGTCTAGTGTTTATATTTTGTATTTATTCTAGGCAAATAATATGTTGGAGGATGGATGATATTGAGCATTCACGATCATATCCAATGGAGGTTGGCGGAAATAGTGGAGTGAAGCAATGCAATTCATGTTGAAGATCCAAGTTCAAGCTTCATTCGTAAAGTGTACCAAGTTGAGCTACAATGAAGATCTATCAAGCTTGGGTAATTTAGTTTTAGGTTTATACCTGTGTGTAGATATTTTAAGCTCATATTAATCACGCACATGTATTTGTTGATTTTATCAAAATATAGGTGTTTTTGATAAAATATTGTTTTATTAGTTTATAAACTTTAATATCAGTTTGTACATATTTTATTAAGTCTATAAAATCGGTTTATAGAGTTTTAAAATATGGTTTAGTCAAAATGTCAAAACAAGTGTGTTTACATTTACATGTTTTGGACTATTTTGAAAAATGAAGAGTTTTCTCATTTGGACTATTTTTGTAACATGTGTATTATCATGTTTACAATCATTTCCCAAAGTTTTATATTTTTTAGAATTTATTTACTATTTTTAAAAGCAGTTTAAGAATCAGATTTCTGCTTTAAACAAGCTATACACTTGTTATCAGTCGACTGATCAGTCGACTGATGCAATCAGTCGACCGAACAGTCGACTGATGAAAGTGCCCATAGTTGCCAAAAGTTTCTGTTTTGTTTTGGTCGACTGACCAATATTGATGAGGTCATCAGTCGACTGATAAGGTCCGCCAGTCGACTGATGAGCTAGAAAACGCCTCTAACGGTCAGCTCATCAGTCGACTGATGAAAGCCGTCAGTCGACTGATACTGTAACGGCTAGTTTTTTCCAGCATGTTCCAGTTTTGGGTTTTTGGTCTTTTTGCCTTATTTTCTCTTAGCTTTGGAGTTCTTATAAATACCCCCACATATCCTCATTTCTATTAAACAAAAGAGAAAAGTTTTACAAGGGTTTTAAAAAGTTTGCTTAGTTTGTGTTTAAGCCTTGTTTAAGAGTTTTGTTTGTGAAGATAATTTCACAAGAGCAAGTGGAGATTTTCTATTGGTGTTTGAGCATTCAACCATTCTCCCTCTTTTTGTCATCTATAGAGAAGTTTCCTTAAACTCAATTCTAACTATTTATTGTTTTGATTCTAATTTCCATAAGCTAAATTTCAATATTGAGTTTAATTGTTTTATTGATACTCTTTGTTCACACACAACCTATTGAGCATATTGTATTTACATTCATAGTATAATTTGGGGTTGTGGGTTTGTGACATTAAAAGTGAGCTTAATTGTGTTCTCATATATTATAGAGAACAAATTTATATTTATGAACTTTATTGTGAGTTGCACATTGTATTACACTTGAATACCGAGAAAAGTGGTTGGTGAGAGACGGGGTCGGTTCCAAGAGGAGTGGGGTCGGTAGTAAAGCCTAGTGAGATGTGGTAATTCCGAACACTTGATGAAGGTGACACGGGCTAGACTAACACTTAGAGGGTGTGAAGTGTAATTGCAAGTGTGTAAGTTGTAAAGTTTTCGGTGAACTAGAAAAACGATTGTTGTATTGTGAGGATTCACTTTGTATTATACTAGTACACCAAGAGGAGTGTGTGGTGAGAGACGGGGTTGTCCCAAGATGAGTGAGGTAAGTAGTAATGCCTAGAGAGAGGTTATAATTCCTAATACTTGAGGGAGACACGGGCTATAGACCAACACTTGATGTGGTAGTTAGTGTGTTTATATTGTGAGTGTTGTAAAGTTTTTGGTGAGCTAGAAAACCGAGTGTGAGGTGTAAACGTTTTCGGGTGATCGTTGAAAACCTAGTGTGATAGTGGATTTCTCCCCGGGAGTGGGCAGCGGAGACGGACGGAAGGTCCAAACTCCGTGATCATATTGCTTGTTTGAGTTTGGTTTAGCACACTTATATTTGTATTCATCTTTATTGTCATTCTCTCATTGTTTATTTCATCAATTATATTGTTTATATCTTGTTTTACCATTGTGTTAGTTTTATATAATTGCATATTTCTCTTGTTGTATCTCATTGTTAGGATATAGTTATTAATAAGTTTTAATTTGGCATAAATCAGATTAGATTAGTATAAACTCTATTCACCCCCTCTAGGGTTCTTTCCTAATGGCATACGTATACTTTTACAATCATATCCTATCATTTGGAAATTTAAATAACTATATCTGTATCCTAATGAATATGATTACAGATATTTTCGTTCTACATATAACATATCTATCAAAGGATTATTAGCAAAAGAAATATATTAAAAAAAACTGTTGGTAGTTGTCCGATTAAGTTTCAATAATACTCCTCAAACGTATTATAAACGTATTTTAATAGTTACTTGCAGACTTATTTGTATCAAAAAATTTGTGTTGCCCAACTGAACGCGCAATACACCGGACAAATTTTCAAAACCAACCTATTTCAGCATTTAATAGGAAAAAAAGATCCGTTTCAGTTTTATTTAGAGAAACCGACCTGGTTTCAGCACTGTCGCTGAAACCAGGTCGGTTTTTCTAAAAAACTTTCCGAAACTACACGGGAGTTCAACTCCCGTGAAGTTTAGTACGTTTTTAAACTTCACGGGAGTTCAACTCCCGTGAAATTTAAAACCCTCATTAAACTCCACGGGAGTTCAACTCCCGTGGAGTTGCAGGGTAAACTCCAGCGAGTAACTCGCTGGGAAATCTGGCCTGCAGCTTCACGGGAGTTGAAATCCCGTGAAGCTGCAGGCCAGATTTTCCAGCGAGCTACTCGCTGCGGATTTTACCCTGCAGCTTCACGGGAGTTGAACTCCCGTGAAACTGCGGGCTATATATACGCAGCGACAGACAGCCCCCTCCTTCAGTTCTCTCTCCCCACAACCGCCCCCAAACCCTAACCTATCTCCGCCGCCGTCCACGGCGATTCCGACCCCAGCCCCCCAAATTTGACCGCCGGCCACTGTTTCCGACCGCCAGCACTCCTTTCCGACTGTTTGCCCTTGATTCCGACCGCCGGAACAGTCAACTTCGCCGGATTTCGACAATTTGAGGGTAAATTCCTCCCAAAATTTGATTTTCTCTTAATTTCTTGTAATTTCTCGCTATTTAATGGTGATTATATGTAAAAAATTATATTTTAGAATTTAATTGTGAAATTTTTATGATTTATGTGAAGAAAACTTAAATAATTTTGTCGATTTAGAGGGTAAATTAGAAAATAATGTAAAAAATAGTGTTACTACATATGTATGACATCTAATTAATTTTAAAAAAATTGTGTTATCAATAATTTTGTCGATTTTAGAATTTCATTGTGAATAAGTTATGAAATTAGTGCTATATGACATCAATTAAAAAATCTAAAAATTAGTGCTATATGACATCAATTAGATTTGAGAATTTAATTGTGAATTTTATGAATTATGGGAAGAAAACTTAAATTATTTTGTCGAGTTAGAGGGTAAATTATCAATAATGTAAAAAATAGTTTTGGTACATAGGATTTAATTTTAAGTAACAATAAATTTTTAAAGTCTTTTCGTGTAATATTGATCTTGAATGTTTTACTCTTCAGAGGTAATGATGAAAAATCGAATCATAATTTTGTGTTCGTATGATGGGAAGATTAAATACCTCGAAAATAATATGCCCATTTATGAAGGAGGTACGACGAGACCATTGTTTATAACAAAATCGTGTACTTTCGATGAGTTGGTTAATGAATTGCACAAACTTACATTAACCAACTCACGTGAGTATCACCTTAATGTTATTTGCAATTATCCTGTCGTGGAGAACAGGACAAGCGGCATTCAAATATCAAGTGACTACGATATGAGTCTCATTGGAGTCTTACATGACGAGAAGCGTTCGATTGAATTGTTCATTGAAAAACATCAAAGGAATTTGGGCAAATCGTTGAATTATGATGGAATGTATTCCCGCATGTTGGAAGACCCTGATGTTGATTCCGTTGGTTTTTTATCTCCTCAACAAGATGAAGGTTGGACACAATCACAATATATGAGCGGTCCTTCGCTTGTGGGCACTTCGAATGCGGTCGATACTAACACGGGAGTTCAAGAAGATAATGCAAGTGTTGAATCTGAGAATGATGATGAAGAGGAGGGCTTACAAATTGATAGCATGACCTTGATAGATCGTGAGCACTTCGCATGCTGATGGAGCCGGCACTTCGCATGCTGATGGAGCCGGAACTTCACATGCTGATGAAGCCGGCACTTCACATGCTGATGGAGCCGGCACTTCGCAGCCTCACACACAGCCGGATACTCAGATAGTCGAGGCTCATCAGCGCGGGGGGCGGGGAAGAGCGAGGGGGAGGGGGAAGAGAGGGAGAGGAAGGAGAGGAGCTATATTGGGTTGTATTTGAACTTATTTTGTTAAAATTTGTAAATTGTATGAATTTTCAAATACTATACTTTTATGGATCATTATAGCTCGATATGTGATCTTTTTGCGTATTGTTTGATTCGTGCGTGTTTAAATAATATATATATTGCAGTAATTATTGTCAACAGGTAAATAGTTGTATATATGAGTTAAATAGGTAGATGTATGCATGTTGTGCATGTTTTATGTAAAACCTGCAACTTCACGGGAGTTGAACTCCCGTGAAGTTGCAGTGCAAATTTCCCAGAGAGCGATTCTCTGGGAAATTTGGCCTGTAACTCCACGGGAGTTCAACTCCCGTGGAGTTTTAACAATAGAACAAACTCCACAGGAGTTGAACTCCCGTGGAGTTTTAACAATAGAACAAACTCCACGGGAGTTGAACTCCCGTGGAGGTTAATGAGGGTTTTAAATTTCACGGGAGTTGAACTCCCGTGAAGTTTAAAAACGTACTAAACTTCACGGGAGTTGAACTCCCGTGTAGTTTCGGAAAGTTTTTTAGAAAAACCGACCTGGTTTCAGCGACAGTGCTGAAACCAGGTCGGTTTCTCTAAATAAAACTGAAACGGGTCTTTTTTTCCTATTAAATGCTGAAATAGGTTGGTTTTGAAAATTTGTCCGCAATACACCTGTATTGTCCCGGATCCGATAGACTTGACCCAAGTGCTTGTCGGAAGCAACAAGTCATAGCTTTACTCCTAAGATAGAGTGCCACGTGCCTCAGGTGATGAGCATCTTAATTATAAACCCTAAATGTCAAAGTAGTGAAATTATTGGTTAGAGAGTTAAACATGTGATATGCCTCACACAAACATTATTAAAAGACAACAAATAATGTCTATTGGCATTTTCCTAATTAATTTGTAACTAAAATTGGTAAGCCAACTACAAATGGGAGAAGCACAAACCATGGAACTAATTAATTCAGATAGAGATCAGATCAAAGCCCACCCGGACAAAAAAAGGACGTTCAATTGAGCTTTTAGACAGAAGGCAGAGATTTGTGTTTTCTTACAAAAATCGAACATGCTGCAAGAACTTATTGGATTAGACATCCTCATCCATAAAAAGTATATAAAAAAAAGATAATACTAACTATGCTATTACTCCTCTATTAGGGTCTGTTTGGTTGTCACATTTTTGGGTTGCAATATTATGTTGAATTTAATCTAATAAATCTATTTGTGGGCACATATGATTAATCAATGTGTATTGCTATCTTTCAGGATAACCCACTAAAGTGATCAATTAAGTTGGGTTAATTTGGTATTTAAATAAGTCATGGGGTTATATGTGCAGATACCAGGTTGTAATTATGATTTATTGAGGGGCTAAATTACAAAAGTACAACATCTATAAATAAGGGGTTATGGTCCCTAACCTAGAGTTACATTCTCTAATTCTCTACACCCCCATCTAGCTAGAGAAATTCGGATTTAGAGAAACCCTAAGGTTAGAAGATCCAAAACCCATCTCAAGGTTCATCCATGGATTCAGGTATAAGCTTCCGCTCTTTTGATTTGTTAATCTCTTTGAATTAATCATGGCTATATGGTTTTAGATCTCAAGTTTTGATTTAGATCTAACAAGTGGTATCAGAGCCACCTTGATTAATTCTTAGGGATTTAAGTTTTATTGGGTTTTTGATCTTAAATCTCTGGTTAAAGATTTAATTTTTTGGGTTCGGATGAACAGTAACGAAAATTTTCGGATGAACAATAAAGTTTTTTTTGTTCGGATGAACAGTAAAGTTTTTTCGGATGAACAGTAACTGAAAATGATGAACAGTACCTTTTTGGAATTTTTTGGATTTTCCTTTGATTTTTTCTTCAATTTTTCTTGGATCTGGATCCGATTCTGGATCTGGTTTTGAAAATAAAAATAAAAAATCGAGGAATTTTTTTTTGGGGTTTGGCGGCGGCGGTTTCAGTTTGAAACCCTAAGGGTTCATGGCGAAAATTAAGGAGGTGGTTACCTCAAACGAACCTCGCGTTCGTTCAATTTTAACCGAGCTTTGCGCTCAACGAACCTCGCGTTCGTTCTAAGGTGAACCTCGCGTTCAACTCAGGTGAGCGTCAAGCTCAATTTTAACGAACCTCGCGTTCGTTCTAAGGTGAACCTCGCGTTCAACTCAGGTGAGCGTCAAGCTCAATTTTTACGAACCTCGCGTTCGTTCTAAAGTGAACCTCACGTTCAACTCAGGTGAGCCTCGCGCTCAGAATTAAGGTGAGCCTCGCGCTCAAGTTTAACGAACCTCGCGTTCTTACTTCAGACGAACCTCGCGTTCGTACTTCAGACGAACCTCGCGTTCGTACTTCAGACGAACTTCGCGTTCGAACTTCAGACGAACCTCGTGTTCATTTTTAAACGAACCTCGCGTTCGTTCCCAAGTTGAACCTCGCGTTCTTTTATCAAACGAACCTCGCGTTCGTTCATTTTCAGACGAACCTCGCGTTCGTGCTTAAGTGAGTCTCGTACTCAATACAGTCGAACCTCGCGTTCGAAGTTAAGGGAACTTCGTGTTCATTATGGTTAAGCCTCGGCTTTTCATGGGTCCACTTTGGTATACTTAATTTATTCAATTAAGTTATGGGCCCTAATTAAGCTGTGAGACCCCAATTAAGTTTTTGGAAATTCAGTTGATTTAAATTTTTTAATTTAAATCTAATTCGGTTTTTAATCAATTATTTAATTCAAATATTATGACACTAAGGTATTAAGGTTGTCTCTCACTCCAATTGATTAATTGAAACAAGAAGTTGCCAAAGTAACCTCTCTTGTGTAGATTGTTCATGAGGAATGTGAGATGTTTGTGTGTATGCTTTCGTGTAAATATTTAATCGGCCCAAAGGAAGGTTAATATTTATTTAGACTGTATACACATCTGCGATGATAAGCGTGTGACAATTATAAGGTTTACATGTGAATAATGAATCGATCCAAAGATAGTTTCATTATTTGACATGAGTTATTGTCAATGTTTGATCATTGCAACAAGGTATCACTTACAAGTTAATATTACTGTCCAAAGACTTGATATTAATGTTGTGCCGGTATCTTGGATGGGGATTGTCATTATTTGAATTTTATTGATTATGGTTATTGATGTGAGCACTTTTGTTTTATTTCAGCTAATGCATCTGCTGTAACTATTTCTGCTAACATCAACTCAATTCCCATGCTAAATGGGATAAACTTCAAGGTTTGGAAAGAGAACATATTAATTGTTCTTGGCTGCATGGATCTTGACTATGCATTAAGAACTGAACAACCCCAACCTCTCAATGCGGATAGCACTCCTAATGCAAAGAAGGAGCATGATAAGTGGGAGCGTTCAAATCGCATGAGTCTTATGATCATTAAGCGCAGCGTTCCGGAAGCCTTCAGGGGCGTAGAATCCGAAGGGATTACTAAGGCTAAAGATTTCCTTGCCGAAAATGAGAAGCGTTTTGCGAAAAACGATAAGGTAGAAACAAGCACGCTTTTAGCTCGCTTGATTTCAATGAA
>NC_033798.1:88103250-88138250 GCF_001876935.1 Asparagus officinalis
GCCTGGCTTGAGACGGCGATACCAATCGAAGGCGGCTCCGCGAAGAGTGCCGACGAATGACCGCACCATTAGAGGCTCATTACCAGAGATAACTCACAAGTGCGATTTGAAATAAATCAAATGCTGGGTAGGTGAACCCATCCCATTAAACGGCGTGAAGTTAATTAGATTAAACTTCGCCGGATATGGGATCGATTCCCATTCTCTTGGGTATGGGCAAGGAATGCCTGTTTTCTTCGTCTCTTGAGCGGAAATCAATGTATTGATTTTGCTCTCGAGGTTCTTGATCTTCAGACTTTCGCCTGTGTCTTCATTGGCATTCTCATTACCACCCCCTGCATTGACAGGATGATCATTGGTATTCTGAGCGTTTGTATCCTCATCTTCCAGATTAACCGGGTTACGACGATTCTGCTCGCCTTGTTGGTTCGCCAATGCTTGGATTTGTTGGTCATGCATTTCTCTCATGTTCTGCATGGCCATCTGCATCTCGAACCTGAAGGTTTCCTGTTGCTTAGCTAAGGCGTCTTCAAGCATCTTGGCGATTTGTTCCGCACTTATCATAAGTGCCTCGCGGGGTTGTCCCTCGCTGGATACCGTATTATCTGATGCAACTGCGGAGCCGGCATCAGATTCTTCATCTTCTGAAGGACGTCTTGTCCGAACCCTACCATAGGTTGCTCGCTCGATGGTTCCGGACTGCAGACGGGTTCTAGGTCGGGAGTCTCTCATAATCGACTCGAAATCATCCCGTGCTGATGTCCCCTTGCTGGTCATGTTGGTGGTGACCCTCAGAAATTCTCCGTCTTCAATCATTCTTCTTCTTCGTTGAAAACGCCTAGGCCTGGATTTTAGCGTCTCCGCACTGAGTCTTTCAAAAACTGAAACTCTTTCGGGGACCGCCTTGATGCAGTTGCATTCAGACAATACCGCCCGAATGAGTTTGGAACAGGGGCATTGAATTTCCTGTTCTCGGGGACTCCTCTTCCTGGTTCTATTCGTACCCCCAGCACGATAGTACAACTCGTCATTTTGACAGTCGGAGTAACCTATCGTGTGCGGGCACGACTTCTCAGGTATAACACTATCACTATCAGATGATAATATTTCCATCTGAGGTTGGATCGCCTTCTTTGGGCTTTCAAAAGTTACACGCCTCGAAACGTGCCTTTGTGGGCGTGAGTCTTCAGTGTGCTCTTGGACTTCGATGCGCAAATTGGTGCGCGCAGTTGCCTTGAGCTCTTTGTCATACTGAAGGTGACGGCGACCCCCAACCTGTTGAGTCATTCTGGGTTTCTTTATTGGGCCCAAACGCTCGTGAACTGGAACTTTGCCTCTCTCGCTGGGAACTAGGCCGAGGCGCTCCAAAACTGGCTTCCTCCTTCGGGATGATTCTGCATGATCTCCCGGAATAGCCATAGGAATTAGCGGTGACTTTGGTTGATTCGCCGGAGTTTGACCTTGCTTAGAAGGCTGCGATGGTTGCTTTTGGGCCTGAGTCGCCACTTCAGACTTCGGCTTCCAGACTTGGCGGGTTGGTGGTGGCTTCTTCGTCACCTCCTTTTGCAGTCTTCTACGGGCTTCCTGGACTTTAGCCCGTGCCTGTGCTGACATCGCGCGGCGCTTGCGGATACGCTCCTCAAGCATCGAACGGCTCCGTTTGACGCGGACCCATTCATTCTTTGGCAGCTTGGAGGAGTCGCCGTTCATTGGTGGTTGAGGCTGTTTGCCTCTTCTGTTCTTCAACTCCGCGTGGTAGCGGAATCCGTCCGTAGACTCCATCACCTTAGCGAGTTGTCGCGCGAGGCGTTGACGACGCCTCTGGCAGGCTCTCTTTGAGAGAGTCACAACGCCTTCAACAGTGGAGGCGTTGGCGGGAGTTGAGTTGACCTGGTTGGAGGTCGGCAGAACTTCACCCGACGCGACTTTGGCGTCAGCTGGGGTGAGAGCTTCGTTGGCTTTCCGAGCTTCTTCGAACCAACGAACTTTTCTCCTGGAGGAGAACTTCTTGGACTTGCGGGGGGAGGTAGATCCGGACGAGGACACGTACTCCTCGAACTTGGCTTGGTCGAACTCATACTCGACCTCCTCCACGACCGGGATTGAGATCCGCGGCTGCGACGTGACGATCTCGGCAGCGAGACCGTTGGCTCCCACTGTGGTCGCCAGATTGTTCGCGTGGAAAACTGTTGCTTTCTTCATTAATGAGATAATTGTCATCTTGAGTTACAAAAGATCCGGTCTTTTATAGATCCGGTTACAACTAAATCAAAGAAAATAAAGAAAAAATTACAACTTTCCTTCTGTGAACAAATCACGAGCTCCTGTTTTGCGGTCGCTCGCTTTGGTGGGTTCTTTGCCTGCGCCGGGGTTAATCCGTGGACCACCGCGCGATCTAGATCCGGTCGGATCTACACGAGTATGCGGGTATTATTCCACGAAGGGAATAATAGCCGGGAGGGATTAATCCACCAAGGGAATAATCGCTCGGATCTCGAGATCTAAGACCAAGCTTAGATCTGGAGTGTAGCCTCGTGTAGATCTCAGATCTGTTCTTTCTTCCTCTCGAGATCCTGCCTTTTCTGACGTGGATGGTCGCCGAGGATCAGATCTGAATGGTGCAAGTCTTCTGGTTCGGCCTTGGCCGAGCCACCTATGGGTGGCTCGGCTTTGGCCGAGCTCCCTTAGGCGGTGGGTTTTCCGTCGTTTTGTCCTGTCTCGTTTTGTCTGTGTTTCGGTTGACTTAGACTCTGATTTTGTTGATCTGATTTGGCAGTAGATCCGCTTCTGATTTCGAGTCCGAAACTGATCTTGATTCGATCGTGATTCGTCCGAGTTTGTCCTTGGTTGGATCACTCGTTGACTCTTCAACACTTGGCTTGATTCCGAACGCGAATGGATTTATTCCGTTGCTTGCGTGCGATTCGTCGACCTCGTCGCCTCGTTGGTCCGTCGGTTTGTGCCGAGCTGAGCTAAGGGACCTATAAGCAATTTTATATGTCTACAGATAAGAGTATGAAGATCTTGACAAAACAGGCACCTCAGAGTCACACTCCAATATCGACGCTTCCTGCTCGAAACATCCGCTACAACGTTAGTCCTTCTCAGATAATACTGAATTACTAACTCATGATCCTTGATAAACTCAATCTATCGTCGTTGTCTCTGGTTGAATTCCTTCTGAGATAAAAGGTACTTCAGACTCTGGTGGTCTGTGAATAACTTGAACTATACTCCATACGAGTAGTGTATCTACGCCTTTAGCGCGAATACCACCAATGCTAACTCTAAATCATGTGTGGAGTAGTGCTGCTTATGCACTCTCAACTAATGATATGGCCAATGAATCTGACCTAAGAAATCCAAAATTCGCATTTGCTGAACTTAGCATATAACTGATGCTCCCACAAGGCCTGCAAGGTTAATCGTAGATGCTGCTCGTGCTCTCCTCTGATCTTGAATAGATAAGAATATCGTCGATAAATACAATCATGAATTAGTCCAAGTTTGCACAAAAAATAACACGGTTCATCAAATCCATGAATACTACGGCGCATTGGTCAGCCCAAATAGCATGACCAGAAACTCGAAAGACCTATATCGAGTTAGAAAGACGGTTTTGGGAATATCCATCTCCCAAAATCACAAAACAACCAAAATGAAGATAAATCTTCGAGAAATGTTGTGCTCCCTATAGCTGATTGATAATCACATTTTATTATAATTTTATACCCTCATTATCTATTTTATATGAATAAATATACCACTAATAATTGTTTTTATCTTTAATTGTAGGTTAATGAAGAATAAAATCCCAAAAATCCCATCTCTCAAAAAAGGCCCTTGAGTAAATGAAGAAATAAGAGAAATTCAAGAAGCCAAAGTGAAATATTTGATTTTAAAAGCCCAAAACATTCATGGCAGCTCCTCCTATTTTTTCTCAAGCTTGAAGGCCCAAACTCCATCAACAAATGAGCTCTCATGGACCTACTGCATTTCATTTTTTCTCAAACAAATGCATAGGAGACCGGACTTGATTGCTGACTTTGGACTGCTGGTTGCAATGGGCCGGAATTGATTTGGACTTTCATTTTTGTTTTGAAAATCAAGCTCCGGACTTGGCTTGCAATTTTGTTGCTGCAGCTCTTCAAGTTGGACTGCTGGATTTGCTATGGGCCGGTTTCATTGGACTTTGCTGCAACTTTGATTTTTTTGGACCGGTTGCTGCAGAATCATGAAAATGGGTTGGACTTGAAAATCAAATGAAATGTGGACTTTTGACTGCTGCAGTTTTAATTCTCTTCAATGGGCCGAAAATCAAATGCCATGGACCAGACATGGATGCTAACTTGATTTTCATTTATTTTTAAAAATCATATGGGCCTCCTATGTTGGGCTAGAGAAGAACAAAAAGCAAATTCAAAGGTGGAGATTGTTGCTTGAGGCTCAAGACAAATCCAATGGATCATATTCATTGATGATTACTATAAATAGGGGTAGAGAGTTAAGGGTTAAGGATGTGAAAAATTTTGTAACTCCATTTGGAGAGGAGTGCTACTCTTAATTGAGAAGGTCTTCCAAAAATTGTAACTTTAGTTGCAATTAATAATAATAATTTTTCTCCACTTTAAATTTGTTCTTTCTCCTCTTTGTTGAATGATGAGGATGGAGATGAAGAGCAATTTGAAGGTTTGCATTTCTTTTCTCTTTTATTTCTTTTTAGTAATTTCTTTATTATTGCTTATTAGTTAGATTTAAATTCATGCTTGTAGTATAGATTCATTTTCTTGTCTTTTTATTTTTTTTGTACTTTAATTTGTAGAGTAGATTTATTTTTCTTGCATTTAATTTCTGCAATTTATTTTGTAGTTTAGATTTTTATTTTCTTTGTAATTAGATTTATTTCTTGTTCATAGTTTAGATTTTTCTTTCTTTTTAATTTTGTAATTAGTCTTCTTTTTCTTGTTTTTATTTCTTAAGATGTGAATTTAATTCTTGTAGGAATCTTAGAATTGTATGAAACTAGTCTAATTTCCTTTATATTGTATGAATTATTCTCTTGCATTTAAAATATTCATGTTTAGGATAATCAACTAGAGAACTAATCGGTAGAAGAAGAATTTGATAATTTATGCTTATCTTAAATAGTTTAATAGGTTATGCTTATGAATTCTAGGATTATTATCATGTTGTTATTCTTATCATGAATAGTAATTTTGACTTAGATGATAATTTGATAGGTTATGTTTATCTTAAATGGTTTGATAATCTATGCTTAATAAATCTAAGTTGAAATATGATAAAAAGAGAATAGTTATATTTTTGTAATTGAAATTGGTTAGTGGATTATATTCTAGATTTCTTACCTCTTTTGAATCCTCCATCTTGACTTTCTTAAATTTTCTTTTCATTCTTAGTTTTATTTCTTGATTTTATTAATTCATATTTCTTGCCTTGTGATTTCATTTATTCTTTAATTCTTCCTTCTCTCCTCTAAAATTCAATTTATTATCTTTTGCATATATTCATAACAATCACTCAACAAAATCACACTTATTCTTTATTCCTAATTGTCACGCACAAAACATAAGAATCATTTCTAATAATCTTTTAAAATCATCTTCCTCGTGGGATCGATATTCTTATACTATAACTTGATCAATTGTGCACTTACAATTTTGGTACATAATTATTTCGCATCAAGTTTTTGGCGCCGTTGCCGGGGGAGGTGCTAAAATAGGATTTTATTAATTTGGTTCTTTAACTTGTGTATTTTTCTTGTGAAGGAACCACTTGGAGCTTGAAAATCTTAGATTGAAGATCAAGAATTTGGAGCATTTTCATATTTGATTGTTGTTGACCATAATTAAAAAATATACAGATTTTCTTTTTATCATCCTTTTTAGTCGCTTTTAATTTCTAGGGTTGCATTTCATATAGTGTAGGAATTCACCAAAGTGATTGTAGCACTTGATTTGGCACACACTTAAATCATTCTTAAGGGCAAAACCCCAATCAAGATAAGGTAAGGGATTTCATCACCCTTTCCTTAGCCCACAAATCACTAATTCCTCACTTCACAAACCCAAGCCTTCTAAAACTCATTAGACGTTGGCCCCTAAGGATTCGAGATCAATAAGGAACAAGAAATCCTTAAGTGAACGGTTTAAGTTTTCTCAGAATAGTTGGTGTCTAAGGCAAGGTTTAGGGGTTGCGTAAAGCGCTCCGCAAGGAAAGAGGTACTTAATTGATCTTTGATCACCCTCTAGTACTATCCTTACCTGGCTAACTACCTGGGTAAAACTTTAATCTTTTTACTGTAGGAGTTTTTGGTTAGGAACTGGTCTAGTAGAGTTAGGCTAAACCCTAGAATTAGAGTTGATTGAAAAGTGATTGCTTTGATTTGTTATAGTTCGGATTTTTCTTTATCTTCTCATAAAAAACTAATTTTCTTTCTTTCCTTAAAAAATATATATATATTTTTGGTGTATGCAAATTTGGGTTCGGGATAATTTTTATCGCTTAATCCGTGTTAAACCAATCTAAGAAATGGCAAATCAACCAGTTTTTCAGGATATGTGTTACCCCACCAGAAATGCAATTCTATCTTGCATAAGAATCCCCGATGTAAATGGAGCAAATTTCGAGCTTAGACCGCCTTACATAAACATGCTTCCTAAATTCCTAGGTAATGAAACAGAAGATGCATATATTTTTATCTCGGAATTTGAGGAAGTATGTATTATGATTAAAATGAGAGAATTAACCGAAGATGCGATTAAGCTTAGATTTATTCCATTTGCTCTTAAGGACAAAGCTAAAAAATGGTTGTACAACTTACCGACAAATTCCATCTCAACTTGGGAGGAATTTGTCACCATTTTTCTTAAGAAAATTTTCCCTATTCACAAAACGATAAAGATTAGGAACAACATTCAGAATTTCAAAATTATCCCGGGAGAGCCATTCTGGAAATATTTCGACCGATTTAAAGATCTTTTAATCCAATGTCCTCATCACGGTCTAGAAAAATGGCGATTGTGCCAAGTCATATATGAAGGATTGGACTATTCTTCAAAAACATCTTTAGAATCGATGTGTCAGGGAGATTTTATGAGAAAAAATGCAGATGAAGCTTGGGAATTTCTAGAGAGTTTATCCGAAAAAACAATGCAGTGGGAACACTGTGATGACAGGATTTCATCAGTTCCCCAATCTAAGTCTAGTGGTCTTTACCTGGAGTCAAACATTGCTTCTGAAGCGAAGATGGCGACGATTATGCGGAGGTTAGAAGCCTTAGAAGTTAAGGAACGAGATCCGGCTCAAATCAATCATATTTCTGCCCGGGATGTCATAACTGCCAGTCTCCTACCCACGTTTCAGAGGAATGTCCTCTTCTAGGAAACAACCACGCTTTAGAACAGATGAACGCTGCATTCTAGCGTCCCAAAAATGATCCATTTTCTGCAACCTACAATCCAGGTTGGAGAAATCATCCTAACTTTGCTTGGAACCAAGGAAACTCTCCCGGAAATCAAAACTTTATTCCCGCGTCAAACCCGCAATTCCCGAGGGGAAACGCTGTCCCGTTCAATGCACCGAACAATTTTTCTAACCCACCTTTTCCAAACCAACATTCTAATCCTCACCAGCCCACAAATTCTGATCATGACAAACGTTTGAGTGTCTTAGAAAAGGGTTTAGAAGCTATGATCAAAGCTTCTACACAAACTACCAACATGTTGACCCAGTCATCCACCACTCTAAATTCCTTCATGCAAACCACCGGCCAAGTGCTCAACTCGAACACACAAGCCATAGCCCGGTTAGAAACCCAACTTGGGCAACTAGCCGCTGCCGTGAGTGAGAGAGAAAAAGGAAAATTTCCAAGTCAACCTGTTGCAAACCCTAAAGACACTGGATCCAGTTCCAACAATCCATCTCAATTGAATGCAATTCACACTATGAGATCAGGAAAACAAATAGACAATCAAGTTAGAATGCCACCGGATCAAACCCCTTCTCCCATCCAACTAGCTGCCAACCTCAGTGAAATCTTTTCGAAACCCATGCCATTGAAATATAAGGACCCTGGTTGTCCCACAATTCCATGCGTCATAGGTAACACTCACATTGATAAGGCACTTCTAGACTTAGGAGCCAGCGTCAACCTCCTTCCTTACTCGGTTTATCAACAGCTAGGTGTAGGAGAACTTAAACCTACAAGATGCACTCTACAGTTAGCTAATAGATCTGTAAAAATTCCCAAAGGAGAGGTAGAGGATGTTCTGATCAAAGTTGGAGAGTTCATTTTCCCAGTTGATTTTATTATCTTGGAAACGCAGCCCGACCTACAAGATGCACTCTACAGTTAGCTGATAGATCTGTAAAAATTCCCAAAGGAGAGGTAGAGGATGTTCTGATCAAAGTTGGAGAGTTCATTTTCCCAGTTGATTTTATTGTCTTGGAAACACAGCCCGTTTCCAATCTCAAAAGTCAAATTCCCGTCATTCTAGGAAGACCGTTCTTAGCCACCTCAAATGCTTTGATCAATTGTAGAACTGGTCAGATGAAACTATCTTTTGGGCATATGACTATCGACCTTAATATTTTCAACTTAGGGAGACAGCCTAGTGATCCATCTGATGAACCCATAGAAGTGAATTTCATTCAAGGAATATCCAGTGAACAACAAGAGGGAGAGTGTGAGTCTGATTCAAATGCATCTGATTTAATGATTGAGGAGCTTTCTGATGACGAACTTGAGATAGAACCGCTGGTCAATCATGTTTTTGCTGTTGGCTGGCAACGAGAACCTTTAGAGATAGAACCCCGAGTCCAGCTTCGCCTATCTGTGGAGGAACCCCCTAAGTTAGAGCTCAAACCTCTACCCGAAAATTTAGAGTATGCCTACTTAGGGGAGAACGAGTCTTTACTGTTAGACCCTAGAGGGGGGGGTAATTAAGGTCTTATGCTAATCTAATTCGATTAAATGCCAATTAAAATTAATTAACAAGTTATCCTAGCAAGTATGAAATACCACAAGATATATGAGCTAGGATAAGCAATGTAAACAATAAGATATATCATGTATGATGAATTATATATATATGCAAGGATATATAAACTAACACAAGGTAAATAATCAAAACAAGATAGTGGATGATATAGTAATGAGCAATGCACAATGGCGATATAAGATATGAGCATAAATAAAAATGAACGCCAAAGCACACTCAAACACAATCAA
Organism: Asparagus officinalis; assembly: GCF_001876935.1. Classification (NCBI taxonomy): domain Eukaryota; kingdom Viridiplantae; phylum Streptophyta; class Magnoliopsida; order Asparagales; family Asparagaceae; genus Asparagus; species Asparagus officinalis. The sequence goes on from NC_033798.1 coordinate 88,112,501, forward strand.
ATGATCACGGAGTTCGGACCTTCCATCCTACGTCTCCGTTCCCCACTCCTGGGGAGAAATCCACTATCAACCGGGTTTTCTACGTTCACCCGAACAACATTTACACCTCACACTCGGTTTTCTAGCTAACCGAAAACTTTACAATCAACACTCTTGTAATCCCACTCTACACCCACTAAGTGTTGGACCTAGCCGTGTCTCCCTCAAGTGCTCGGTTACAACCTCTCCCTAAGCTCGTCAACCGACGCCACTCCTCTTAGGACGATCCTCGACTCTCACCACACACTCCTCACTCGGTGTACAAGTGTATTACAAAGTGAATCTCACAATAAGGCTCAATACAATAATTGATTGTTCTCAACTATGGATGAGAACACAAAGAAAGCACAACTCAAAGTTACAATCTCTCACCACCCAACTATACTATGTATGTAAATACTAAAAGCTCAATGTGGCTGTGTGTAACAATGAGTAAAATGAAATCTAACTCAAATAGCAGACTAGCAATAAAAAGAATTTGAAAATCAATAATGAAATTGCTAGAGAAAAGAGTTAGAAAACTTCTCTAAGAACACAAAGAAGAGGATGAAGGGGATTGAGAATGAATCCCTCAATCTGCAGTGAAAACTTCCTCCTTTGTAAACAGAAACCCAAACTCAAACAAACAGTAAAACCCTAAACCCTTGTTTAAACACTTTGTTTAAAAACTTCTTAGCTTACTTCAAAGAGAGCAGCAATGGGGTATATATACCCACTTGAAATCTCAGTCAAGAAGCCCAAACAAAAGACAAAAATAGCCCCAGCAAATAGCTCAGAGAAATAGCCGTTGAAGTCCAACGGATCTATTATCGGTCGACCGGAAATTCTGTCGGTCGACCGATGGAGAGCAAAAACACGAAGACCAGCTCTGGACAATCGTCGGTCGACCGGTGCGGTCGACCGATGGAGCTTTCGGTCGACCGGACCGATCGACCGACCAACTCTCTGTCGCTCGGTGATGAAAGATCAAATGATCGGTCGACCGGTGCGGTCGACCGAAAACTGACATGAAAATCTGATTTGCTGATTTTAAAATGTTGTTTAAAAATATCAACTAAATTCCAAAAAATGTAAAACTTTGGGAAATGATTGTAGACATGATAATAAACATGCTACAGTGACTGGTTATCAGAAAGGACCTCTCAAATGAAAAATATCATTATTTTGCAAAATAGTCCAAAACACGAAAATGTAAACATGTGAATTTTGACATTTTGGCTAAACCAACTTTTAAAACTTTACAAAATGATTTTATAGACTTGAAGAAAGATGTAAACTATTGTTATGAAGTCTATAAATAATAAATGTAGTATTTTATCAAAATAAACATATAATGCACTAAAACATGATTTCATTGAGCTAACTAAAACTTATATTGATGAAATCATATATATGCATATAAGTATGAAACAAAAATATGTTTTCTAATTATATTCAATTGTTTCATAGTAAAACTTGAACACTATCAAACCAAAACATATATGTATATATATAACTATATATATACAAAACCAAAACGTGTATGTGTGTATATGATTGAGCTTAAAGTACTAACACACAAAATATAAAACCTAAACTACATTACCCAAGCTTGATCTTGATCTTCAATAAGCTCGTCTTGGTACACATGCGGATGAAGCTTGAACTTGATCTTTAACTTGAATTGTACGTTGCTTCACTCCACAATTCCTCTAACCTCCATTTGATATGATAGTTAAGGCTCGATTCCATCCATCCTCCAACCCGTTGTTTGCCTAGAATAAATACGAAAACACAAACACTAGACAAGCAACATTAGTTGTAAATTGTTTGTTAAACATCATCAAAACAAGAAGGCCAACATTCTTCCCCTTTTTGATGATGACAAACAATTTATAAAAAAGATATATGCATGAAAGGAAATGAATATATAAATTATAACTTTTTGATGATGACAAACAATTTATAAAAAAGATATATGCATGAAAGGAAATGAATATATAAATTATAATTCACATGCATATAAACAAGAAAGAAAGGAAATGAATATATAAATTATAATTCACATGCATATAAACAAGAAAGAATATACTCACAATATTTTTTCCCCTTTTGACAACATCAAAAAGGGGACAAACGAATTAAGAGAGCGAAAGCTCCCCCTATCAATAAGCATAGATGAGTATAAAAACAAACATAGAATAGAGAATAGCTCCCCCTATCAAAATGCCATATAAAATGTATGCAATAAAGATTAAGGCAAATATGTGAGCAAGCATAAAAGATATGCTAACAATCATTCATATTCAAACAAGATAATGAGAACACATAATGATATGTAAAAGAATAGATTTATGAAATCAAAAGAGAGAAAACATGAGAATCATGCAAAAAGAGTTTTCGAATGAAAACAAATCAACCAAATGAAATCATAAATCAACCATTTAAACCAAAAATGATGTTTGATCAACAAAAAAAAAATTCTTTTGTAAGACTTGATCAAACCACTCATAGAATACATTATAAAGCACGAATAGATGATCCATTAGCACAAACACATAAATATCATCATATAAGTGAATTATAATAAATTCAAAAGCAACAAATCAAAAACACGATTTTTAAGAGAGGCAACAATTATATCAAGCTATTGAGCTTGTTCCAACCCATATAATCATTTTAGCATCCGGTAAACTTGATTTGGGAATAAACACCCAATAAACCCGGAGGGTTATATAAATACAAACCTCTCATCAAAATCAAAAATAATAATCATGAAAACAAAAGATTTGATACAAGAAAAATTGTTTTCATAACCAAAAGATTTTAAAGCATAATTTTTAAAACCAAGAAAAAGAAAGATAACAACATTAAAATTCTTGGTTTAAAAATCATATTTGTTTTGGTACCCAAGAACTCTTGGTACCAAAAGATTTAGGGACATGACCCCTATCATTTAAGCTCAAAGCCCTAGGGTTATGAACCCTCTTAGGCATATGTGGTGTACTAACACGGTCAAAGTAATAATCGCTTAAATGACCCTTCCGATTGCAATATGTGCAATGAAAGAGATCCATTTGTTTTTATTGACCATTAGCTCGTGCACAGGAAACATTTGCAAATAAAGATGGTTCTTTAAAATTATTTTGCAAATGAGAAACTCTCTTCAAATCAAAACAAAACTTGGTCAAATGACCAAATCTACCACAATGATCACACTTAAACTTTTGTGGTCTTTTAAAATCGTTTGGCAAAAGTGAGTTCTTTTTCAAATCATAGCAAAATTTTGCCAAATGGACAAAACGTCCACAAAGATCACATTTGAACACATTAGCATGTTTATGATGTGCATGATAAGCATATGCATGTGTATGTGATGAAGAAGCTACATGAGATGCACAATGAGCATTAGCATTAGCATTATTGTGTTCTAAATTATCATGCTTGCTTTTTAAATCAATAAAATCTTTATGCAATTTGTTTGGCAAAAGTGAGTTCTTTTTCAAATCATAGCAAAATTTTGCCAAATGGACAAAACGTCCACAAAGATCACATTTGAACACATTAGCATGTTTATGATGTGCATGATAAGCATATGCATGTGTATGTGATGAAGAAGCTACATGAGATGCACAATGAGCATTAGCATTATTGTGTTTGTATGCATCATAGCAAAATCTATCAAAATGCCATATAAAATGTATGCAATAAAGATTAAGGCAAATATGTGAGCAAGCATAAAAGATATGCTAACAATCATTCATATTCAAACAGGATAATGAGAACACATAATGATATGTCACGATAAATAGGTGTCTCAAAATACAAGCCTAAAAACCATGTATAAAAAATAGATTTATAAAATCAAAAGAGAGAAAACATGAGAATCATGCAAAAAGAGTTTTCGAATGAAAACAAATCAACCAAATGAAATCATAAATCAACCATTTAAACCAAAAATGATGTTTGATCAACAAAAAAAATTCTTTTGTAAGACTTGATCAAACCACTCATAGAATACATTATAAAGCACGAATAGATGATCCATTAGCACAAACACATAAATATCATCATATAAGTGAATTATAATGAATTCAAAAGCAACAAATCAAAAACACGATTTTTAAGAGAGGCAACAATTATATCAAGCTCTTGAGCTTGTTCCAGCCCATATAATCATTTTAGCATCCGGTAAACTTGATTTGGGAATAAACACCTAATAAACTCGGAGGGTTATATAAATACAAACCTCTCATCAAAATCAAAAATAATAATCATGAAAACAAAAGATTTGATACAAGAAAAATTATTTTCATAACCAAAAGATTTTAAAGCATAATTTTCAAAACCAAGAAAAAGAAAGATAACAACATTAAAAGTCTTGGTTTAAAAATCAAATTTGTTTTGGTACCCAAGAACTCTTGGTACCAAAAGATTTAGGGACATGACCCCTATCATTTAAGCTCAAAGCCCTTGGGTTCAATAATCGCTCAAATGACCCTTCCGATTGCAATATGTGCAATGAAAGAGATCCATTTGTTTTTGTGGAGCATTAGCTCGTGCACGGGAAACATTGATTGCAATATGTGCAATGAAAGAGATCCATTTGTTTTTGTGGAGCATTAGCTCGTGCACGGGAAACATTTGCAAATAAAGATGGTTCTTTAAAATTATTTTGCAAATGAGAAACTCTCTTCAAATTAAAACAAAACTTGGTCAAATGACCAAATCTACCACAATGATCACACTTAAACTTTTGTGGTCTTTTAAAATCGTTTGGCAAAAGTGAGGTCTTTTTCAAATCATAGCAAAACGTCCACAAAGATCACATTTGAACACATTAGCATGTTTATGATGTGCATGATAAGCATATGCATGTGTATGTGATGAAGAAGCTACATGAGATGCACAATGAGCATTAGCATTGTTGTGTTTGTATGCATCATAGCAAAATCTAGCAAGATGGCCTTTACGACCGCAAATTGTGCATTTGTAGACTTTGCTATATATGTGTGCATGATGAGTAGATGATTTTGACTTAGACTTGACACACATATTCACAAGCTTCTTATGGTTGTTAATGCATGTATTAAGAGTTGAATCTAAAGAAGAAATACGGTTTTTAACATTGTTCAACTCATCATTAGGCATATTAGCATTAACTTTAGAAGTAGAACATAAATAATTATTTATAAAAGAAGCAGTATCATTTTTTATGTTCTCTACTTCTAACATGGCATTATCCTTTTCATGAGATAAGCTAGTTATAGATGTGGTTAATTTTTTATTTTCCAAAATTAACATGTCATTGTTTTGTTGAAGCATGGTATTTTCTTTTGCAATGACATCCAATTTTAACACTAGCTCCTCATGATTGGATTCTAAATTATCATGCTTGCTTTTAAAATCAATAAAATCTTTATGCAATTTGTTATAGGCATGTAATAATTTTTTACTAGCACAAGCAAGTTCATCACTAGATAAATCATTAATGGATTCGAACTCGCAAACCACACTAGGGCTATCGCCTAGTGGCCGTGTGCATGATGCTCCATATGAACTTGAAGCCGGATCCTCCAAAGCTTGTTGTCGCCTCCAATCCCCTTGATGTGCTTTAATAAATTTCCATAAGGGTATAAGCACTATCAAAATGAACAAACTTATTAGACATAGATGAATTAAAGGATTTAGCACAATCTATTCTAACAAAATATTGTTACATTGTAAACATACGATGATCATTCTTATTCACTTGGATTTCTCCAATTGGTCAAAATATAAGCATCATCTATAATTTCCCATAAATCAAAGTGTTTAGATTGAACAAAGTTTAAATCTAAACACCACCTTGGGTATAGGAGGAAATTAATCTAATCTAGGAGTAATATTGATGGATAAAACCAAACCATGGCATATCCATAAATATAAAAGCAAGCAAGATACAAATAAAGCTCAAAATTAGATAGCACAACAAGCTAACTTGGATCTTTAAGCTCAAGGCGATTAGTCCTTAAATCAAGGGCACTAAGCTCTGATACCAATGTGTTAGACCGAGGGGGGTTGATTAGGGTCTTATCTAATCTAATCCGATTAAATACCAATTAAATTAATTAACAAGTTATCTAGCAAGTATGAAATACCACAGATATATGAGCTAGGATAAGCAATGTAAACAATGAGATTATATCCTATATGATGAATTATATATATATTCAATGAATATATAAACAACACAAGGGTAGATAATCTAAACAAGATAGTGGATGATATAGTAATGAGCAATGCACAATGGCGATATAAGATATGAACATAAATAAAAATGAACGCCAAAGCATACTCAAACACAATCAAATGATCACGGAGTTCGGACCTTCCGTCCTACGTCTCCGCTCCCCACTCCCGGGGAGAAATCCACTATCACAACCGGGTTTTCTACGTTCACCCGAACAACGTTTACACCTCACAATACAATCACTATGCAATCACACCTCACACACTAAGTGTTGGTCCTAGCTAGCCGTGTCTCCCTCAAGTGCTCGGTTACAACCTCTCCCTAGGCTCGTCAACCGACACCACTCCTCTTGGGACGATCCCCGACTCTCACCACACACTCTTCACTCGGTGTACAAGTGTATTACACAGTGAATCTCACAATAAGGCTCAATACAATAATTGATTGTTCTCAATTATGGATGAGAACACAATGAAAGCACAACTCAAGGTTACAATCTCTCACCACCCAACTATACTATGTATGAAAGATACAATAACCTCAATGTGAGTGTGTGTAACAATGAGTAAAATAAAATCTAACTCAAATAGCAGACTAGCAATAATAAGAATATGAAAATCAATAATGAAATTGCTAGAGAAAAGAGTTAGAAAACTTCTCTAAGAACACAAAGAAGAGGATGAAGGGGATTGAGAATGAATCCCTCAATCTGCAGTGAAAACTTCCTCCTTTGTAAACAGAAATCCAAACTCAAACAAACAGTAAAACCCTAAACCCTTGTTTAAACACTTTGTTTAAAAACTTCTTAGTTTACTTCAAAGAGAGCAGCAATAGGGTATATATACCCACTTGAAATCTCAGTCAAGAAGCCCAAACAAAAGACAAAAACAGCCCCAGCAAACAGCTCAGAGAAATAGCCGTTGAAGTCCAACGGATCTATTATCGGTCGACCGAAAATTCCGTCGGTCGACCGATGGAGAGCAAAAACACGAAGACCAGATCTGGACAATCGTCGGTCGACCGGTACGGTCGACCGATGGAGCTTTCGGTCGACCGGACCGGTCGACCGACCAACTCTCTGTCGCCCGGTGATGAAAGATCAAATGATCGGTCGACCGGTGCGGTCGACCGAAAACTTACATGAAAATCTGATTTGCTGATTTTAAAATGCTGTTTAAAAATATCAAATAAATTCCAAAAAATGTAAAACTTTGGAGAATGATTATAGACATGATAATAAACATGCTACAGTGACTGGTTATCAGAAAGGACCTCCCAAATGAAAAATATCATTATTTTGCAAAATAGTCCAAAACACGAAAATGTAAACATGTGAATTTTGACATTTTGGCTAAACCAACTTTTGAAACTTTACAAAATGATTTTATAGACTTGAAGAAAGATGTAAACTATTGTTATGAAGTCTATAAACAATGAATGTAGTATTTTATCAAAATACACATATAATACACTAAAACATGATTTCATTTAACTAACTAAAATTGATATTGATGAAATCATATATATGCATATGAGTATGAAACAAAAATATGTTTTCTAATTATATTCAATTGTTTCATAGTAAAACTTGAAAACTATCAAACCAAAACATATATGTATATATATAACTATATATATACAAAAACCAAAACGTGTATGTGTGTATATGATTGAGCTTAAAGTACTAACACACATAATATAAATTCCTAAACTACATTACCCAAGCTTGATCTTGATCTTCAATAAGCTCGACTTGGTACACATGCGGATGAAGCTTGAACTTGATCTTTAACTTGAATTGTACGTTGCTTCACTCCACAATTCCTCCAACCTCCATTTGATATGATCGTTAAGGCTCGATTCCATCCATCCTCCAACCCGTTGTTTGCCTAGAATAAATACAAAAACACAAACACTAGATAAGCAACATTAGTTGTAAATTGTTTGTTAAACATCATCAAAACAAGAAGGCCAACATTTACCAGTTATCATTTCTTCTGAGTTGACTACCGGTCAAAAGGAAGCTCTCTTAGCTGTTTTAAGAGAGAATAGGGAAGCCATTGGATGGACCATGGCTGATATCAAAGGGATTAGTCCTACCATTGTTCAACACCGAATCCGTTTGATAGATGATGCCAAACCTACTAGAGATGCTCAACGTAGGTTAAACCCAGTGATGAAAGAAGCTGTTAGGAAAGACATTTTGAAATGTCTCGATCATGAGATCATTTATCCTATTTCTGATAGTTCATGGGTGAGTCCGGTCCAAGTTGTTCCAAAGAAATCTGGGATCACCGTGATCCAAAATGAGGCTAATGAGCTGATTCCCACTCGAATCCAAACTGGATGGCGAGTTTGTATTGACTACCGAAAACTCAACTTAGCCACTCGGAAAGATCACTTCCCTCTTCCTTTCATTGACCAAATGTTAGAGCGTTTAGCAGGACACGAGTTCTATTGTTTCCTGGATGGATATTCAGGTTACAAACAAATCCCTATCGCTCCCGAAGATCAGAAGAAAACCACATTCACTTGCCCGTATGGAACATTCTCATACCGACGCATGCCTTTTGGCCTGTGCAATGCACCGGCCACATTCCAATGTTGCATGATCAGTATTTTTTCCGACATGGTAGAGCGATTTCTCGAAATTTTCATGGATGACTTTTCCATTTTTGGTGACACGTTTTCCCAATGTTTGCATCATCTTAAACTGGTCCTAGAACGGTGTAGGGAGAAAAATCTGACTCTCAATTGGGAGAAATGTCATTTCATGGTCAAACAAGACATTGTCTTAGGACATGTAGTGTCCAATAGGGGAATCGAAGTGGACAAAGCTAAGGTAGATCTCATTTCCAATCTCCCTCCTCCCAAAACAGTCAAAGATGTTAGATCATTTCTTGGCCATGCTGGTTTTTACCTACGTTTCATCAAGGATTTCAGCAAAATTGCTAAACCCTTGACCAATCTTTTAGCCAAGGATACATCATTTGTCTTCTCTCTCGACTGCCTCAAAGCTTTTGAATATCTGAAAAAGGAGCTAACTACAGCTCCTATCATTCATGCCGGACTGGACCTTACCATTTGAACTGATGTGTGATGCATCTGATTCTGCAATCGGTGCTGTTTTAGGACAACGGTTTGATGGAAAACCGCATGTGATCTACTACGCCAGTAGGACTCTGAATGATGCCCAGCAAAACTACTCTGTCACAGAGAAAGAGTTTTTAGCTGTAGTCTTTGCCTTAGAAAAATTCAGGTCCTACCTCATCGGTTCCTTAACCAAAGTTTTCACAGATCATGCCGCACTAAAGTATCTTTTGACCAAAAAGGATGCTAAAGCACGGCTCATTAGATGGATTCTCCTTCTTCAAGAGTTTGACATTCAAATTCTTGACAGAAGGGGAACAGAGAACCCCGTAGCAAATCACCTCCCTCGACTTCCAAATGCACCAACATCAACCGTTCCTATCAATGAGCATTTCCCTGATGAACAACTCCTAGAAATCCAATTTGTTCCCTGGTTCGCTGACATTGTCAACTACATAGTCATGAACCAGATCCCTTCTTATTGGTCCAAACAGGATAGATCTCGTTTTCTCTCCCAAGTAAAATATTTTTACTGGGATGATCCATATCTGTTCAAATACTGTCCTGATCAGATCTTTAGGAGGTGTGTTCCCACGGAAGAAACTAGGAGTGTTCTATTCTTTTGTCATGAACAAGCCTGTGGGGGCCACTTTGGCCCGAGAAAAATAGCTAAAAAAGTTCTCCAATCTGGGCTGTATTGGCCCACTCTCTTCAAGGATTCATTCGAGTTTTGCAAAACATATAACCGCTGTTAGCTTTTAGGAAAGGTCACTAGAAGAAATATGATGCCCCTACAACCCATCTTATCCGTTGAACTTTTTGATCTGTGGGGTATCATTTTCATGGGACCATTTTCAAATTCCTTTGGAAATGTCTACATTCTAGTAGCCGTTGAATACATGTCAAAATGGGTTGAGGCGGTAGCTTGCAAAACTAATGACAACAAGGTCGTTGTCAAATTTTTGAAAGAGAACATTTTTGCCCGGTTTGGAGTACCTCGAGCGATCATCAGTGATAACGGTACATATTTCTGTAACCGTTCTTTCGAGGTTTTGATGAGGAAATATTCAATCACACACAAATTGTCAACTCCTTATCACCCCCAAACCAGTGGACAAGTAGAGGTCACAAACAGGCAGATCAAACAAATCTTAGAAAAAATAGTTAATCATAAAAGAAAAGATTGGTCTGTAAAATTGTGTGATGCTCTGTGGGCGTATAGAACAGCTTTTAAGGCCAATTTGGGGATGTCACCATACAGATTAGTATTTGGGAAAGCTTGTCACCTACCAGTAGAGTTGGAGCATCGACCAATGTGGGCAATAAAACAGTTAAATTTTGATTCAGACTCGGCAGGTAAGAACATATTGCTCCAATTAAATGAGTTAGAAGAAATTAGAAATGATGCATACATAAACTCAAAAATTTACAAAGAGAAAACAAAGATTTTTCATGACAAATTAATTTGGTGAAAAAATTTCTCTCTAGGACAGAAAGTTTTATTGTACAATTCAAAATTGCATCTTTTTCCTGGAAAATTAAGATCAAGATGGACAAGTCCATTTTTTGTCAAACAAGTTTTTTCACATGGAGCTGTCGAGATAGAAAATCCTAAAAATGGTAACATTTTTAAAATAAATGGTCAACGTCTAAAACCATATTTAGAATTTTCTACGCTCGGAGAGGAAGAGATGTTGGTTCTTCATGAACCTCATTATCTGTAAAAAAAATTCCTCTTATTTGATTTCTTCATCCTCATACTAACAGTAATTGCAGATCCTTATCATCATTATCAACCGAACAACTGTAAGTTCTTTAATTTTATCTGCTTTACTTTGTGCTTCAGCGAATTTGCATTGAGGACAATGCAAAATTTAGGTGTGGGGGTGAGAAATACATATTTTCCTCTTTATTTTACCTTTTTAGTTATATTTTTCTTTCTTTTTGTTAAAAAATATAAAAATATTGTCACTTGCCAAAAATAGAGTTAAGTAATAATTGATCAAATTGATAGATTTTAAATTTTCTAATTCTTAGTTAGTGACATATTCAAGTTCACCTTTTATGATAACTCCAAATAAAATTCTTAAGAAATGATTTTTCAACTAGTATACTTTACTTAAGTCTTACCTTAGATTTTTAATTAAAAATAATGAAATTTTTGCATGCTTAACTTAGAGTTGAAAATATTTTTTTTTTAAGTAATCTTGATTTACACATTTTTTTTAAAAAAGACTATATATACTTAAACATATATACATTTAAAAAAAACTAACCTTATAAAAGAAGAGTGCGAAAAATGGGCACCACAAAAAAAAAACTCTTAAATTCAAGATGATTCTATCTTATAAAGCCTAAGTTGACTGAGTAATTAAGCCCAAGGAGTATCTCTATACTTAATGACCTTAGCCCAATTGGGTTGGGATTCATTGGCCCAAAACTCGTTAAATGGTCACTTAGAAAGCCCGTTAAAATAGAAAACAATCACCAAGAATTAGAGAGTGGAAAAAATATACATATATATAACACTAACAATTGTTTTTATATATTGTTGTTTTGTATATATGGTCTTGAAAAACAATTTTTGATCAAGAGACTTGAAAGTTATTTAAAACAAAGAGTTGGCATGTTCTTTTCAAAACTTTTTAATTAAATTTCTAAGATTTGACTTGGTTTTGTATTGCTATAATGAAAAAGATTTTCTAGGGGATTTACATTGGAGTTATATATAAAAACGTTTTCTTGATTATTAACTAGCTTCAATTAGAATGTTTAAATATATCAAGGAAAATCTGTTATTTACTGACTTATTTTAACTTGGCAAGTTGACCGAATTTTGTGGGTATATTCACTACAAACCCTCACGAGACTACAACTCGTCCACTAGGGTAACCTAGGGGTTTAAAGGCTTGTTGTATGCACTAAATACAACCATGATTCCTACGAAAGTGAGTTAGGATTTTCTTTTCTTTGCTAGAGGACTAGCAAAAGTTTAGGTATGGGCGTATTTGATAATCACATTTTATTATAATTTTATACCCTCATTATCTATTTTATATGAATAAATATACCACTAATAATTACTTTTATCTTTAATTGAAGGTTAATGAAGAATAAAATCCCAAAAATCTCATCTCTCAACAAAAGCCCTTGAGTAAATGAAGAAATAAGAGAAATTCAAGAAGCCAAAGTGAAATATTTGATTTTAAAAGCCCAAAACATCCATGGTAGCTCCTCCTATTTTTTCTCAAGCTTGAAGGCCCAAAGCCCATCAACAAATGAGTTCTCATAGACCTGTTGCATTTCATTTTTCTCAAACAAATGCATAGGAGACCGGACTTGATTGCTGACTTTGGACTGCTGGTTGCAATGGGCCGGAATTGATTTGGACTTTCATTTTTGTTTTGAAAATCAAGCTCCGGACTTGGCTTGCAATTTTGTTGCTGCAGCTCTTCAAGTTGGACTGCTGGATTTGCTATGGGCCGGTTTCATTGGACTTTACTACAGCTTTGATTTTTTTGGACCGGTTGCTGCATAATCATGAAAATGGGCTGGACTTGAAAATCAAATGAAATGTGGACTTTTGACTGCTGCAGTTTTAATTCTCTTCAATAGGCCGAAAATCAAATGCCATGGACCGGACTTGGATGCTAACTTGATTTTCATTTATTTTTGAAAATCATATGGGCCTCCTATGTTGGGCTAGAGAAGAACAAAAAGCAAATTCAAAGGTGGAGATTGTTGCTTGGGGCTCAAGACAAATCCAATGGCTCATATTCATTGATGATTACTATAAATATGCTTGGGGCTCAAGACAAATCCAATGGCTCATATTCATTGATGATTACTATAAATAGGGGTAGAGAGTAAGGGATTAAGGGTGTGAAAAATTTTATAACTCCATTTGGAGAGGAGGGCTACTCTTAATTGAGAAGGCCTTTTAAAAATTATAACTTTAGTTGTAATTAATAATAATAATTTTCTCCACTTTAAATTTGTTCTTTCTCCTCTTTGTTGAATGATGATGATGGAGATGAAGAGCAATTTGAAGGTTTGTATTGTTTTTCTCTTTTATTTCTTTTTAGTAATTTCTTTATTATTGCTTATTAGTTAGATTTATTAAATTCACGCTTATAGTGTAGATTTATTTTCTTGTCTTTTTATTTTTTTTTTTCACTTTAATTTGTAGAGTAGATTTATTTTCTTGCATTTAACTTTTGTAATATATTTTGTAGTTTAGATTCATTTAACTTTTGTAATATATTTTGTAGTTTAGATTTTAATTCTTTGTAGTTAGATTTATTTCTTGTTCATAGTTTAGATTTTTCTTTTCTTTTTATTTTTGTAATTAATTCTTTTTCTTGTTTTTATTTCTTAAGATGTGAATTTAATTCTTATAGGAATCTTAGAATTATATGAAACTAGTCTAATTTCCTTTATATTGTATGAATTATTCTCTTGCATTTAAAATATTCATGTTTAGGATAATCAACTAGAGAACTAATCGTTAGAAGAAGAATTTGATAATCTATGCTTATCTTAAATGGTTTGATAGGTTATGCTTATGAATTCTAGGATTATTATCATGTTGTTGTTCTTATCATGAATAGTAGTTTTAACTTAGATGATAATTTGATAGGTTATGCTTATCTTAAATGGTTTGATAATATATGCTTAATAAATCTAAGTTGAAATATAATAAAAAGAGAATAGTTTATATTTTATAATTGAAATTTGTTAGTGGATTATATTCTAGATTTCTTACCTCTTTTGAATCCTCCATCTTGACTTTCGTAATTGAAATTTGTTAGTGGATTATATTCTAGATTTCTTACCTCTTTTGAATCCTCCATCTTGACTTTCTTAAATTTTCTTTTCATTCTTGGTTTTATTTCTTGATTTTATTCATTCATCTTTCTTGCCTTGTGATTTCATTTATTCTTTGATTCTTTCTTCTCTCCTCTAAAATTTAATTTATTATCTTTTGCATATATTCACAACAATCACTCATCACAATCACACTTATTCTTTATTCCTAATTGTCACGCACAAAACATAAGAATCATTTCTAATAATCTTTTAAAATCACCTTCCTCGTGGGATCGATATTCTTATACTATAACTTGATCAATTGTGCACTTACAATTTTGGTACATAATTATGCCGCATCACTGATTGAACAAGTCATAAATCCTATCTAATCTTGATAATGAACTTGTTCAACTTACAAAAATCTATACAAAATCATAAGATACCGTCCTTCTTCATGAAAAGGATCGGTGCTCCCCACGGAGAAAGACTCTGGCAAATAAAACTCTAAATAATAACTCATTTGTCTAAATCTATAGCTCCCTCATCTTAATAGGTGCCGTACGATAGGGTGCTCGGGATATCGGTACTGTGCTCTGTTGCAACTCGATGGAGGACTCAACCTCTCTCACCGGAGGTAACCTAGGTATGTCCTGAAAGACATCCTGATAAACTGAGACAACTCTAGTCTCGCACAAATCAGCATTCTGATCCATCAACATCACATCCTCGATGTATGCCAGGAACGACTCTACATTCTGGTTACCCTATGAGGTTACTACTATTCATACAAAACCAACGAATGCTCACAAGCTGACTGTTTTAGTAAAATAGTCGATATTAACATGGTATGATGATAGCCAATCTATACCAAAAACTACGTCGAAATCCGATATTCGCAACATGATCAGATCTATGAGAAACTCGGACTCATCTAGACTGATGACACATCTTCTGCAGATACTTCTCTTATAGGGATACTTCTCCTAGAGGAGTAGAGACTGATAACGGAATACCTAAAGAATGTGCTACAAGTTGAAGCCTATCCACGAAGGCATGAAAGATAAAAGAAAGCGAAATTCCTGAATAAAACAAGGTCTGATTTTTAAAAGAAATATCACAAAGAAAGCTCCGCTCATACTATGATCACGTGATACAGCTATATAAACTCTGCTGGTGATGAAAAATATATGGAACTATCTGTCCCTCAGGAATCTCTTGGATAACGTAAATATGGTCTACTAGCCCCTTAATCCTTGGAATAACAAGTAATACTTCTATTCTCTGTTGTTGGCTGTAACAGTGGCTCTGAGACTATTGACCCTGACCTCTGTCATGCTGGTCTTCTGCAGGTGTATTACGACAATCCTCTGATCTATGCCCGATCTTGTTACAAATATGATATGTATCCGAATTCCTGCGCTACTGCAACGCTCTTGAATCATTTTGTGCTCTCTTCTTATATTGTCCTTATGCTGGTGGTAAAAATCCTTACCTTGCTGCTGGGGTCTTCTAGATCCCGCAATAGCCCCTTTGCCCTTACTGTCGTCACCATACGTGTTTTGATTTCTTTACTAACTTCAGGTATATCTCTCTGTTTCAATTGAACTAGCTCTAACTGCTTGTTGAAGGAGTAAATAAAATACTCCTAAATAAGTGATATTTGTTGCTCCTGTGAAAATATGAAGTCTTTACTATCCTTTGTTGTCATTCCTTGATGGTGTCCTCTATGATGAAAAAATTTAACCTCTGGTTTGGTACTGAATCAACGTTAAGAAATCTTCACATATTCTTTTTATTTATAGGCTACACATGAATCTAGTGTGCCCTAAAACTATAATACTCTTCGAGTATGACGCCTTTCTTATCTTACAGAACCAAACCTCTTGCTCTACGACTCTATCAATAGCTGATTGTGGTGGTGGTGTACTCATTAGTATTACCTCTTCGATAGGCACAACTGGTACAATGGGTGGTGGATCTCTAGAAAGTGATACTGCTGGTGGAAATGGATAGCCTCTCGCTTCCCGAGTGTTCCAAAATCTTGCTACAAACGGCGTCATGAAGTCGATCAAATACTGTGGAGCTTGCTGCGGCTCGGCTCCGCTTGCCCAGATCTCCAGGTACAAGTCTTACCTCGACCATATCCTCATCCCGATATTTGTAATATCAAGATGATAGCTTAAATGACATAGTAAAGGAGATCACAAATATATATACACATATATGACATAACGTATCACGATAAGTATTCAGGAAATTACTTTTCAATCAAAGTAAGGTAGTCATAATTTTTTTTTATAATTTTCGAACATATGTATATAACATCCTCACTCACTCTAAAAATTCTTAGCAGACTCTATACATGAATCCTAAGAAACTCTATTCTAGCTCCACGACTCGACACAGGATGATCCTAAGGATACTGGAACTAGAGCTCTAATACCAACTATGACGCCCCTGGTTTTAACAAGGCTGCAGTCTAAGGTGAAACTAAGAATGTCAAACCTATCATGCACTACACCATACATTAATATGTTTTACCATCACAATTACTATCTATCTAGTAGAATCAATAATAGGTATAGGTACAAAACAGGCAAGAGAGAATATACAAAAGAAATACCAAACAACAAATATTTTGAAGAAAAATAATCACCACTGATATGAATGGATAAATCTCTGAGAAGAAAATATCTGAACCGATACAACTGTCTCACAATAGGAATTTGAATGAAATGACATTAAGGTTCATCGCCTTTACAAAACTAAAATGATAACTCAAATATTCATAAACACATCCACTGTGGAGTTCTGACATAACTACTAATAATATAGATAAATAACTACTAGAGTAGCTCAATCAACCTACGGCTGTCTGTGCACCTGGCTTGTTACCTGAAAGGGGGAAACAATGAGCGTCAAAGCGCTATAGCGAGTAACATCTCAACCAACCCCAGGGAGAAGGGCTAGAAGGATAAGAAAATAGCTGCTAATACATATAGCTAAACAATCATCTACTCTAAAATAATTGGAGATTTGATATTTAGAAATTTACAACACAAGCATGGTACGTCGAGGGAAATAATCCAAACAAGGAAACCCTCATGTATATAACATATGTCTCAAATTTGTAAATCACTAAATACCAAATCCAAAGGCTACAGTGTGGAGCAATAATAAAAGACAACTCCTCTAAATACCAAATCTAAAAGCTACAGTGTGGAGCAATAATGAAAGACAGCTCCATCTCCAATCATACTATCAATAACCTGACATAAGTCAAAAATATATGCCCGACTCGTGGGCTGCAACAGATAAAGGTCCAATACATGAACAACAATAGCTTAAAGTCCAACACAAGGACTGTAGTGGATTATAGTCCAACACGAGGATTTTAATAGTTTATAGTCCAACACGAGGACTTCAATAGATTATAGTCTAACATAAGAACTTCAATAGCTTATAGTCCAACACGACACGAGGACTCCAACATCTAAATGATGTCAGAATCAACATATATAACATTTATTCTCATGCCTCAGTGAGTAAATCTAATTTCATGACAGTAGTCAACTCATGTATACCAATCTCAGTATATAACAAACCCATATAACCTAGGTGTTTCGTCAGCCACAACTGCATGCAAACGACGTGCACATGCACAAACAGATCTCACGGTCGATCGCCGATTATCTGCAGGTGACTGTGCAGTGAGCAGAAGGTCTCTTCTCATCTGCACGCCCAGCGATTGACTGCCACGGTCGATCGCACAAGAAAACAGAAGCTTCCTGCTTCTGCTGCACGGTCGACCGCTCAGGTGTAGAAAACTTTCTGTAGGTTTTCTGCTCTATGGGTTTTGATACGACGGTCGACCGCCACGGTCGACCGCTCAGGTGTAGAAAACTTTCTGTAGGTTTTCTGCTCTATGGGTTTTGATATAAAAATCTTTCATATGTAAATATCGAACACTACCAAACCTATATAAATGATTTAGCATTTCTAAAAATATGGAAGAAAGTTCTAAACACTTTAGATAAAACGAAATCATTCATGAATACGTATAACCATGTCGAAACATATGGAAACAAGGATATTTCATTTAAAACTCTTGTTAGAAATATTTTCAGATTTAGATCTGCATTAAGAAATTCATGGGTGATCTTTATTTACTGAAAACTTGTTCTCTTTGCAATATACAATAATATGATCAAACTTTTATACATAAACTAGCAAGTTAGGCTCACAAATCACATGAAAACATTATTAAAAACATTTAAAAACAAGGGTGTAGGATTGGGCAAGATGAAACTCACTTGAGAGGTGTTGATGAACTCCCAAAAATGTGTGAGAATGATCCCTCGATGCGAAACACCACAAATCATGCCTTCTCCTCGCTTTTCGCCTCATGAAACTCCCCCGAGAACACAAGTTTAGGGCTAGGGTTTGAGAGAGGAGGAGAGGGGCTGCTAGGGTTTGGAACATAGGAGAAAATGAGTGTTTTTTATGTATAAACATGTGTATATATGGCAATAAAGCTGAAAAACTACAGCCCAAAACCTGAAACCCGAAACTGGAAAACCTAGTCTGACTGGAAACATACTCTTCAGTATTTTGGCTATAACTTTCGTATCTAACCTCGGAATAAGGTGATTAAAGATTTGTTAGATATCTTCTAAAGAGACCTACAACTTTGGTCTTTTAAACTTTCTCGGATTCTAACTGCATTAGTGCGTAAAATATAGAAACTCATAATTGGTCATTATTTTCAGATTTCTCTTTTGGCCTTTGTGCATGTTTTGCACATTTGCACATATATATATTCACAAATATATATTGAATTGATCTCAAATCAATTCTTATCATATACAAACATCAAAATATATTATTCTTCACCATATGATATATTTATCATAAAATATTCAAATTTACAGGGTTTTACACTTCGTCTGTAGGACGAACCTCGTCAAACAAGCAAACCTCGTCGAACAGGCAAACCTTGTTGAACGAGCGAACCTCATCAAATAAGCGAACCTCGTATGACAGACGAACCTCATCGAACAAGAAAACCTCATCAAACAGGCGAACCTCGTATGACAGACGAACCTCATCAAACAGCCCGATTAGCCCTAATCCCCGGCCTATTAGCCCACGAGCCCATGAGCCACGGCCCACGACCCACGACCCACTAGAATTTATGAGTGATTAATTAAAATAAAATACTTCTCGGCTTATCGTTGGCAAGCTTTAAACAAGGGACCTTTTAAAACACTAAAATATTAACTTTTCACTAGGCTACTAAGCATTTATGAAAAGTACTTGTAGTTAATATATATATAGTTTGAAAACTTATTTTAGAAAATAGTTTTGACCAAAAAATCCAATAATCCCCCATAAGTTTTTAAATTAGTGTCGTGTTATAATATTGTTGTTTCAATCATTGTGTATAAGGTAGATGTCGTAAGGACTTGAATCCTCCTTACACCAACTGAATAGAAGATAGATGCATTGTGTCGCAGAGACTTGAACCAACACATATCAAAAATCCAGCGATCATACAAGATCAAACTAATATGTGTTAGTTTTCACTTTGAACCACACTTGCCTTTGCTTTGCACATTTATGGCCCTGTGCATATCCTGATTTCTGCTAGGGCTCTAGGTATCTTTCCACAAGACATTATAGAAGACGGCCAAATCTCCACCCATGCATAAGTGAGTTCTTTAGGCATGTTTCCTATCAAATATCCTGCATTCAAAATGCTTTGAACTCATTAAGGTTTAAGAGCCATCCTATCTCATGATAGGATTCTAGGTGAGTCCTTTAGACGTGTTTCCTATCTAACACCCCACATCCGAAATGTTTTGGACTCATTAAGACTTAACAACTAACCTCTTTACATGATATGATAATCGATGAGTCCTTTATGCATGTTACCTATCCAACATCCCGCATCCGAAATGCTTTGGACTCATTAAGGCTTAACAGCCATCCTCTTTACCATGATAGGATTTTACTTATAAATCTTACTTGATTTTTAAATCAATCATCTTGTTATTAGTAGCATAAGCTTTGAACTAATAATTTGATGTAAATGGTAAGTATTTGTAAGACTCACCAAACTTTGTAAATCTTACTTGACTTTTAAACCAGTTATCTTATTATTAGTATCATACACTTTGAACTAATAATTTAATGAACATGATAAGTATTTGTAAGACTCACAAAATTTTAAAACCCCTTACAGCAGACGTCCTTTCGACTATATCCTTTTTCAGACCTTTAGTCAAAGGATCAGCCACATTCTCTGAAGACCGAACGTTAATCACCGATATGACTCCTTGGCAAATGAGTTCTCTCAAATAGCCATGCTTCTGACGAATGGTCAGCTTCTTTCCATTGAATAACGAGTTTGCTGTCATAGCACCTATTGCTTGATTATCACAATAGATAGTAATTATGCCTTACAATTCTGTCAATGGAAGGTCTCGAAGAATACAACTGAGCCACTCGGCTTCATCTCCTGCAGCACAGAGTGTGAAGAACTCAGATTCCATCGATGACTGGGCAATCATAGTTTGCTTCTTAGATTTCCACGAGATAACAGCACCACCCATGGTGAAAATAAAACCTCCAGTAGATCTGCATTCATCTGGTTCTGAGCACCAGCTCGTATCTGAATAGCCTTCGAGTACAGCCGGATATCTAGTGTAGAATAAGCCCAGGCCTGTAGTTCCTTTCAAGTATCTCATCAATCTCTAGATAGTATCCTAAGGAAGCTTTCCAGGATTACTTGTGAACCTACTAAGTATTCTTACAACGAATGTATCTGACATTGTGTAGCTCATCGCGTACATAAGACTACCAATTACCTTTGAGTACCTTAGCTGCTGTCGAAGATTTTTGTTGTAATCATACGACATTGACAGTTCTGGTAGGTCGTAGTAACCATACTTCCTTAGCATGCTCTCGACATAATGAGATTGGGACAATCCAATACCCTCTTTAGAGTATATGATTTTGATTCCGATAATCACGTCCGCAATTCCAAGGTCCTTCATGGTGAACTGTGCTGATAGAAATTTCTTGATAGATGTTACTATCTCCAAATCACTCCCAATGATGAGCATATCATCCACATAGAGGCAGATAACAATCACATTTCCTTCAGCGACCTTGATGTAGAGGCACTTGTCAGACTCACTGACTTGATATCCATTGTTACGAACAACCCCATTGAACTTTTCATGCCAGAGTTTCAGTGCCTGCTTAAGTCCATATAGAGACTTAATATGTTTATAAACATTACCAGCTGGAGTATTAAGTCCTTCTGGTTTCTCCATGTAGATCTCTTCTGTGAGGTCTCCATTAAGAAAAGCAGTCTTCACATCCATCTGATGTATAACGAACCTTTTTATCGTCACTCATATGATAAACACTCTGATGGTAGTGATCCTGCAAATTGGTGTATAGATATTAAAGAAATATATTCCTTCTCTCTAAGAGAATCCTTTCTCCACCAGTCTTGCTTTGTACTTATCAATAGTACCATCAGGATGAAGCTTCTTCTTGAAGATCCACTTGCAACTGATAGGCCTAGCACCTTCAGGTACATCCACCAGCTCCCACGTGTGATTTTGGATCAATGAATCCATCTCATCATCTATAACTTCTTTCCACATGAGAGCGTCTGTTGACTGCATTGCTTCTTGGAAAGTCTGTGAGTCTCCTTTCACATTATAGGTGATGAATTCATCTGCAAAATCTTTCTGTCTCCTGACACGTTTGGAAGATGGTTCAGTAAATCCTTCATCAATGATACTTTTAGTTTCTCGCGAAACTGGCTTCTCTGGTGCATCTGGCATACTAGCATTCTCTGCTATATCTTTGAGCAATAAATCTTTATCTTTTATAAACTTATCCTTAAAGAATTCTACATCCCGAGCTTCAATGATCGAGTTGCTTCCAAGGTCAAGGAACCTGCAAGCATCACTATCTTTAGCAAAGCCAAGAAACACACATCTGTTTGCCTTTAGTTCGAGCTTAAGTCTTCTGATATCTGGAACTTGAACATATGTGAGACACTCCCCACACTTTGAGATTATCCAAAGGATCTGAATATCCCAACCATAACTAATGAGGAGTACTATCAGTTTTACAATAGGGTACTCTGTTCAGAATCTAGTTTGTTGTCAGCAAAGCCTCTCCCTAATAGCATGTAGGTAGACCGGATGTGATTAGCATCAAATTCACTATCTCGGTCAATGTACGATTCTTTCTTTCTACAATTCTATTAGATCGTGGAGAATACGGAGTAGTAGTTTCAGTAATGATATCATGCTCTTTGAAACATACCTCCAACTCCTTATATCGGTATTCTCTTCCTTTGTCGCTCCTGAGTCTTTTCACCTGAAGTCCAAGCTGCTTTTCTACTCGAGTCCGAAACTTGACAAACTTACTAAAGTCTTCATCTTTAGATTTTAGCAGGTAGGCGTGATAGAAGCGAGAGTGGTCATCAATGAAGGTCATGAAGTATTTTATGCCGTTTTGAGTGACGAAGCTCTTGAACTCACAAGTATCCGAGTGAATCATATCCAATAGATTGGTGCTCCTTATGACACTTGGAAAGGGCTTCTTTGTCAGCTTAGCTTGTGCACAGACTTCACACTTCTCAGGTTTGTTACCCCCCACATTTTGAAAATAATCCTAATTTCTCTATGCTAGATAGTTTTTTTTATAATTTACATGTCCTAGCCTATTGTACCATAATATAGAGAAGTAAGCAGAAGAGGATACTTCATTTACAACTGAGTTGGGTACAATAATACTGATCTTATACATACCTTCAGTATGATATGTATTGCCAAAATACATTTTCTTAAAAGACAACACAACATTTTCTCCTTGGAAATCCAGCCTCATACCGGCGTCACACATCAGGCTTTCAGAGACTAAGTTTTTAGCAATTGAGGAAACATATTTAACATCTTTTAATGTGATAGACTTTCCTAAAGAGAGAGTCAGCACCACAGTCCCAATTCAAAGAACAGGAACTACAGAACGATCAGTCATTGATACGTTCTTTTTGGCAGTAACATAGAAAGAGAACAAATCTTTGTTGGAGCAGACATAACTGGTATCACCTGTATCTAACCACCAACCAGAGATGTTGTTAGGAGTTGTCACCTGAAAAAGCATAGCCAAACAATTATCAAGTTGATTAACATTGTGTGTTGTTCCCTTCTTTGGTACTTTGCAATTCTTAGCAAAATGTCCTTGCTTCCCACAATTGAAGCATTTACCGCTCTTCGCTCTTCTTAAAATATTTCTTCTGAACATTTAGGTTCTTCGAATTATAGTTCTTCTTTTTGTTAAAAGACTTTTTTTTCTTAGAAGAAGAACTGGCACCCTTCTCAGAGTTAGCAACCACCATGTTAGAAAACACTTTCTGCTTAGCAAGGAGCTCATTCTTCGTACGAGTCCGAATCTCGTCCTCGATCCGAATGAACCTCTTCAAATCAGACAGAGTCATCTGTCTTTTCCTTCTTCGAATATTCGTGGATAATGACATCCAAGATGGAGGAAGCTTGTTAACAATTGCACAAGAAATAAAGATTTGACAAAGACTGATCTTTTCATCCTTTTGCTTTATAACAAGTTTTTCGAGCTCTTTGACTTGAGACAAAATCTCAGTGTCATCTTCGAATTTGAAGTCCAGAAACATGTCAATGAGGTAAGACTTTAAAAGCTTCTCCTCATCCTTGTATTACTCCTCCAGAGCATTCCAGATTTTCTTTGCAGAGGGCTTGTTGGTGTAAGCATCTGTCAAATGATCAGCCAGGCAGTTAAGGAGATAACTCCTATAGAAATGATCATCTTTAGCCTAAGAGGCTTCAGACTCAGAGTTTTCTTCAAAGTCAGGTTTATCCTCAGAAACCACATAGTAGATTTTCAGGAGTTACATCCCGAAAATCACTTTCCGACGTCATACGTTAAAGTTGGATCCATCAAAATGCTCTAACTTGAGACAGTCTACTCCAAGAGTCCTCGCAGGATCCATAGTAGATCAAAAATATTGCTTTAAGATTGTTAGAAATTATGGTTAAATTTGGAATAAAATAGTAAAAATTGATGTGCTCTAATTTTAAACTTTTTCAAGTTAACTGTTGTATGTTTGTGAAACGCTCTGCTTAAAGCAATATTTTGCCTACTACGGTGCAAGGATCCTAAGGCCAAACTACTTTCAGGAACAGCAGTACAGTACTCTTGTGTGCACCAACCAAATACTATCAAGATTTCCTCGATCTAAAAGACCTTTCGGTCAAGGTAAAGATCTCCATGATCTCAGAACCTTTCGGTTCGAAACCTTTTGGTTTCAGGGCAAGTTCTGCGGGCACAGTTTCTACAGTAGCAGTATAACGATAGCAACAACGTCAAGATCTCCTCGATTCGACGTTCATTCTCTAGTTCTCTAGCTTAACTCCAAGAGCTGTCCAAGGGGCACTATTTATAGGCCTCTAAGACCATCTCAAGAGTCACCCTCAATTAATATGACTGTTACAATTCACAATGGCAATTATGATTGTGACATTAATGTATTAAACTGCTCTAAATATCGTTGTAACTGTTGTATGCAGTAACTCCTGAATACGAGGTAATCAATGGACGCGATACTACGAAACGCGAGGGTCAAGTCTCAACAAATTAGACGAACTTCATCTGTAGGACAAACCTCGTCGAACGGGCAAACCTCGTCGAACGAGCGAACCTCGAACGAGCGAACCTCGTCAGATCTCAAGAACGCTAGGGTCACATCCTTGTGCGAATGCGTAGATCGTCCACATGCTGCGAAACAGCCTGTGAGGCAACCTTCATGGCACCACCAAGCCCCGATGTCTCCGTGCGAAGTGCAAAGTGCGCCTAACAAAGCGCCTATGATCCCCGGCCCACGAGCCCACGGTCTAACCCACGGCCCACGAGAACTTATGAGAGATTAATTAAAATAAAATACTTCTCGGCTTGCTGTTGGCAAACCTCGAATAAGGGACCTTTTGAAACCCCAAAATATTAACTTTTCACTAGGCTACTAAGCATTTATGAAAAGTACTAGTAGTTAATATATATATAGTTTGAAAACTCATTTTGGAAAGCGGCTTTGACCAAAAAATCCAACAAAAAATGCAACCCTTTGCTCTCTTCTTGTTTTCAAGTCCAAATTCTATATTTTAAACCAAAATAACACTTCATGTTAGCCCTCACACTTGCAATTTCACTATCATAATAAGATGAGCCTGGTAACATAGTCCTTAACCCTAAACACACATCTTTTTAGGGATTCTATTAGAGGAGATGAAGAAGAATAGAGATTATAATGAAAATTTTAGATTATATAAGCTTTGGGTTGGAATTTTACCGTTGGAAGTGCTATTTATAGGTTTGGGGATTTTGCCGTTGAAGAAGAAGAGGAAATTAGGTTGCGAGTTGAGGATATAAACCCACTATAACCGTTAGTGTTTAACGAGAAAGGGTATAACCGGAAGTTAGCATGATTCCGGTAGATGTAACTAAGTTTAAATATTAACTAGAAGGAGCTTTTGGCAA
>NC_033798.1:88140750-88172757 GCF_001876935.1 Asparagus officinalis
AAGGAAAATTGATTACAAAAGATATATCGTACCTTCAGTTTTCTATGCTGATGTTAATGTGAAATGAAGAACAGAGAAGATTAGACCCTGTATTTCTACCCAAAAAATAGAAATAAGATTTAGTTAGTAACATAATTGTACTTCCAATTTCAATATATATAATGTAGATTGCTTTATTATTATAGTATACAACTTTGATGAATAAATTTTAAAATAAATTTCAACCAAATCACACACAGTCACCTACAATAATACTATATAACCTTGATGAATAGTTTTTTAAATAAAGTTCAAAACTTTACATGTGCTTTTGTTGCAAATATATATACTAACTAATACTCAAAATTTAAAAGGACCAAAGTAACAAAATTGACATAGAATCAAAACATTATCTGAGAACATTGATTAGTTTACCAATTGAAAGAAAGAACAAAATAGTTGAAAAAAGAAAGAAAGAAAGAAAGAAGTTTACCAATCTTCAGCATGGTGTCCCTTCAAGAAGTAATTCTTTTAGGATATAAGAACATTGAGATTATCCTACTTTCAGAAAAAAAAGAAAGAAAGAAATAATGATCAAAATATCAGATTGAATACTATAACTATACATCAAGTTAGATGTATAAATTGCTATATGAGAGACATGGAAGCTCGTTATCTTTCACAATTGAAGGAAAACTATGAAACTATCATAAGATAAAAGTAAGAAGATATAATCTTAACTTACTGAAAATTGCACTTCTAAAAAATAATAGCTATTAGTCCATGTCATAATTCAAGAATATCTTATTAGAACTATTGTATCCAATAAGGTATGTCTGAATAATAACAATGATCTCTATGTATCCTTCCAGCACCTGATTGATCGCAACCTGCCTTAGATTTACACTTGATAAAGGGGATACATAAACTTGCAATTAGTATGCATACTTTTTAACTTTCTGTTCTACATTTATTTTTGTTAAAAGGTTTATTTTGGTCAATCAAAGTGGTTAATATATTATGCAAGATTTTCATGTCCTTGTATTATTAACTTATTTTGCCAAAAAAAGATGTAACCTGACATGACACAACTATCACAACTTATTCTTCACCTGATTACCAATAACCATCTTTTGAAATTCATCACTTTCCTATTGCAGATTTTCAATCTGAGCTTTGAACACGGTGGTAGCTTTAGCATCCTGATCACGTCCAGCTTTAGAATGTACATGAAGTTGGAAATTTTAGAGTATGGAAAGTTTCCCCATAATATAACTGACAAACAAACCTTTCGGGTTAAGGTGGCGAGCTCTCGGTCTTTAGAGGGACTACATAAGACATATTTCTAAAATAGATAAATTAAGATTAAGATATATCAGAAGAAAAACAAACCTTTGCCTCTGATCATTAGCCGACTCCCTAAACTCAATATCCCTCTGCTTCTGCTGAAGTAAAGAATGTATGAAATTGCAAGTCCTTGCAATTGATTCCTACACTAATGAGCGAAAGAAAGAATATAGTAAGTTCGCAACTTTTAGTCTTTTTTGGGTAATTTTTTGTAGGTTGGCACTTGACAGTAACTAAAGCCTTAACAAAAATAAAAGTTTCTACTTTGGATGCAGCTTCATAACTTATGTCCAGTTCAACCCCTACTACCAACAAAATAGCTATTCCATAATCTTAATTCTAAAAATAATAAATTATAAAAACAATAAACCACAAATTTAAGTCAGCTTCGTAAAACTCCAAGCTTTCCTTCATTCACAATATTGTTTTCGCTTAGGGAAAAAAGAAAGTGACATATTCCCAATCGCAACTGGAATTTCTTAAAGAAGTGCTTTAATGGTTCAAGATGAACCCGAAACCCTAAAACCACCAATATTCAAGCAAAAAAAAAAATTAATTCAAAATTCTGTAGCGGACAAAAACACAGACCCTTCAGATCGAGGTCGCTCACCGGATCCGCAGCAAATAGATCGAGCGAAGCAGGGAATCCGAAGGTCATCAGCGTCTGGTTCAAATACTTGGCACAATGCTCCAAGTTGCCGGCATCAGCGAACGTGTACCCGCTACAAAAGGATCGAAACCAGATCAAATCCATTGAAGAAGATGGAGGAGGAGGATGCCATTGAAGATGGAGGAGGAGAAGCAGAGGAGTTTTTTTGATTTTCTGAATCTTTTTCTGAAGATTGAGAGAGGAAGAGAGAGAATTGTGGGTTGTAAAAAGGGAAGCTTGGAAACGTTTTCAAGGAGAAAGTGGGATGTGAAACGTGGGAAGTTTTTTTTAAGGAGAACGTGAGTTGTAAAAAGGAAGTTTAGAGGGTGAGTACGAAGATGAGTTGGATTTTTGAGTTTTTTTTTTAAATCTGAATAATTTTGTTATGAATAATCTGATTGGTCCAGATCAGATTTACTGTTCATAAGAGCTTTTTGAGTGTTCTCTTTTAGTTAATAAGAAGTATATATATATATATATATAGTATATTACTATATATTATGAATAATGGATTATCCTTGTCATGTAGGGGATTTTCCTCCTTGAAAATGATGTTGGCACAATCCCACACTTGTGATATTCTCTCTCCAACTTCTTCGCCGATGGTGAGGGATTTGATGTCACATCATTTTTTAAGAGGAAATCCTCTCCTTGAACAATAGGAACACATAACCCGCTCTCTCTCTCTCTCTCTCTTCTATATATATAACATATTATTATATCTAATATAAAAAAGAAAACCAAAATAAATTACTTTATCCGGTCGGGACGCGGGCTTTTTGGACAGCCCTACTTATAATGGGTCTTTTTGCAGCTAACCCGAATAATCTATATTATTATTTAAAAGAAGCCTCTTTTTAGTTTGTATGAGCCTCAATTCTAGAATTTTTTTTTGGAAATGCCCTCATCTTCGGAAATAATCAACAATGACGTTCTCACTCTTAGAAAAATCAATAAAAATGCTCTCAAACTAAAAAAAAAATCCACAGAAAAATATTTAATAATAAAGTAAATAATATTTTTCTTGACTCTGGTACTTTTGTGAAACTGTAATAAGAATCTTCCGTGAGCCTTTATTTTTGACAAGCACAAATTGATCACTTATTATTCTACAGGGTAAGCATACACGGGTGACAAATGCGAGCCAACGGCCCCCCCGTTCTTGGTGTGATGCAGAGCAAGACTAGCCTTGTTAGATAGTAGATACTCTGTAACTCTCTAGTAATCGAATGTATTATTGTTTCAAAGTTTCCCTTTCTGACTCGTTCACCACTAATTTTCAAGTCACGGGATCTCAACGACACCCACTTTCCCGCACAAATCTCCTAATTGATAGGATTCCCTCACTTATGGACACGTTACCGACCTCACTTTAGTTAACGGGGACATTTTAACCGTTGACACTATCGTTCGTGAATCCACGTCATCACCATTTCTGTGATCACAATATTTTCTTTCTTTTTTAGTTTGATCAAGGCGAGATCTCAATGTGTACTTGTTTGTGGCTCTTGTTATTGGATGCGCAACAAAAGGGAGAATGTCTTCAGAAGTATTCGGTTTTTACATTTGGTTCGTGAAAATTAATGGAGTCCGAATAATTCCTTCGCCATTATCTCATTGTGTGGTAATTAATACCTCTCATTAATTGGCTTCCTATGTCAATCAAATTTAATTACTGATAACAAAGTTTCACATTCCTCGATTTAACTTTTTCATGCCAAGCTCAGAAAATCCGTAAGGGATTTAGGAAAACGTATATTTATTGTGAGAAAAGACAAATCAAATAGAATATATATAATTAAAGATGGATAAGATTATTCTTAGACAAAAGATAGAAGTTTGCTCTGATTGGAAGGATTATCGTTATACTTATTCGCCTAATTTCTTTTTCATTATAAGGTGGGTCTCTTTTATTGCGTTAAGAGATGTTGGTTGTGGTATATGCCTTTTGACATTCACGTCATAAGTCGTATACCTCACCTCGCTAATTCTTTTTTGGGAAAAATGTGTCCAGGTCTCAAAAGCAGAAACTTCATGTGACAAGGCCCCTCATAATTTTCTCCATGTGGATCAGCCCCTTGAAGTGTGACACTTTGTACTGCAGCCACT
This sequence comes from Asparagus officinalis, assembly GCF_001876935.1. Taxonomy (NCBI): domain Eukaryota; kingdom Viridiplantae; phylum Streptophyta; class Magnoliopsida; order Asparagales; family Asparagaceae; genus Asparagus; species Asparagus officinalis. The sequence continues at coordinate 88,144,835 of NC_033798.1, forward strand.
TTTTATCAATTATCACATGCCAGCTAAGCTAAAATTCCCAAACTATCTTTATCCTCTCTCCTCAATCTCTCTGACCCAGCACTCACATCATCTCTCTCTCATCTCCTCTCTCTCTCTCTCTCTCTCACCTCTCTCTAAAACTAAGAGCTTTCTCAAGCTCGTCGTCCTGACCGAGACGCACAGAGCATTAATCTATTAGCTAGAAGAAAAAAAGAAAAAAAGAAAAAAAGAAAAAAGAAAGGTAAGAAGAAGTAGAGTAGAAGGGGAATGAAGAGAAATGCCGTAATTAAGAAAGAACGAAAATGTGTATTAATATATCTCTATGAATGAAATTGCCACGGTGCCGTCGAGCGATATTTAAAGCAATATAACGAGAGGTAAAAAATGAGCCCAAATAAAAGGAAGATACCGTATAATAGACAATATAAAGGGCTACACACCGGCGCAGACGGTAGTGAAAACGGAGACCGGAAGTGGCCGTAAAACACGCGCGAAGTCGGCACGGCGCTGCTGTTTTCTGCTCGCTACTGCCGTCGAGCGATGTTTCGGATGTTACCGAGAGAGATAGAGAATGAGTTAGAGCGTGATACAAATTGGAGGTGATAGGCAATATGTAGGGCTACTCACTAAAGAAGAAATCGGCGAAAACGGAGATTGGAGACGATCAGAAAGCGCGTGCGAAGTCGGCACAAAACTATAGTTTTCTGTAGTGCAATTTCTCGCCGTTCGGGTTTGTTCTTCGCTGTTCGGAGATTTTCGCCGCTGTCCGGGCTTACCGAAGGTGGGAGGAGGTTGCCAGGGTCGTCGGGGTGTCTCGATGGGCTCCGTCGGAGGTAGGAGGAGCTTTTCTCCGTTCCCAAGAGCCTAGAACTAAGATGAATTAGAGCTAGAACTAGCTAGAACTAGCAAGATGGAAGCTAGAACTGAGAGTATACAAGCTAGAACTAGGGGAATAGAAGCTAGAACTAACGTAGAATAAAGAACTAGCAAGTGTGCATGTAAAAAACCCTTGTTGGGTTTAGAACTAGCAAGATAGAAGCTAGAACTGGGGGTATACAAGGTAGAACTAGGGGAATAGAAGCTAGAACTAACGTAGAATAAAGAACTAGCAAGTGTGCATATAAAAAACCCTTGTTGGGTTTAGAACTAGCAAGATAGAAGCTAGAACTGGTGGTATACAAGCTAGAACTAGGGGAATAGAAGGTAGAACTAACGTAGAAGAAAGAACTAGCAAGTGTGCATGAAAAAACCCTTGTTGGGTTAAGAACTAGCAAGATAGAAGCTAGAACTGGGGGTATACAAACTAGAACTAGGGGAATAGAAGCTAGAACTAACGTAGAAGAAATAACTAGTAAGTGTGCATGTAAAAAACCCTTGTTGGGTTTAGAACTAGCAAGATAGAAGCTAGAACTAAACCCTAGTTCTAAACCCAACAAGGGTTTTTTACATGCACACTTGCTAGTTCTTTATTCTACGTTAGTTCTAGCTTCTATTCCCCTAGTTCTAGCTTGTATACCCCCAGTTCTAGCTTCCATCTTGCTAGTTCTAGCTAGTTTTAGCTCTAATTCATCTTAGTTCTAGGCTCTTGGGAACGGAGAAAAGCTCCTCTTACCTCCGACGGAGCCCATCGAGACACCCTGACGACCCCGGCAACCTCCTCCCACCTCCGGTAAGCCCGGACAGCGGCGAAAATCTCCGAACAGCGAAGAACAAACCCGAACGGCGAGAAATTGCACTGCAGAAAACTATAGTTTTGTGCCAACTTCGCACGCGCTTTCTGATCGCCTCCAATCTCCGTTTCCGCCGATTTCTTCTTTGGTGAGTAGCCCTACAGGTTGCCTATCACATCCAATTTGTATCACGCTCTAGCTCATTCTCTATCTCTCTCGGTAACATCCGAAACATCGCTCGACGGTAGCAACGAGCAGAAAACAGCAGCGCCGTGCCGACTTCGCGCGTGTTTTACGGCCACCTCCGGTCTCCGTTTTCACTACCGTCTGCGCCGGTGTGTAGCCCTTTATATTGTCTATCATATGGTATCTTCCTTTCATTTGGGCTCATTTTCTACCTCTCGTTATATTGCTTCGAATATCGCTCGGCGGCACCGTGGCAATTTCATTCATAGAGATACATTAATACACATTTTCGTTCTTTCTTAATTACGGCATTTCTCTTCATTCCCCTTCTACTCTACTTCTCCTTACCTTTCTTTTTTTTTCTTCTTCTAGCTAATAGATTAATGCTCTGTGCGTCTCGGTCAGGACGACGAGCTTGAGAAAGCTCTTAGTTTTAGAGAGAGGTGGGAGAGAGAGAGAGGAGATGAGAGAGAGAGAGAGAGAGAGAGAGAGAGAGAGAGAGGAGAGAGAGATGATGTGAGTGCTGGGTCAGAGAGATTGAGGAGAGAGGATAAGGATAGTTTGGGAATTTTAACTTAGCTGGCATGTGATAATTGATAAAAAAGGGGCTGCAGTACAAAGTGTCACACTTCAAGGGGCTGATCCACATGGAAAAAATTATGAGGGGTCTTGTCACATGAAGTTTCTGCTTTTGGGTCCTGGACACATTTTTCCCTTCTTTTTTTAGATTTCTCAATCCCAAAGGCTAGGAATAAATTATAAACAAAAAGTTATAGCTAATAGGTATTTGCGTCAACTTCTATTATAAACTCAAAAAAAAAATTTTATCCTATCCAATGTGAGACTTATATACTTACATATTAACAACCTCAGCATCCCTTCAATGCAAATTAACACATGATTACCCTCGTAGCATCTATCAATCCTTAAACTAATTGTCCTAATTTATCTTCATCCACAAAGAGCTATAACGGTTTGGATTACAAGGAGCCGCTTATCTTTCACAATAAGATATCATCATCTATTTCTTGTTCCATATCATATAGTTATGTTACTCGGAAAAAAAAAAATTCTATCGTACTTGTATAAACCAGATAAAAGAATTCACTGTGAGATAAGGAAAAATAGATTTAGTCTCATATTCATGGTGGATTGCTTCGTGAGTTTGAAACTGGTTCTCGTAATAATAAATATGTAATAATTGAAAAGGAATATATATGGGAATCAAAATTTAATGTGATCATATCCTTGCACTCATTGCCATAAAATTCATTCTCATCTATTTTCTTTACACGGCTGCTGCATAGCTAAAAGCTTTAGAGTCTATCATCACTTTACCTACAATGAACCCATTTAAAAGTCAATTATTGAGGTTGAGGGTATCTAACTTGCTAATGGCATCAAATCTCCTATTATATATATGTATATATAACTTTATCAATATAGAATTTCCAAATTGTGTTACTTTTCATGCAAAGGATGAACGAGATACTATATACAAATACGTACCAAAGATAGAAGCCATAAGGTTCATGAATTGAAGGAACAACGCAAATATAAAGAAAAATTAATATAGCCTATGGAGGCAAGATTGAGATCTGAGATCTTAGCAAATAAACGTGGACACCTACATGAATAGACAAATAATAATAACATATAAGTTGCAAATTCTCTCGTATAACTTTAGTATCATTATTATTCATTACTGGTGTGATCCACATAATTAACTTGTAATATTTTGCTTCAAGTTGCATCACAAAATCATATCGAAAATCCCGTGCAATGCGCGGAGGTTAATTAATGATGAAGATAAAGAGTGAGATTGAGGGGGTTCATTTTCTTTAATTCTTAGAAAGAGACTAAAAGCCTTTCCATGTAGTATAGATAATTACTCTTGTTGTTATACGCAACTTTAAGCACGTGAGGTACGTTAAGTTCGATTAATGAATTAAAACCATCTTTTTCCCCCCAAAAGAAGGATTGGATTCTGTTATTAATTCAAAATAAGTAAAAAAGTAGTTTATGATTTTATAATCTTGATGCCTTCTTTTCCAAGAGTAGATGCAAAACCCTTGAGCTCTTTTCGTGGTAAACTACGTTATTCTTATTTTAGGTTTAAGATGGAGACCGTATATACGTCAAGCATTCAATTTACTAAATGAGAAATTTTAATATATGGTAAAGTTTTGCATACTTTTGGTAATTATATACACGAAGGATGGAAAGGTACGTACCATATGCTTCTTTCTGTATTCCCCCCGCCCGCCCGCCCGACCGACTGAATCAAAGATGGGAACATCCATTGCATTACCGTAATGATGACAGGGTAATTAATAAAACATAGAAAGTGCGAGATTGTTTTAAGAGGGGCTTTTTAAACTGAACCACCTCTAACTTAGGTTCATTTCATGTAACCATCCTTAATTACCTTAGTTTTAGAAAATCACTCCTCACATACCATTCCGTTAACACAGAACCACCCATGTCATTTTTCATCCAAAAAAACTATAGTTTGACAATTTGTTAACTTTTGGTATTAAAGTCAAATTTCCCAAATTATTTCTCATTTTAATTTTGATACATTGAAGTTCTTTTTTTGCCTAAAATATCACAAAGTCATTTCATTTTTAACTTTGATATTCTAAAGTTCTTTTTTGCCCAACGACCATGTTTGGCAACCGGAAATTAAATAAAAAGTGAACTAAAAATTGGAAAGTAACACCACTTTCAATTCTTTGAATGTTTGGCACTTGGAAGTTGATGGAAAGCAGATGGAAAGTGAGGAGGTGCCACATCATCTTTTAACCCATTTCACTTTCTTAAAAAAATGAAGAAAGTAGATGGAAAGTGATGGGAGAGGAAAGAGAAAATATTATTTATTATTTTCGCATCTTTTCACTTTACAAAAATGTTTTTTTATCTTAATCTAGTCATTGCTTCAGACTTCGCCCACCACTTCTAAATATTTATTCATGACTTTGGTTCTACCATCTGCAATATGTTTTAAATAGAAGAAAACGTGATAATTAAATGGATATCTTGATAGTGCCTAACTAGGCTCCCACAAGAAAAATGAGGAAAAAAAATCTAATAGCTTAACCTCTTTTGCGAAAAGTACAATTTATTGGAAATCATTCAAACACTATTTTATCAGATAGTATATCATTGAATAGGTTAAGGCCAACTACATGATTATAGTTAGTATTTGATGGGTCTGATTGAATTAATATGGAAAAATATTCATATTTAATAAATTATTCTGTTTGTGACATTGATATATAATATGTGCTAATGTACCTTTTATGTTTTATTATGCACTCATGTTTAAAAAAGTCTATTGTCCATTTTTTTGTTTTCTTCATAAGCCAAACAGTTGATGTGAAGAAAGTGGATGTCATGTCAATTATCATGTTAACTTTTCACATTTTTTCTTTGTAATTACCAACAATATTTACAAATAGAAAGTGAACAGAAAGTACTTTATCGAGAAGGTACTTTCTCTTCACTTTCTATCTTCCATTTAATTTCTAGTTGCCAAACACACCACAAAGTTCAACAAAGTTTAACTTTGACATCCAAAAGATCAACAAAATTTAAATTTGATAGCTTAAAATTCAACAAGCTAATTTAGATATACCAATTTAAACAAAACTAAATCTTGATACTAAAGTTCAATAAAATTTAACTTTGATACCCGAAGTCCAACAAAATTGAACCCATGTAGAGGTAAAATTGTTCAAATAAAAAACTTGAGAAATTAGAAGGAAAACATCATGGGTGGTTATATGTTAACAGAATGATAGATAGGAGTGATTTTTTGAAACTTAAGTAATTAAGAATGGTAACATGAAATAGGGCCTAAGTTAAGGGTGGTTCCCTTAAAAAAAACTAAGGGCGAAAACTTAACGAAGTCTCTCATATCATTATATCTCCACTATCTACTCAAAGATACGCTTAAGAGAGTTTCACTCACTCACGAAAAGAAGCAAATGAATGGAAAACATAAGAAATGCATTTAGTCATGCATAAGTGTGTAAATTTGAACCACAAGTGCTACATATAATTTTGTGATGAGAGTCCCAATTAACTTCACACTACCGACGAATCAAGTGACATTATGCCTTTATGCAATCACTGACGAATCAAGCAAAATACATAGCCCACCAAGAATGAATCTGAAATTTTGAGGAAAAGAAACCCTAACTTTATTGATAATTCTCCCAAATTTTCAATCACCAAACATAATAAACCCTAACACCTAGCCGCCCTTAAAATAGCCTCTGTTTTTACTTTTTGCACAAACTCCTCCTGCACATATTATTCCTAAACAAGTTGTATTTATATAAAAATTCCTAGTCCTAAGCAAAACCTATTTGTAAAAAATTCCATACCCCTAAATAAATCCTATTTGTAATCAAATTAAATCCTATTCAGACTCTAATTACTTCAGCATGTAGGTTCTTGTAGTTATGCATCACTCGAGCACAATCACTCTTACGCACCGATGGCTCTGGAATCATATTATTCTCCCATCCTTTTAGACTACACTTGTCCTTAAGCGTAAGGTTAGGAATCTTTTGTTTAGGTCATCACAGTTCTTCCATGTAGGCGCTTCACCCAACTCCTATAGCGCAGCACCTCATTAGGAACCAATAATATGTTACCCCTTGAATCAAATGAAAGTAATTCACCAATGAGCAAATTAGAGTCCCCTACTTTCTTCTTCAACATAAATACATAAAACACTGGGTGTAGAAGAGAGGACTTTGGCAACTTAGCTTATATACCGCCTCGCCAATCTGCTGTAATACTTTGAAGGGCTTATAATACTACCGCGACTACTTTACATTGAACATCTTCTTCAAGGATATTTGTTGGTACGACTGCAACTTCATATACACTAAGTCACCAGCTCAAAGGTCACATCATGTTGCCCTTCATCATAATACTTCTTCATCCATTGCTAGGCTTTAGCTAACTTCCTCTTCACGCCATGCAAAATCTCATCCTTGGCCAATAGCTCCTACTCCATCTGAGCATTCTTCGCCATCCCCAGCTCATAAAACTACAGTATAGGCAATGGTCATTCATAGATTACCTCGAACGAGCTTCTGGATCGATGAATATAATGCAGTGTTGGTGTAATACTCAGCCCACGGAATAAAGTTCTTCGACCTCTTCTACTCCTCATGATAGTAACTCCTCAAATTTGGCTTAAACTGCAGTTCATCACCTCTGTCTGTCTATCAGTCTGCAGAAGATATGACAAACTTGGTTTTAACTGACTCCCCTATAATGTAAACAACTCCTACCCAAGGGAATTCACAAATATCTTTCGTCGATTGGTGACGACGCTTCACAGAATCCTATGCAACTGGTACTCTAAGAAATTTCATAGAAAAAGCAATCCATCTTGGAACTCATACCTTTGTACCACCAGTTCTCCTTGCTAAATTAGGTCATGAATATCCCAAGCTTGCTCATCCAACTCCACAACCTAATGAATATTATCCCACACTCTCCAATCAGCGCTACTGCAATTAGCACTACCAATAGCATGCAAGCTCGCCTCCTCCTCACTATACGCCAGATAAATAATAGAGTTGCCAATTCTTTCAAGACAAAGAATTGACAACTCAATTATTTTTCTCGGGCTAATATATGATGTTTAACTCAAACCCAAGAAGCTTCATGACAAACTTCTATTGTTCGGAAGTAATAATCTTTTGCTTTAACAAGTGCTTCAAAGCATGCTGATCCTTCTTGATCTTGAATTTTCTCCCGAATAAATATGGCTTCCAAACCTTCATAGCAGGCACAATTCCTAATATCTCCCGAGCATGAGTACTCCAGACACTCTTATGCGGTCCCAACGCCTTTGACATATAAGATATTGGCCTCTTATTTTGCACCAAAACGACTTTTCTACATGCTCACCACTAGCATCTACAAGTACCTCAAACTCCTTTGAAAAATCTAGTAAAGTAAGCACCAGAGTCTGAGACATCGCCCTCTTTAAATCTTCAAAAGCATGCCGCAATGCATCTATCCATTAAAATCCATCCTTTTTTAGTATGTCAGTCAACGGTCTAGCAATCAGACTATAGTGCTTCACAAACCTCGGAGAGAATCTCATCAATCCTAAAAATTCTTGTAAAGTTGACACATCCTTACATAAAGGCCAATTTATCATGGTCGCAACCTTTCGCTCATCTACCTTCACTTCGTCAGCTTAAATAATATGCCCCAAATATTCCAATTTTGCCTTTGCAAAGTCATGCTTCAATAATTTAATATTGAAATTGTGCTCCTCCAAAACCAACAACACCACCTCCAAATAATGTAAGTGCTCCTCCATAGTAGCTAAATGCACCAATATATCATCGAAGTACACCAGCATGAATTTTCTTAGAAAAGACTTGAATATATTATTCATTGCCACCTGAAAAGTGGACTACGCCTTCCACAGCCCAAATGACATCACCAAATACTCATAGTGCCCTTGAAAATCACCTCGATCAATAGCCTCAATGACAATAGCATAGTACTCAACACCTCCCTTACACAACCACTCGAATACATTAGCCTCACAATCCTTCAATACTATGGCAATAACAGTCCATGAGTGTCTCTTGCCCCCTAAGTGGAACACCATTTGCATCTCCTTATCAAATAATTTTAGATGATGATGTTTATTCACATCTGAACCCTACACAATAAGGAAAGAACTACTTTTTGGCTTCACTGTTGAACCTGATTCCCTTCGCATGAGCGCAAGTGTAAGTCAATCATCATCTTTTTAAGAAAAGTACTTATCCTCCTTACCCGAATGAAAAATACCAGGATTAAACTACCACAGCCTCCATAATAATATATGACATGTATCAACTCTATCACACAAAATCTCAGCTATTAGCCAAATCACAATCATTTGTCTTGATGCTAATAAAGGATTTAAAGATCTTAGAAATTGAAGAAATTAGAAATTCTTTCAAAGACTCCACACTCTCCAGTTTTCCTCTTCTTTCTCCCCCACTATTGGGTCCTTCGATTCAATATTTTTATAATTGCCCACATCTGACAATTATCCAATAGGATCGTTGTCTGTAGTGTCTAACAAGTCAACTTCAACTTCAGAATCAGTAACTATCCCGACCAAATCAGAATAATCACTTCTTAGCATTGATTCTTTAGATTGACTCTTCATAGACATCTCACCAAAATCTTTCGCATAACCTATATCATGATCACGATCAAATCTAGACTTTCTACGATCCTTCCATCGTCGAATGTTGTTGACATCCTGATTATACTAATAATCACCCCTTTAGTATCTATCCTAACCATAATTATAATCATAATCGTATCCGCCATGACAATCTCCACGCTGAAATCTTCCACGGTAATCTCTATACTCAAATCTGCCATAGTAGCCTCCATGTGGTCGTTGCCTCCAATCAAAACACCAATCTCAATCATCAACAAAATCACCAAATCCATCATCAAAACCAATATCAAGATCAAATTAGCCTAGCCTATAATCCACATATCGACAACTATTGCCAAGACCTTGATCACTATACCACCTATTATCAATACCGAGCAGATATCAACCTAACCCTCGTGGCTATTGGCCATCATCGATGAACCCATTGTAGGCTGTCAAAAAATCACAATAGATAGCTGATTCCCATCAAAACACCGATGATGGAAGTTACAATCTGACGACTTCCAGAAGGCTACAATTTGAAGACTTTCATGTAGATCGTTGAAGGTTACAATCTGACGACCTTCACGACAACCGATGAGAGCTCTAGTTCAACAGCCTTCACAATCAACATCGAGAGTTACAATCTGACGACTCTTGCATATCAAAGAGCTAAAGTAAAGATTACAAAATGACGATCTTTGCAAAACTTCAATAGAAAGAGACTACAAATTGACGGTCTCTTCAAATCAAGACGTGAAAGTTCTCCCCGCGTATCAGCATCAAGATGCGCCGCATTCATAGCCACGAACGCAGCTCAAACGTAGCTCCAAAAGCTGCAAACGCAGCTCAGATTCGGCTGCCAACGCAGCTTCCAAATCGCTGTAAACGCAGCCTTCAAACGCTGTAAACACAGGTCACATCCAGCTCCAAACGCAGCTCAGATCCGCTGCCAAACGCAGCTCTTAAATCGTACAAACGCAGCTTCCAAATTGCTGTAAACGCAGCTCAGATCCGCTGCCAAACGCAGCTCTTAAATAACAAGATGCCAACGCAGTTTCCAGCCGCTGCGTCCGAGCTTTCAGACATTGCGTTCAAGCTTCCAAACACTGCGTTTGAACGCAGAATTCGCATCAGAACATGGATTTTGCGTTTGACTCGTTCAAACACGAGCTGAACGGTTCCAAAACCGTTTCCCACGATTTGAGGGGATCACAACTCCACTCAGGAGTGATTTAAGGGGCGGTTACATCCCATTAGCCCCACTTAGGAGCGAATTAAGGAGGTGGTTATACCCCTTAATCCCCTATAAATAACTGAAAATCAATTCAGTTCGGGGCGGTCTGTTGGAACTTCTTGGCAGTGAAAAGAGGATCCTTCATCCTTCGGTTGGAGCTTTGGAGATCAGCAACAAGATCTTCTTCATCCTTGGCTTATAACCAACTTTCGATTAAATCAACTCTTTCATAGAATTTTAAACTCGTTCAGAGTTCTCCACAACGTCAAATCGTGAGGAGAAGACCACGTTCCAGTGAAACAAGACATCGGATCGTCAACGGGGAGCAAATTCGACGCAAGCATTCGAATGAGGCACTCCATCGCCACCGTGAAGAACCCAGTTTTAAACAAAGGGGAGAATCTAGATCATTCTCTTCTCTTTTGTAATCAGGGAATCCAATTGTAATCGAGAATTGAGATATTTGTAAACATTCTTTTTCTAAGCAGTTAGAGAGAATAAAATCACATACATTTCTTTCATTCATTTTTCTTATTACAAATTTTCCACAAACACCCATATCATCCAGCTAAAACTGTCACATCTTACATGTCTCAATCATATTCGGTCATCATTGTTTCATAGCTTTTTCTCTCCCAATGAGTCCCCCATCATCATTCCTCTGGTGCCATCTTTTTTTGATGCCATCGATTCATCAACAACTTTAATTGCTTGATGGCCTTCAATAAATTCTTCATATCCATGGTAAAGATGATGATGTCAAAATAGGAATATAATAATAATATAAAATCCAAATTAAAGAGTTAGAAAATTCAGGCCTGATCGGGAGCAATCATGATGTCACTGTCTTAGAAGATTGAGGACCCGCCTATCGCCCTGGCGCAATCTGTCCCCTCTCCCCTAGCGGTAAAACCCCCCGAAATCGGCCGATCTCTACGCTCGGGCGTGAGTCACAGAGCTTATGCTCAGACGAAAATGGTTGCCCAAAATATAAATGTAAAAGTGTAGCTAAAATAACTTGGAAGAAAAGAGAGTGGAGAAAGAGAGCTTTGGAAGTTGTTCTTCTCATTGTTATATATCTGAATGAGGTCTACGTGTGCTTATATAGGTGAGGAGAAGTGTAACCCCCGCTGAATCAAAGAAACCGTTACGCATGAATCTCACTTCCGTTACCCGCATGCAGCCGTTACAAAACGTGTAAAACGTGCAAAATAAAAGCTTGAGAAGCAAAAAAGTGTGCGTGTGTAGTGCGGCGTGGCGCACGCGTGCGAGCGAGCGAGGCGAGACGAGGCGTGGCGTGCATGTGCGTGCGTGTGTGTGAGATAGATATGCAAAGCCCACAAAACCCAAAACACTATTCAAAGCCTAATAAAGAGAGAACCATTATATACCCTATACTATTCATCTCCTTTTCTAATGTGGGACTATCCACAAAGGCAAAATTGCCTTTTCATGAACAAAACATCCAACAGTCCCCCCCCCAAGGCAATATTGACTGAAAACTCAATAAATAATAAATAAATCATAAAAAAATATAGGTTGGGCAACCTTTCGTATCGTGAATTCGGGAGAGGTTCAGCTTTGAACCTTTCCTTAGTGAGTTCATTGCCACCTGAGGGACATAATGGACTAGGCCTTGAATTAGGCCCCTTGAATCAGGTATTGATAAAAACACACACAATATGTTTTTATCTATTGAGCTAAGCGGGTTGAGTGTTAAAGGCCATGCTCATAAAAAATCGACTCATGAGAGTTTCTAGGGGTCAGCCTTGCCCCCCCCCCCCCAACGGTACTACAGCTGTTTATTTAATACCCCCCACAATACACACGTTGGACTTATTAAGAGTAAAACTCAGCCTAGCCAACCGTATCATAAGAGCATCGTCATCATAGAGAAGAGGTAGTAGCAAATGCTACATAATGATATATAAATATATCTAGGTCGATGCTCCACACGAGAGTCACATGTTTAGCTTGTTTCTACCATATTGAACCAACATTGGGACTATGTCTCTAAATAAGGGTTGGGTTGCTGCTGTCAGTGACCTCATTTATGGGTTTAACCCCATCTTCCTCGATGAATCCAGAACCACACTCCTGGATAATCCCTTAGTCAAAGGGTCAGCAAGATTTTTCTCAAACTTTACAAAGTTCAAGATCATAACTTTACCTAATAAGCATAGTACAGACTTATATCTTATTTGAATATGTCTGTTATATTTTTTATTTACATGTACTTGCTTTAGAAGCTCTATGGTAGATCTAGAATCAGAGTGAATGGAAATAGGAGAAGAGGGTTTAGGGACCAAAGGAAGTTCAGAGAGAAGATCTTTTAACCATTCGACTTCTGTGCAAGTAATATCAAGAGCAATCAATTCAGACTCCATGGTGTTCCTAGCAATTATAGTTTGCTTATAAGATTTCCAGGATACAACTGCACCACTAAAAAGAAATACATATCCAGATGTAGACTTTATAATGTTGGAATCCGTGACCCAGTTGACATCACTATACCCTTCTATAGCATCAGGGTAACTAGTGTAAGTCAAGTAATAGTCAATTATGCCTTTCAGATATTTGAATACTCTTTCTAAGGCAGTCCAATGATCTTTGCTAGGGTTGCTAGTATACCGGCTCAGTCTCCCTACAACATAAGCTATATCGGGTCTGGTCCGATTGGATATGTAAAGAGGAGATCCAATCAGCTCAGAATACTTCAGCTGGGAGACAGGTTCACCTTCATTCTTTTTCAAAGATATAGAAGAATCATAAGGTGTGGAAACAGGTTTAGAGTTATGAAAGTTGAATTTGATTAGTATTTTCGCAATGCTATGGGAAAGACTCAAAGATATTCCTCTAGTGTCTCTAGTGATTTTTATTCCAAGTATCATGTCAGCAAGACCTAAGTCTTTCATATCAAAGTTTTTGAAAAGATAATCCTTAACCTTTGAAATTAATTCAAGTGTTGTTTCAAAGATAAGGATATCATTAACATAAAGACAGAGAATGACATAGTCATTGTTTATAACTTTAGAATAGACACATTTATCGTGTTCATTCACAATGAAGCCATATTGTGCAATGACGTTGTCAAATTTATGGTGCCATTGTTTAGGAGCTTGTTTAATATCATACAAAGATTTAACAAGCTTACAGACTTTATTTTCCTGATTCTTGGCAATGAAGCCTTCAGGTTGGTGCATATAGATTTTTTCATCTAAATCACTATTTAGGAAAGCAGTCCTTACATCCATCTGATGTATAATCAGCTTATGGATAGTAGCAAAGGCTAATAATACTCGGATAGTAGAGATTCAGGCTACAGGAGAGTAGGTATCAAAATAATCAATGCCCTTTTGTTGACTATATAGCATTTAGCTACTAATCTAACTTTAAATTTATCTATGGAACCATCAGCTCTGAGTTTCTTCTTGAATATCTACTTACAACCAATTGGTTTACAACCTGAAGGTAATTCTGTGAGTATCCAAGTGTGGTTTTCCATGATAGATTTAATTTCATTATCAATGGCTTCTTTCTAGAAAGGAGATTCAGGTGAATCCATTGCTTCTTGGAATGAGCTTGGATCACCTTCAACAAGAAAGGTTAGGAAGTCTTCTCCAAAATCCTTTTTGATTCTACCTCTTTTGATTCTTCGAGGTTTAATATCAAGAGGTTGAGAAGAACTGGAAGATGGTAGATCAGAAGGAAGAGATGATCTGGGATTTTCTGAGATTTTAGATATGGTAGATCAGAAGGAAGAGATGATCTGGGATTTTCTGAGATTTTAGATTTGAAAGGAAAGATGTTTTTAAAGTAGACTGCATCTCTTATTTTCTGAGATTTTAGATTTGAAAGGAAAGATGTTTTTAAAGTAGACTGCATCTCTTGCTTCAATGATGATATTGTTGGATATGTCACTGATTTCAGAGTTGATGATTAGAAATCTGTTAACATTGCTATCTAGTGTATATCCAATAAAAACAGCATCTACAGTCTTAGAACCAATTTTCCTCTTCTTAGGTTCGGGAATAGCTACTTTAGCTAAGCAACCACAAACCCGGAAGAAGTTCAAATTAGGAGATTTCCCCTTCCAATATTCATAAGGAGTTGTATCAGAATTTTTCTGGGGAATCCTATTGAGAATGAAGCAAGCAGAAAGAAGAGCTTCACCCCAGAGATTTTTAGGTGCTCCTAAACTGAGTAATATACACTTTACCATGTCTATTAGGGTTCTATTTTTTCGTTTAGCTACCCCGTTAGACTGTGGTGTATAGGGAGCAGTAACCTCATGAATAACAACGTGTTCTTGGTAATATTTAGTCATATGATTTGAGGTATACTCCCCCCACGATCAGATCTAAGTATCTTGATCTTCTTGTCAAGTTGGTTCTCAGATTCAACATTGTACACCTTAAACTTATCTAAGACTTCATCTTTAGTTTTGAGAAGATAGGTGTAACAATATCTGGAGTGATCGTCTATAAAAGTCACAAAATACCTCTTACCCCCTTGGGTGAGAACTCGGTTTGAGTCACACATATCACTATGAATTAATTCGAGGGGTTCAGAGTTTTTAGTTATAGACTTGAAGGGTTTTTTAGTGTGTTTCTCTTGAACACAGATTTCACACTTAGATGAGGGATCATGAGAAGATTTGGGAATAAGGTTTAATTTACTCATTCTCTACAAGGTTTGGAAATTAACATGTCCAAGTCGTCCATGCGAAACATCACAAGACTCAACAATTTGTGCAACAAAAAGCTCAGGAATTTCATTAGAGCTGGAATTGATTATATTGAGTTTGAAAAGGCCATTACAGATAAAACATTTTCCTATAAAAACATTACTCTTTGTAATCACAAATTTGTTGGATTCTTTTACAATCCTATAACTAGCTCTAATAAGAAGAGATTCACTAATCAGATTGCGACGGAGAGAAGGAACATGATAAACGCCTTGCAGATGTAGAGCTTTCCCAGAAGTCATGGTGAGCTCTATACGTCCACTTCCTATTATTGGTTTAGCTTTCCCAGAAGTCATGGTGAGCTCTATACGTCCACTTCCTATTATTGGTTTAGTGGAGTCATCTGCTAAGCTTATGCTTCCTCCACGTGATTCCTGATAATTTAAAAACCAAGAGCGATCATTACAGACGTGGATATTTGCTTCGGAATCCAAATACCAATCAGTGGATGAAGTTAGAGAATTTACAAGATGAGATGAAGAGGCTACCCTGAAGGAGGTTGGATTCATTTCAATCATATTTACTTTGTTTGATCCATTTCCTTTAGGGACAGGTTTGGCCGGTTCCTTCTTCCAAAAGAAACAATTAGGAGCCATGTGATTGGTTCTACCACAGGCATAGCAGAACTTTCCATCAGACTTATGGCTGGAAGAGTTAGGATTTGATTTGAAGGAAGATTTGTCGAAAGGTTGTTGGTTTTTCTTGAATTTCTTCCTATTGGGTTTGAAATTCCTAGATTTAGGCTTATCCTCTACCAAGTTTACTTTAGCTTTTGATACATTCTTGGTTTTGGAATTTTGCCTATGCTGGTCTTCAATACAAAAAGCCTTGAGGGCTTCAGTTAAGGTTAGATCTCCTTACTTGTGTCGGAGATCTCCAGCAAATCTAGACCAGGAGGAAGGGAGTTTATCAATCAAACAGGAAACTTTATAGTCGTCTGTAAAAGTGTTTCCTTTTGATTGGAGATAACGGAGGAAATCTAGGAATTCATGAATTTGTTCAATAATGGGCTTGTCATCAACCATCATGAACTTATTAAAGGAGGAAGAAGTGAAACGCAGAATTCCGGCATCATCATAGCCATATTCCGTTTCAAGGGCATTACATAGGTCTTTTGCACTTTTGAACTCATACTATATGTCATAAAGGTTATCCGCAATTGCACTAAGAATCCTATGACAACAATGATAATTGATTTCTTTTGGTTTCATAGAGCTAGAAAAGGAGCTAGCACCAGAACTAGAAGTGGAAGGAGCAAGCTATTCATGATCAGGAGTCAAATGTTGTGAACCACTAGTAGAAGACTCAGGTGTGTCAATAGCAGATAAGAGACCTAAGGTAGTGAGCCAGTATCTCATCTGATTAGCCCACCGTTTATAGTTGACATCGGTGAACTTCTTAGGTTTGACACTTTTGAATGATCAGGAATTGCCATAAGTCCAATTCGAGTTTACTAGTCTAGGTAGATGGAATCTGATAGAATAAAGGATTTTGTCAATACTACTAGACCAGAAACTTAATTAAACCTACTCTTAACCAAAAATTCTGAAAGTGAAAAGATTAAAGTTTTACCCGGGTAGTTTGGTCAGGTAAGGATAGTACTAGAGGTTGATCAAAGATCTATTAAGTACCTTGTTACTTGCAGAGCGCTTTATGCAACCCTTAAACCTTTCCTTAGACATCAACTAATCCAAAAAACTTGAACCGGTTCACTTAAAGATTTCTTGTTCCTTTACTGTATATATGTATATAAAAAGTGACAGATACAGAAATTGAGTACAATAGCAGCAAAATAAAATTAATTAGTTAACAAATTAAAACAGTTAACTATAGGTTAAAAATGCAGATTTAAAATTAACAGCAAAATAAGTCAATCTTCTAGATTGCTGTCAAAACAGGAATATAATAATAATATAAAATCCAAATTAAAGAGTTAGAAAATTCAGGCATGATCGGGAACAGTCGTGATGTCACTGCTCTAGAAGATTGAAGACCCGCCTATCGCCCTGGTGCAATCTGTCCCCTCTCCCCTAGCAGTAAAACCCCTCGGAATTGGCCGACCTCTGCGCTCGGGCGTGAGTCACAGAGCTTATGCTCAGACGAAAACGGTTGCCCAAAATATAAATGTAAAAGTGTAGCCGAAATAACTTGGGAGAAAAGAGAGTGGAGAAAGAGAGCTTTGAAAGTTATTCTTCTTGTTGTTGTATATCTGAATGAGGTCTACGGCTGCTTATATAGGTGAGGAGAAGTGTAACCCCCGCTGAATCAAAGGAACCGTTACGCACGAATCTCGCTTCCGTTACCCGTATGCAGTCGTTATAAAACGTGTAAAACGTGCAAAATAAAAGCTCTAGAAGCAAAAAAGTGTGTGCGCGGTGCAGCAGGGCGCGTGCAAGTGAGGCATGGCGTGCGCGCGCGCGTGTGTGTGAGATAGATATGCAAAGACCACAAAACCCAAAACACTATTCAAAGCTCAATAAAGAGAGAACCATTATATACCTTATACTATTCATCTCCTTTTCCAATGTGGGACTATCCACAAAGGTAAAATTACCTTTTCATGAACAAAACATTTAACAGATGATTGATCTTCCCTCATCGCCGACGATCGTATCTTTCAAAAAAAAAAAAAAAAACAACCATCCAACAACTAGACTAAATTAATCCAATCGAAAGACCTCTGAAGAATCATCGACCCAGTGATTCCCAACCAAAGGTTCTCTCAATCCAATCAACTCTCAATGAAAGCACCAAAATTGATGAGAACACCAATTAACTTCACACCACCGATGAATCAAGCGATGTTAATCCTCTATGCAATCACCGACGAATCAAGCAAAATACGTAGCCCAAGAACACCAAGAATGAATCTGGAATTTCGAGGACGAGAAACCCCAACTTTTTTGATAATTCTCCCAAGTTTTCAATCACAAAAAAATAATAAATTATAATACCTAGCGGGCCTTCAATAGCCTCTATTTTGGCTTTTTTACACAAAACCCCCTACACATATTATTCTTGAACAAGTCCTATTTATATATAAATTCCTACTCTAAAACAAGTCCTATTTGTAGACAATCCCTACTCCTAAAATCATATTTAGACTACAATTCGTTCAGAATGTAGGTTCTTATAGTTGTGCATCACTTGAGCACCATCACTTCTAGCAGCAATAGATCTGGAACCATATCACTCTGAAAAGATACGAGCGTGCGCTTCAAGGTCATTGGAGAGCTGGACCTCGTGGCCTCATATGCAGTAACTATTACTATACATAACAGGTTAACTCATCCCTTCATTGAATTCGCTGACTGCATGTCATCCACAGTTTGTGCGATCTACTTACAGTTCACAAAACAAGCTTTGCATACCCCACTTCACCAACCAAATTCCACTTTCTCTCTCTAAAAAAGGGACCTTCCACTTTCCATTATTAGATCACATAATTATATAATTCAACTCTCTCAATATTAAGCTCAACTACTTAACAGCACATGCTCGACGTGATCCCATCTTAAAATTTGTTTCCACATTACTTGCGAAATGGTCATGCTTTTAATTAATTCCTTTACTTAAAATTTGTTAATTACTAATGCACATTAGGTGCTCTACGAAGAGTCGAAGACCATTGATTTTCTTTGTGTATTACTGACCATGCATCCATAAGAGCATGACATATATCCTGATGATAACATGTTGACAATAAATGTTGATACTGATATACTTAACTTTGATATTTTATTTAAAATCCCCTAAAAATGGAACTTTTTTTTTGGAAAGCGGGTGTTTCTGATAAAATCTCAAAGTTAAAGTTCGTTTTCTAATAACTTGTTGTGCGCAGCGGAAATTTCGGCAGCACCTCCGGTGCGCAAGGTGCACAACAAGAGATTAGATCACAATGAAATTCTCGTTTCTCAAAGGAAACAAGAATCTCACAAACTCTCAGATCCCTCACACAAAATCTCTCTCAAAAGGGGAAGACACAAAACCCTAAAAAGGGACTGCTCAAAATCTCCTAGCTGTTGCCTGCGTTTTTCTCCTGCAGCCGAAAAGAATCCCCGCAGCAAAAACTCCTCGCGCGCACCTCAGCAACCAAGCCTTTTTTTTTTCTTGCTCAGCCGCAGTCAACAGAGAACAAATCTCCTGCACGCCCCTTGCAGCAACCAATCAAAAAGCTCCTTGCTTTTCACCTTTGCCAACTGCCTCACGCGCCTCCAGTTGCACACAAAACCCTAGGCAACCTTAGGGTATTTATAGCTATGCGGAAGTGGGTGGGCCTGGCCCTTTAATCACACGGAAAACGAAAAACTGAAATCACATTGCTGCTCACGTGATTTTCCTCCCAAAACTCATGGACTCAAACTCGTGGACCCCACACCACGTTCACAATTCTCCACCTCGGTGAAGTTTCTTTCAAAACTGAGCCGACACCAACCAAAACAAATGCCTCACTTGTTGTATCCAGTACGCCATGGCAACGGACTCATGACAACGGACTTCATCCACAACAGGTCGAGACCCAAACGGGAGTGCGAACACTCAACCAAAACCAAATAGTGTCTACTCACCAAATCAAACTAAGCCTACACCGACTACACCAAATGCCTCACTTGCTGAGACCCAAATGGGAGTACGAACACTCACCCCAAATGTCGATGTCGCTCACCAAATCGATCTCACCCCCATCAACTAAACCAAACTGGCTGCATCGTAAGGACTGCCTACGTATCCTCTTGCCCAAGGAATCAAGCCAAACGTAGTTCACCCAATGGCCACTAACGACCTCAATCCAATAGAAGAGTTTGCAACCCTTCTCTAACATCACGATCAAGTCTGCGGCTGATAGCACCTCCAATGGCCCTAAACTGAAACAATCCAAACACCTCCACCTGAGATGAACCAACGGCCATGTCTAGACTACATCTATCAGCTGCACTCGAATCAATCAACCTATCATCTGCATCCAAAACAACATGATTCCCAATCTGTGTCACATCAGCTGGAATCCCAAATGATGCAGTATGATCTGGAGTCTTCACCCAACGTGGAGTAGCATCACTCTCCACCCGCTGTGATGTCCCAAAGATCTGATCATCACTCTCCACCTGCCGAGAGTCAAACGTGACATACCTGCTCAGAACAAAGTCAGAAGCCAATACCTGATAATCAAACACGCCTCTGAATCCCAAATGTGCTATCGAATCAAATCTCACATCCACGATGTGACCAAGTGCTGGGTAGCCAAACATCCGACGCAACCCAAAATCTGAAGCAGCTCCACCAGATCCAAAATCTCTATATGCAGCAGTCGGCAACCTATACATAAGACGGTCCAAACATGTCGTAGCCTGCATACCAATGCCAATGCTCGACATCAAACGCCGATCCTCCTCCAGAAAGGAATAGCTCCCCAAATCTGTCATCTCATCATGTCGCCTCAAAGTTTCCACACCAATGAAGTGTCTTCTATTGCCGTGAGCTCGGCACAAATACAGATATAGGTCCCTCTTGTACCTTCTTCTAACATCAGACTGAAGTACCTTCACCTTTCTGCCAATACACTTCCTCCATTTGTTGCGGGCTTCTAGGACTTCACACCAACGGGACTTGGTTGCAACCCACCAATGCCTAGAATAATCCCCAACTGCGGAAACCACATACCTATTACCTCCCAATGATGCTCCATTGGAAGGCCCCCAAATGCCTGAATGAACACCCCTCAGAAGACCCCTCGAATGATGGATAGAAGTGCCAAACTCCACCTCGGTCTTCTCGCTCATCCTAATGGGTTCACAGGACTTCAAACTGCAGGTTAAAGCACTCCTTAACAATCTATGCACGGTATTACCAATCAAATAACCCAGCATCAAATAACGCCATAGTCTAGCCGAATCTGATGAAGTCGTCATCTCCCTATCAATCACCGTGCTTCCAAGCAAATAATATAAATTGCTCCTTCTGACGCCCTTTATCACAATCATGGACCCCGATGTGACCTTCAAACGTGCATCCACCAAGGTCACTTTATAGCCAGATGCCACCAAAGCTCCTAGTGAAATGATGTTCTTCGACAATTGCGGAACGAACCTCACTTCCACCATCCCGTCACTCATCTTAATTCGAACGGTACCAATACCACCAATAGAGCATGCATGTCCATTACCCATGAGCACAACATCCTCTCTTTCTAACTTCTGAAAGCTGGAGAACCAATCCCTCCTAGGGCAAATGTGGTATGAAGCACCCGAATCCAACATCCACTCTGTAGAGTTGGCAATACAAACTGACGGTAGTGCAAACAACGAATAGCCCGAAGAATCCGAATCTGAATTGTTGCCACTAGTCTTGACAACATTCACCTCTGAAGCTTGTACAGCTTTCCCTTTATTCTTCTCGGCTCGATCTAACTTTGGGCATTCGGCTTTCCAATGTCCATCCTTTTTACAAAAGGCACACTGATTCCTACGAATCCCACGATGTGCACCTCTAGACTGCGACCTTCTGCTTTGGTTTGAACCACGGCCTTGAACTACTAATGCATCTCCCGATGCCTTCTCGGAGGACTCATCCACACTCTTCCTCAACTCATAATTCACCAACGCTGAGGTCACCTCCTTGTAACTAACAGTAGTTCTTCCATTAATCATAGTTAGAACAAAAGTACCAAAATCATCATCGGGCAATGAACACAAAAGTAGCATCGCCTTGTCTTCATCCTCAACCATGATATCCACATTAGCCATGTCTGAAAGTAGCTTTGTGAAGTTATTAACATGCTCCCTAATAGAAACTCCCCTCTTCATCTTGAACTGGTAAAACCTCTTCTTCAAGTGAAGCCGATTCTCAATGCTCTTAGTAAGATACTTTTCATTGAGTGTTTCACACATCTTCTTCGCCGACGTCTCGTTCATCACGTCATAAATAAGATCCGGCGTCAAACATGACCGGAATCCTTCAGCGAATCCTTCAAACAAGCTCCCAAGTCCAACCCGGAGCTCTGATACCACTTGTTGTGCGCAGCGGAAATTTCGGCAGCACCTCCGGTGCGCAAGGTGCACAACAAGAGATTAGATCACAATGAAATTCTCGTTTCTCAAAGGAAACAAGAATCAAAAAGCCAAATATATCATCGAAGTGAGATATCAGCTCTTCCTCTCGTCAGCTCTAGGACTGCGCGTCGAGGGAACCTACAAGCTATTACAAATCACGACAAGAACACAACTTTTACGTGGTTCGGCAAATAGCCTACGTCCACGGGGCAAGGAGGGGGAGATCTACTATTAGAGGGAGAGATACAATTAGGGTTTACAATCACTCAATCTAAACCCTCCCAAAACAAACTCTCAAATCCCTCACACAAATACTATCTCAAAGGGATGCACAAAGCCCTAAAAGGGACTGCTCAAAATCTCCTAGCTGTTGCCTGCATTTTTCTCCTGCAGCCGAAAAGAATCCCCGCAGCAAAAACTCCTCGCGCGCACCTCAGCAACCAAGCCTTTTTTTTTCTTGCTCAGCCGCAGTCAACAGAGAACAAATCTCCTGCACGCCCCTTGCAGCAACCAATCAAAAAGCTCCTTGCTTTTCACCTTTGCCAACTGCCTCACGCGCCTCCAGTTGCACACAAAACCCTAGGCAACCTTAGGGTATTTATAGCTATGCGGAAGTGGGTGGGCCTGGCCCTTTAATCACATGGAAAACGAAAAACTGAAATCACATTGCTGCTCACGTGATTTTCCTCCCAAAACTCATGGACTCAAACTCGTGGACCCCACACCACGTTCACATAACTCCTAAGCTTAAGGGGTTTTTTGTTGATATTTTGAAAGTTATGAGGGTTATCCAATAGTCGTCCAAAATGTTTTTTTTAGGGTCCTGATATTTAGCCTCTAAATTTATAAGCCTCCGTTTCGATACTATGGTGTTTTACTTATTTCCATGGTGTTTTTACCAAAAACAAAACACTACGCGTTTGGAAACCATGGTGTTTTTTGAGTTAAATCATCCTCAAACCAAAAACACAACACTTATTTCAAAACACGTTTTAAGTGTTTAAGTTGGTGTTTTGGTTTTGAGTTTGAAAAATTGTTAATATAATATCTAATATAATACATTAAATGCATGTAATATATAGTTGTTCTCAATATGCTTATTATATTATACTATACTATATTATATTATAGTTAATCTAATATATTAGTAATATTTATTAAATAATATAAAGATATAATAAATAAAATATCTTATACAATAATATAAATAACATATTAAATACTAGTATTTAATATGTTAATAATGTATTATATAATAATTAATAATAATAAAATATAAATAAACTAATAAAAAATAATAAAATAGTTATTGATAATAAATAATAATATAATAATTGTTATGGTAATTCACCATCTAAAAACAAAGAATTCGAGAAACTATGTCTTCATAGGTCCAAAAGAGTTATGGTCCAAACCAGCTTAGCGGCCCAAAGCCCAGCCAAGAACGAATTTATCGACCCGCCGAGTGACGAGTCATCTTCACCAACACGAAGTGTGAGATCAGTCAACGCCTTATCGAGACGACTCCTCAAGAGTCCGCCCGCCTCATAATCGAGATGACTCCGCAAATATTCGACTCAACCGTCTACTCGGTTGCCTCTTCGGCCAGAAGCTCATTCAATTGTCTGGTAAGCAAATCATAAGGACAACTCGAAAACCAACCCGTCTTTACCGAGGGGATAAGATCCAACTAAGCTCCCTTCAGATATACATCAATCAATACAACAGTATTAATCGATCCCATCAAGATCTCAACTCTGACAAATTTTAGGCATAAACAGCTTTCTCTGCGCACAAATTACTTCCCAGATATCACTAAGATATCCTCTACGGCTCTCGCTTCCCTTCCAGTCGCCAGCCGACATCTATAAAGTAGAGGATGACTCAGCAGCCTGTCTACTCACCCAGCCACCCCCCCTGCATAGTTCAAAGCCAATGGTTAGAATCTCAGGGCGAAGGACTATAAAAGGGAGGAAGATAAGGTAAAAAGGGGGGATCTTCCTCCTCTTTTTCTTTTTTTTATAATCTAAACTCAACGAAGAGGCTGGACATTCATTGAATTCAGGGGATCATTTTCTCCCTCTTGATCAACTTTCTTTTTATTAATAACTCATAAAGAATACCCCCTGACAAGGACCTCATTAATGGTCCCGGGACTCTCCCTCAAACCCCACTCAAGCTCACCAGCTGACTTGACCGTCGGAGGTACCATGGGGGAAACTAGCACCGCCCTCTTACGAGTTCGTTCTTCTTGTTTATGCAGAAGAATCATAAATTCTAATCCAAGGATCGAGCATAAAGTCGGAGGAGGAGTCGGCTCCATCTCTCATCCTCTCACTCTTCATCATCAGCGAATAGCTCTCATCGACTGTGTGATCTCGGACATCAACAATAATGATATAATAATATACTATTATACTATATAATAGTATAATTGCTATAATTTTATTAAATTTTTAATATATAAATTATAATAAATTAATAACTATGAAATATTATATAATAATAACATATTTAATAATAAAGTAACACTATAATAATAATATATAATAATATATGATATAGTAAATATAAATATATAATATAAATAATTAATATATAATATAATAAATAATATATTTATTATAACAGTAGAATAATTTTAATAATAAAATAATTATGGCTAAAATATTAATCTAAACAATAATATATTCATAATATAATAATATTTATTTATAGTATAAATTATTAATATATTATTAAAGTATTATTAATAACTCTAGAATATTAAAAACTATAGTATATTATATAATATTAAAATATTTATAAATATATTAATTTATTAATAATATACTAATAATAACTAATATTAACATTATTAATAATATTATATTATATTAATAATTATATAATATTATAACTTATAGTAATAATAGTATAATATGTATAACTAGTAATCAATAATATTTATTATAAAAACATTATATAATATATAACAATAACAAATTGATATAACAAAATAAGTAAATATATAATTATTTAAAAATAATATGTGATAATTATAATCTAATAATAATTATAATACAATACAACTCATTAAATTACAATATAATATTATAATACATTGTACAATATTATATTGCATTATATTTAATACTTATAATACTATAATAATGTAAACTAAATATTATAACATTTTATTTATAATATATTTTATTATAATTAATATATAATATATTAATAATATGTTTTACTAATATTGTAATGGGTCAAACTAGTGTTGACCAAAAATACTAAACATGATGTTTTCGAACATTTTAAGGGAAAAACACAACGCCATGATGTTTATTTTACAAAAACACAATAAGAAAAATACCATGGTATCCAAACAAAGCATTTAGATATTAATTAAATTACATTATTAATTATTTTGTATTGGAGATAGATTTCATCCCAAAATTTTTTATATATTGAAATTATATATTCCCCTAAATCCTCACAAACTGAAGCTACTGTGCCCCCAACCACCACCCCCCCCCAAAGCAATTAGGTAACGTCACATCAAAACTACAAAAAACACACTTCCCATTCCATAAAAATCTTTCATCTTTCTTTTCTTGTGAATTTTAGTTATCTTACGTAAACTGTCTAAGATAAGAAGCTATACTACTTCACTTCTAGTTAATTAAGGCCTATTAATTAATAAGTGATCCAAGTAGATTTCACCTGATATACAAATCGGGCACTCGAATAATGTGATTCTCGAGTTGAAGACCTAACTTATTCCTATTTTACCTAACATGGTGTTATATATGTAGTTAAATTCAATTATTTTGGAAAAAGTAATCAGAGGAGTTTTTTTTGCAATTAAGCAAGACTAATTAATTAATTTCAATCATTTTACTCAAATAAAGAATTAGGTGCATCATAAATATTAGCATATAAAGGCAATGTTCTCTAGAATTCCTCAATCTTGTACCGCATGCAGTTAGGTATAGTTTTAAAAGAAAAAAAATACATCGCCAAAAAGTCGTCCAAATTTAGTGAATTTTCTGGAAGCATATCCGATTAAATAAAAAATAAAAAAAGGCGATACAATTAACAATGTGATCGTGCCTTATTACTGCTTCAAGACTATCATGACTGAAGAAATCTTGAACTGAACTTTCACTTCTTTCTCAAATAAAACAAAGAGACGAGACTAAAACCTCAAAGTCAAATATCCTCCAAAGGGAATAATAAAAAGAAAAGCTCCTCCTATGCCAGCACTTGTCGTATCTGCACAAAAAGAACATGGAATGGATGGGTATGAATTGAGAAAGATACTTTTCAATCAACAGTTCGGTTGAAGGATTGGGCTGAGAGAGAGAGAGAAGCGCTCAAAAGCAAAGCTTAGACAAGTGAGGGGAGGGAACGAGAGTAAAAAAATTGAGAAAGATACTTTTCAATCAACAGTTCGGTTGAAGGATTGGGCTGAGAGAGAGAGAGAAGCGCTCAAAAGCAAAGCTTAGATATGTGAGGGGAAGGAACGAGAGTAAGAAGGTATGATAAGAACATGGGCTCCCCTTCCACTAGTGAACTGCCTTGAAAAAGCCCAAACGAGAGTCTTCCAACCAAGAATATAGAAGAAGAAGAAAATTTAAGGATCTCTTTTCTTAGCTTTTTGGCCTAGATTTTTTATTTTGTTCGTTCAGAGGTTGTTTTGTTTGATCATTATATTTTTTTTTTTGTTGAAATTAATATTTTATCACAGCCTTTGTTTGAGATGTTTCGTTAGACTTTATTGATTAATAAAATGATAAATTTTCACTGAATATTCCTCCAATAAGTTTAGGCATTTGACACTTGGCCTCCAAACACTTTTGAAGCTCTCGCCTAAAAATCCAATGACTTTGGAAATCCAAGAAAAGCCCAAAATGTTTTGTTTTTTCACCTGACCCCCATAAAAATGTCAGACCATATTTTGAGTTTCCAAATAATAGAGAATACCACATGAATATAAATATCAGTACGTAGTCTTTTGAGGGTTAAGAGAAGAAAAATCAATATACGTTTCGAGGGTTTTCTGGAATTCCCAAATTTATAAAGAGTTTTGTAAGAGTTTCAAACTTTTCAAAGATTAGATGCAAAACAGCTAAACTGCGGAGGGGTTTTTTAGTAAAATTTTTAGTCTTAAAAAAATGCGAGGACTATGGGCATAGCTACTTAAGAACAAGAGAAGAAGAAGTCTCTCTCTTTCTCTCTCTCTCTATTGGATCCAAAATCAAAAGATAAGGTACCCAAAGAAAAGAAAAGAATTTGCCTTGTCATAGCTCGGACACAAGGAATTGTTTGTTGTGCCGTCCCACTAAAAATCACGTTAAAGATTAGGGCATATAGGCAGTACAGAGAGAATATGCATTTATACTAGAACCTTCTTCATTTGTTAGGCACGTTTCCTCGCGATAGACCTACCAATTATATATATTATGCAATCGTTTGCATTTGTTGTTAATTTCTGTGAATTTTAGTTCTTTTTCATTGATCTAAGGTTCTATATCAATCACTAGGAATATTGTATATATGCTCATGTATAATCAAGTGGATTTGGTTGTAGGTTATCGCAATCAAGGTAAATTTTGTTTCGGATTCTGGTTCACGTGTACGATTTATGTGTTTCTACTAGTTAGAATCATCTCACGTGACTGAGGAAACTTGAGTCGCAGTCGAACTTGAACTTCTAATGTTGACGTACTTTAGGAAGTGGAGGCTGAAATTAGTAAGCCACATGTTGAGATTCATTAATCTTCATAATATTATAGTATAATTATTGGTTCATTTTAGGATACATATGCACATCTTGCCTCCA
>NC_033798.1:88172973-88272973 GCF_001876935.1 Asparagus officinalis
TAAGTATAAACACACAAAGTATAAACACCTAAACTAATATACCCAAGATGAAAAGGAATATTGTTGGGGATGCACAACCCCCCTGATGCGATTTGGAAATAGAGATTTAGAAGAGAAGAGAGAAAATCAAACAATCTCAAACACACAAGAAGATTTACGTGGTTCGCTCCTCAATGTGAGAAACTACATCCACGGCCGCCGCAGGAGAAAAATTCACTATTTTTCGTCTTTATATATCATGCCATAATCAACCCTTTTATAGACTTAAGGGTTTAACAAGTAGAAAAGGAAACAGATCAAAACAGGTTAAATAACGAATATGGGCCAAAACCCGACTCCGGTCGACTGCCGCACCACATCCGGTCGACCGCGATGCTATTCGAAATCTGCCTGGCTCTCTGGACTTCAAAAATCTGGGTTGCTCTCTGGACTTTGAGCGGTCGACCGCAGCGCCATGCTCGGTCGACCGCGAGCTGCTCCTCACCCTAGTGCCTGCCTGTGCACGTCGTCGGTCGACCGCCGCGCCATGGGCGGTCGACCGCAAAGCTGTAAAAGCTCTCCTTCGTCGTTTTGCTTGAACTTTGCCATCGTCGATCCTGTTCCTCTTGTTCCAACTTTTGTTCCTCTTCATTCTGAAGTGTAGGGCATGCCTGATAGTTAGGCTTCACATATCCTAACAATCTCCCACTTGGAGACTAACTATCAATCTCTTTCAGCTCTCTCTGCGGCGACGGCCTCCATATCATCAAGTGCTGAGGCTAACTGAAGTTGAGCACAACTTCAGTTTCTCTGTAGTGACATTCTTGGTAAGCATATCAGCTGGATTCTTGCTTCCTTGAATCTTCTCAAGTTCCAACATGTCCTCGTCCAACGCTGATCTTATGAAGTGGTAGCGGACCTGTATGTGTTTGGTTCTTGTATGAAAAGCGGGATTCTTTGCCAAATGAATTGCGCTCTGGCTATCACAATGTAAGAAACTCTTCTCACTCTTCTGTCCCAACTCCTCCAAGAAACCCTGTAGCCAAATCATCTCCTTGCTTGCCTCTGTCACAGCAACATATTCAGCCTCTGTCGTTGATAAAGCAACGATTTTCTGCAACTGAGAAACCCAACTAATAGCTGTAGAGCCCAAAGTGAATACATATCCTGCAGTGCTCCTTCTCTGGTCTATCTCACCAGCATAGTCTGCATTAACAAAACCCTACAGAACTAACTTGCCTCTTCTGAAGCATAGACAATCTTCTATAGTACCTCGCAGGTATCTAAGAATCCACTTTACTGCTTCCCAGTGCTGCTCTCCTGGATCTGACATAAATCTGCTCACAGCTCCCACTGCATGGGCAATATCGGGTCTCGTGCATACCATGGCGTACATAAGGCTTCCAATGGCTGAATCATATAGAACCTTAGCCATGTATTCTTTCTCTTCATCAGTCTCAGGACACTACTCCTTAGTCAGTTTGAAGTGACTGGCTAACGGTGTGCTAACGGCCTTAGCACCACTCATCCCGAATCTCTCAAGCACCCGTCTAATGTACTCGGCCTGAGATAGCCGCAGTGTGCCCAAGAGTTTATCTCTACTGATCTTCATTCCCAATATCTGCTTCGCTGCGCCTAGATCCTTCATGTCGAACTCACTCGACAGCTGCTTCTTCAGTTTCTTGATCTCTGTCATATCTGAACCGGCTACTAGCATGTCGTCGACATATAAAAGCAGGATGATGTAACTGTTGTCAAACTCCTTGACAAAGCAACAGTGATCAGCATTGCACCTGGAGTAACCGTTCCTGTGCATGAATCCATCGAATTTTTTGTACCATTGCCTTGGAGCTTGTTTTAGGCCGTACAAGCTCTTCTTCAATCTGCATACCATCTTCTCTTTTCCCTTCTGAGTAAACCCCTCTGGCTGCTGCATATATATCTCTTCCTCTAGATCACCGTGGAGGAAAGCTGTCTTTACATCTAGCTGCTCGAGATGTAGATCTTCAGCTGCAACAATACTCAGGACTGTTCTGATGGTAGTCAGTTTGACTACTGGAGAGAAGATCTCTGTGTAATCAACTCCTTCTCTCTGCTGAAATCCTTTAACCACCAATCTGGCCTTGTATCTCTTGGAATCATCATGTTCCTCTTTGATTCTGTACACCCATTTATTGCTCAAGGCCTTTTTCCCCGTTGGTAGCTTCGCAAGTTCCCATGTCTTGTTGGTGTTCAAGGATTTTATTTCATCTTTCATGGCGAGCTCCCACTTGCTCGCATCATCCACTCGAAGGGCCTCATCATAACTTTCTGGCTCTCCACCGTCACTCAATAATAGGTAGTTAAGATGAGCTCTGGGCTGTAGTGATGGATACTTTGGATTGGGCTTGGGGACTCTAGCTGACCGCCTCAACTCTCTGACGGGCGAAATAGTCTCTCCATCTTCATCTGCCCCCTCTGAAGTGGTCTCATCCATCAACTCTTCTTTTTCATCAGAACTAGCTTCGTGATTGCCTCCATCTGAGGCATCATCTGACTTGAAATATGTAGGATCACTCTGCATCTTACTAGTTGGCTGAACGGCATCACGGTCTTTGTAGAGGACTGATTCGTTAAAGACCACATCCCTGCTTCTGATGATTTTCTTGTTCTGCTCATCCCAGAACTTGTAGCCAAACTCATCACCGCCATAGCCAACAAAGAAACATTTCAGAGACTTAGGATCAAGTTTGTTTCTTGCATGATCACTCAGATGAACATAAGAAACACAACCAAATACTCTCAGGTGAGAAAGGTTTACCTGCTTTCCACTCCATACTTCTTCAGGTATTTTGTGCTCCAAAGGCACTGATGGCCTCCGGTTGATCAAGTAGGCAGCTGTGTTGACTGTTTCTGCCCAGAATTGCTTTGGAAAACCTGCTTGTAACCGCATACTTCTGGCTCTCTCAGTCAAAGTTCTGTTCATCCGTTCTGCTACGCCATTCTGCTGGGGTGTACCTGGTACTGTCCTCTCTAATCTAATGCCGCTGTCATAACAGAACTTCTTGAACTCTGAGTCTTCATACTCGTCGCCGTTGTCAGAACGAAGCTTCTTGATCTTCAAACCAGTCTCGTTCTCAACCATAGCCTTCCATCTCTTGAAGACTTCAAACACTTCTGATTTGTGTTTCATGAAATAGACACAAGTCTTCCTCGAGTGATCATCTATGAAGATCACAAAGTATAACCTTCCACCGGTGGATGGTACTGATGCTGGACCCCACACGTTTGTGTGAACTAACTCAAGCTTCTCTTCTTTAGGGGGTTCTGCCAACCCTTTTGAAGCTTATTCTCTTTTGTTTCCCAAGAATGCAACTTTCACATAAATCAATATCAGCCGATCTCAAACCTGGTAACTTCCCATTCGATTGCATAACCTTTAGGCCTTTGCGACTCATGTGACCTAGCCTCTGGTGCCACAAATTTGGGTCTTCCTTACTTTCAGCCACTGCAATAGAACCACGTGCATCTATCATCATATAGAGAGAACCTGTCTTCGTACCACGGGTAACAACCATGGACCCATTTGTAACCTTCCACGTATCACATGCGAAGGTTGTTACATATCCCTCTTTCGCCAATTGTCCTATGGAAATCAAATTTTTCCTCAAGCTAGGAACATGTCTTACATCGCTCAGCTTCCATATAGACCCATTGAGCTTGATCTGCACGACTCCTTTGCCAACGATATCACAGGGCTGATCATCACCAAGATAGACTTTTCCTAGGTTTCCTGAAACGTAGTTCTCAAATAAATCTCTATTTGAGGTAGCATGAAACGAAGCTCCTGAATCCAGCACCCACGATTCAGTTTTGCTCTCCAACGAACAGATTAGGGCATCATCTGATTCTCCTGAGGCCACGTTCGCTTCAGTCTTGTTCTCCTTGTCCTTCTTGGGTTCTCGGCACTGATTTTCATAGTGGCCAAACTTGCCACAATTCCAGCAATCGATCTCCTTCTTACCCTTGCGGTTCCTGGACTTTGGCCTTCCGTTCCTCGAGTTAGATCATCCACGGCTATTTCCTCTGTTTCTATTTTTTCCTCTGCTCTCAAGATTCAACGCCGACCCTGAATTAGAAATCCCTTCCTCTTGCCTTCTAATCTCCTCAGTCATAATCATGTCCACCACCTCTGAAAACTTCAGTTTTGATTTGCCACATGATCCGCTAATCGAGATAACGGTACCCTTCCAACTATCGGGTAATTGACCAAGTATCAAGAGGGCTTGGATTTCATCGTCAAACTGAATATTGACCGAGTTTAATTGATCCGTGATCTCGTTAAACTTGTTCAGGTGTTCTTTGAATTTCTGGCTCTCGGACATCCTCAAATTAAACAACTTTTTAATAAGATGTACCTTGTTTGCCGCAGAGGGCTGCTCATACATACTGAACAACGTCGCCATGAGATCCGCCGTCGTATTCTGATTCTTGATGTTGAATGCTACTGATTTGGACAAGGTCAACCTGATCGCTCCAAGGGCCTTTCGATCCAATAGCTTCCAATCCGCATCTTTCATATCCGTCGACTTCTCTCCTAATGGTAGGTATAAATCCTTCTGATAGAGGTAGTCTTCCATCTGCATCTTTCAGAACCCGAAGTTTGTTCCATCAAACTTCTTAATCTTGGATGTTTCCTTATCAGATCCCATTGTCTCTGATCTCAAATCGCTCGTGCCGAACCTGGTCGCTCTGATACCACTTGTTGGGGATGCACAACCCCCCTGATGCGATTTGGAAATAGAGATTTAGGAGAGAAGAGAGAAAATCAAACAATCTCAAACACACAAGATTTACGTGGTTCGCTCCTTAATGTGAGAAACTACGTCCACGGCCACCGCAGGAGAAAAATTCACTATTTTTCTGGCTCTCTGGACTTTTGGCGGTCGACCGCAGCGCCATGCTCGGTCGACCGCGACGAAGCCAAAAATCTGGGTTGCTCTCTGGACTTTGAGCGGTCGACCGCAGCGCCATGCTCGGTCGACCGCGAGCTGCTCCTCACCCTAGTGCCTGCCTGTGCACGTCGTCGGTCAACCACCGCGCCATGGGCGGTCGACCGCAAAGCTGTAAAAGCTCTCATTCGTCGTTTTGCTTGAACTTTGCCATCGTCGATCCTGTTCCTCTTGTTCCAACTTTTGTTCCTCTTCATTCTGAAGTGTAGGGCATGCCTGATAGTTAGGCTTCACATATCCTAACAAATATCATATAGAGGGCATTGATTTTGACCCATGTAGATGTAGGGAGGCTTTTGTGCCCTTTTTTCATTTTTTTCCTTTCAATTTTCTAATTAATTATCTTTTTAATTCGCCTCTTTATCTTTTTTCCCCTTCGGCTTAAGCTTTTTCTTCCTTGGGATTTTTCGACAAATTTTTATAATAAAATAGCAGGGGGAGGGGTATATGTTTTAATCACTGTATTTTCTCAAATAAAAAAAAATCCAAAATGTGTAGAAATTTTACATTATAAATTTACAACACTCATCTAATATCGAATTTTTGATGCAATATGAAATAAAATGGACTTTAAAATAGAGGAATGAATTCTAAGATTATCTATGTTGACTCATATCAAGGCGAAGAACTGTTCCCTTGACGACTTCAAATGCTTTGCTTGGAACAGAGTTGGTCACACGTCGGTCACCTGCACCAACAAAAGCAACCCCCCTGTAGCATTACCCCACCCTCTTCGTCTCCTCCTCTGTTCATTCCAGACGTCACCTTTCCTCAGTCGGTGATTAGTCAGATGGAAGACTTCTCATGCTTTGGGTTCTTCAATTTGCAAATCAGCAGCTCTTATCTCTCAGTGCTTATCGAGAACTTAGAATTCCACCTCAAGGTGGAATCTTGGATGTACAACATTAGGCGCATCTCTCCTTTGTCCTTTTTCATTCAGTTCCCAAATGAAGAGACTCTAGATTTGGCATGCTCCAAGGAGTTTTTCGACATGGGGACCTTTGGGGGTGTCTTCACTCCGTGGTCAGAAAAATCAGGTCTGAAAATGCTTCCAAAGTTTGTTTATATCTGGGTTGAAATTTTGAATATACCCATTCATCTATGGGACACAGAGTTCATCATGAACTTGCTAGGGGACATTAGAGATGTTATCACAGTCTCTGATGATGTAATGATAAAAAAGAATGCCAGAGAGTGCAAGGCTCTACTCAGTGTCAGGGATATTTCAGAGATCCCCAGATCCATTATCTTCCGTTATTCCTCTCCGGACGACATTCATCGCATGGAAGGGTCAGTTCAACTTAAGGTTGTTAGGAAATCATTACCCGAGAAGAAGGGTAAGTGCTTGGAGTATTTTAAAAATTTTGTTCAAAGAGAGGGTGCCCCGTCTATGTCCTCGGATGATTCTCCTCCAGACCCACCTAAGAATCCATCCACAGAGGTTAATCAAGATGCTGCAGCTCCTCCCTCTTCTCTGGATCCTAAGGGCAAAAAGCCCATAGACGCAGTAAGGGGTCCTCCATCTAGCTCTCCTCTCTGTCCTATTCCAGAGCATCATGAAGTGGTCTGTGCTGATCTCATCGATGTCTCCTTCAAGGAGGTACCTATTAGAATCACCTTAACTTCGTGGGCCCTCCTCGCGGTTGCATTTCCTCCTCAAGATGATTCATTTCTGGTCCTTTGCTTCCCCGGTGACCAGCCACTCCCTGCTCCCCTCAACATCAGTAGCTCTTCAGACTCGCTAGATGTTGCGTCTTCATCGGACCCTCCCCCTAGCTTTGAAAATGTCAAGAAGCAGGCCAAGTGGAAGTCATCTAGGAGAGTGCTCGCTCATCTTCCGCACAGGAAACATCTTGCGATCATGAAGAGGAGCTTTCCTCCGAGTGGCTCCAAGCGTAAATCTTCCTCTTCTTCTTCTACGCCGCCTGTTAATTCTCTTAGCCTTAAGCAGCTTCATGATATTTCAATTAACTGTGGTATTAAGGCTCGGATAGACCCTTTAGGTCTAGAAGATATCCTAGTTATAGATAAAGGGGGAGTTTAGCCCCCATACCAGTCCCATTAAGTTGTTAGCTCACCTCTCCCATCATGAGGTTAGGGATTTGGAATGTCAGAGGGTTGAACAACCCTGTTAAGCACAGGCTTGTTTGAGACTGCATTATCTTGGCCAAGTTAGATTTTGTTGGTCTCCAAGAGACTAGGCTTAATTCCATCAGAACTAATATCTTAAGGAGTTTGGGTAATAGCAGTATCTCATCCTAGATACCTTTAGATGCATCAGATATTAGGGGATATTCTATTGAGTTGAAATGAAGCTACCTTCTCCTGTTCCTCTTCATCCATAGGAATTTTCATAGTGTCCGCAACCTTTATTCACAAACCCTCCAATTTGCAATTTATTGCCACTTCCATCTATGCCCCAACTGACAAGGATGATAGAGAAGTTTGCTGGTGGGAGTTATCAAGGATTAGATCTTCTCATTCATTATTATTGGTGGTATTTAGAGATTTCAATATGACCCTTAGCCTAGAAGAAAGGAGTGGTAGAACTGGTTCCATCAGAGATATTTCTGCCTTTTGTAGGCTCATTGACTCCATAAACCTCATTGACCTCCTCCTCGGTGGTAGAGAGTTCACATGGACCAATCAGAGTTCCAACACTGTGCTAGCAAGGCTAGATAGGTTCCTCATCTCTCCTAACTTCGAATCTCATTTCCCCCTCCTGATCTAATCAGCTTTTCAATCATCATGCTCTGACCACTGTCCTATCATCCTAGATTCTTGAGGTCCCCTGCATCCCCCAGTATTCAGATTTGAAAAATCCTATTCCCATCGTTCATTCCTTTCATCCAATCATGTTAGAATTCCTTCTCCTTCCTTGGGAACCCAGCGGCCTCTCTTCCCTTCAAGCTTAAACTCATACGTAGAAGAATCAAGTGGTGGAAGAAACATGTCCTTGGATCTTGGATCTACCAATAAAATAAAACTTCAGGCATTGACCACTATTCACTCCATCACCCAAGTGGAGGAATCTAGATCTCTTTCTGAATCTGAATCTAATCTTAGAATGCATCTCAAAGATCAGCTGTTCATGTTGGCTAGGACTGAAGAAATTCAATGGAAACAAAGATCTAGAATCCAATGGCTTCTAGAGGGTAATTTCAACACTGCCTTCTTCCACAAAACAGCCTCCTCTCACAGAAGAAAAAACTTCATCCCCCACCTCATTATCAATAACACAATTCTATCCGCTGACTCAGACATCAAACAGACTTTCTATGACTTCTACTCCAATCTTTTCAAAGCTCAGATGGAATCCAAGATTGGGATTAATTGGGGTCTCCTCTACCCATCCAACTCTACAGACTTATCCTCATTAGACATCCCTTTCTCCTCAGATGAAATAAAGAAAGCTATTTTTAACCTCCATCCTAAGAAAGCTCCAGGGCCTGACGGCCTTCCTATTATGTATTTCCAAAATTTTTGGCTAACCATCCACCAGGGCGTCATCTCATTCATCCAGTCTCTCTACTCAGATGCACACCCCCTTCATAACATCAATTATAAATACATATACCTTATTCCTAAGAAGTAAGGAGCAGACAACCCAAGGACTTCAGACCAATTAGCCTTATTAACAACACTGTCAAAATTTTCACCAAAATCCTTGCTAACAGACTTAAACCACTCCTCTCTTCTCTTATAGACTCATCACAGTCAACCTTTCAAAGTGGTAAGTCGACACTTGAATCCATCCTTCTTGCCCATGAAATGATCAACTACTGCTCTTCAAGCAAAAAGGAAATTTATGCTATTAAAGTAGACTTCTTCAAAGCTTTTGACTGCATCAACTGGAAATTCCTTCTGTCCCTCCTTGAAGCCAGGGGGTTTAGTCCTAGATGGTGTCATTGGGTCTTCCACATCCTTTCTTCCTCCAAATCTATTGTGATGGTCAAGAGTACCCCCACTAAGTTTTTCAAATGTCACAGGGGTCTCAAGCAGGGAGATCCTGTATCTCCTATGCTATTCCTGTTAATTGATGATGTCCTTAATAAAATGATCGGAGACAATATTTATTCAGGGGACTTATCGGAACTCAAGCTCAAGGGTGACCTCAAATCTATCAGAACCCTCTAATTTGCAGACGATACCCTGATCTTCTTCAAAGCATCCACTAGAGACATTACCAAACTCAAAGCTATTCACCTCTTATTTGCTAATATCTCCTGTCTCTGTGTCAACTACACTAAGACCAACCTCTATTACCTTGGCAGAATTCCTCACAAAGGAGCCCTTCTTGTTTCCTTTTTTAGATGCTCAACAGGTTCACTTCCTTTTACCTACCTAGGTCTTTCCCTTAAAAGAGGATCACTATCAAGACGTGAATGACAACCTCTCTTAGAATCTTTCTCCAAAAAACTAGCCCTATGGAAGAGTAAATCACTCTCCATCGGAGGTAGACTCACTCTTATTAATTCAGTCCTCTTCTCTCTCCCTCTATACTATATGACATTTTTCAAACTTCCATCATGGGTTATTAAAGCTATAGATAAGATTAGAAGAAAGTTCCTATGGGGTGGTCACCAGCAATCTTCTAAAACTTAAAGTCTGGTTAAGTGGGGCATAGTCTGTAAAACAAAGAGGGAGGGTGGATTTGGTATCATCAACCTTCAGTCCTTTAACCAAGATCTCCTGTCCAAATAGATTTGGAAAATCTTTGATAAAGATTCCTTGATAGGTCAAGTCATTTTTTCTTTATACTCATCCAATAATTCCAACCTCTCCCCCATCCCCCAAGTACTATGCTTCTAAACTCATTCAATATTTGTACTCTATCCAATCTACTTTTTTTAGCCATGTTTTATGGAAGCTTGGAGCTGGTAACACATGCAGGTTTTGCGAGGACAAATGGGCAGGCTTCAGCTCTCTCTGCAGCTTATATCCCAGAGCTCATAATCTTGCATTCGCTCACAATTGCTCAGTTATTACTCAAGGTACTAGGCCCCCCAATACTTGGAACTGGCATCCTATATTAAGAAGAGGCATATCCATTGAGGACAGAACTGATATAGCAGACCTACTCTCCTACATTGAGCATCTTAATCCGTCAGCCACCTCCTCAAAAGATAGTATATGGTGGCCTCACAACCCATTGGGTATGTTCACTACTAAGACCTACTACTCTCTTCTGAATCATGGAGGTACCATCTCTCAACACTTCAACTTCATTTGGAAATCCCCAATTCCTCCGAAGGTTAAAGTGTTTTTTTGGATTTTCAGCCATCAGAAACTCCAAACCAAGGACAACTTGTCCAAAAAAGGTTGGATTGGTGATTTCAGATGTTCCCTCTGTAATCAGGTTACAGAGACTCAGCGCCACTTATTCTTCACTTGCTCCCTCTCTAGAGCAGCATGGTTCCTTCTTCTACCTCAGGAGAATATAGATAACTGGCCCCAAGAAGTGGATTCTCTAATATCAGTTAAGGGAAATTTTTTGATCAGCTCCAGCCTAAAATCCCCATGGAGAGTTCTTATCCCATGTTTTTGTTGGTGGATGTAAGCATCCAAAATTACCTATAGGTTCCCGCACACAGCTCGAGATGAAGTAAAGATGACGAACATTATCATTTGAGTTAGATGAGATTATCTGATGCCGTAAAGAAGCAAACGAGTGCACGAAATGAATCAGTGAAGTGTATTAGTCAACAAAATGTGTGAATGCACAATATGACGGGACGAACACAAGTCTGGAGGAGTCAGCACGCGCGAGTCACATCAGAATGGCTCGGCCAAGGCCTAGCCACCTCGAGGTGGCTCGTGCCCAGAAGTTCCCGAAATGCGTTTTTGATAGTTTTCTCAGGATTTGATCGTTCTACTGCCTTCCTAACTACCTTGGGATCATCCTTGAACATGGTTAAGTAGTTATTAACTGAGGATAAGGTTAAATGATAAATTCCTATCTTAAAATGCCGCATCCTGAGCCTATAAATACAAGCCTAGGGCCCCTACACACATGGATCTAAACTTTGGAGCTTGGAGGTAAGGTGTTGACCTTGTAAGAGCTGACCCACGTATTTCAAAGAGAGGCTAACGAGATCTTGGTGAACTTCAGCATAAAGAGGAAGATTTCGAGAG
This sequence comes from Asparagus officinalis, assembly GCF_001876935.1. Taxonomy (NCBI): domain Eukaryota; kingdom Viridiplantae; phylum Streptophyta; class Magnoliopsida; order Asparagales; family Asparagaceae; genus Asparagus; species Asparagus officinalis. The sequence goes on from NC_033798.1 coordinate 88,184,079, forward strand.
ATTTGAAGCCTCTTCCGCAGCCTTCCATTTGTTTCCTTAAGATCAAAATTCATTTTGATCTTATGAAGAGTATAATCTCACTTTGTTGAGGTTATTTACTTCAGTTCTTATTTCCTTTGTGAAAAGAGATCGACCAGATCTGATACTCGGTGGTCCATGGATCAAAGAGTCTCCAACACAAGCAAAGATCTCATACAAGCAGTGATTGATAAACGATCATACATGTGTTTCTAGGAGATCATATCTGTTTGTTTTATTTGTGTATAAAAGTCTTATAAAAAGGCTCCTTCTTTTGAATTTATTGTAATCGATAAATGTTGTAATGGATTTCACGAATAAAAAGATTTTTGATACAAACACGCTAGCAACCACAGTGGGAGCCAACAATCTCACTGTCGAGACTGTCGTGTCTCAACCAAAGATCAAGATCCCGGTTGATTCAGTGGTCGAGTGTAAGTTTGACGAAGCCAAGTTCAAGGAATAATTTTCCTCATCTTTATCAAAATTCTCCTCTCCCTGTAAATATGAAAAGATCTCATCTTTGAAGGAGGCGTATTCACTAATGAAGGCTACAAGTGACTCCGCTCGCCACAACTCCTCTCCAGTCAATGAGTTGTTCAACCAAAGTACGCCATCGCTGATGAAGAGGGCTCGTTAGAGGCGACACTAATGCTAAGATCGTCAAATCGCCAAAGCCTTGGAACAAGTCGATGGGGTTCGTTACTATGCAGACTTGGAGTCCAGGAAGCGTCAAGTAATCCAGCCACCTCAAAGACAATTTGCCGTTACTTCCTCTAAACCATTGATGGAAGAATAGGTTCTCATCAAAAAGACTCGTTCAACCTTGAAAGAGCACATTCAGAAGTGCCACACACTGCTCGTGCATGAAGGGATTCTTGTGCAGAAGGCATAGGAGTTACAGAAAGAAGAGGTTTCCATAAAACCATAAAAAACATGCTAAGTTTGGAGGCTAAAGTCTAAAACGACGTTAAAAACAACTCAGACAGCGGCCGAAACAATCGGAAAACCTGAGTCACCTTGAAGTGACTCTGAAGTTTTGGGTCACCTCAATTTCTGAGCCACCTCAGAGTGGCTCAGCCAAGGCTGGGCCACCTCGAGGTGGCTTGCACCATTCTCGCCTCCGCTGATTGTTTCCGTGTCTCCGATAGCCTCCGTTTCTGCTCCAGATGATCCCGTACCTCCGGTGAAGTTCCATGGCAGTATTGATCTGTCAAAATTCAAAGTAACAATGACGGATCAACAAGGTTCTCTACACGAGTATAGAGCCAAAGCTTCGGTTAAAGAACACAAGGCTTCGATGATTAAAACCTAAGCAGTTCCTCAAGACTGTGGGTCATACCAACACTCCCATCAAGCCAAATGCTGCTCAAAGGTGTCCCGTTACTTCCAAACAAATCGAGACACCTCAATGTAGTTGTTCGTATAACATGCACAAAAGAGGTAAGGAGGCCACCGCTTCTGAGAGAATTCCTATTACTTCTTGCCTGGGGATGCGTGTCGAAGTCCAGGAGCTCATTAAGGCTCCACACCCGCAAAGAGGTGGTTTCAAACATGCGACTCTTGAGAGTGCCAATAAGGTTGTGCATTCTCGAAAGAAGACGTATCCGTTAAAAGACAATGTTGTACCTAGGAAATCACACCAACAAGCGATGGAGTGCTCCGGTCATCATGCCGACGAGTTGCACCATCAGGCTAGGGGTGCGAACAAATCTCAGAATAGGATTGTTCAAAAAACAAGTTCTCATTGTCCATACAAGAGAATTATTAGGGCAGTATTATCAAAATATAGTTGCCCCAGGACCATTTCACAAAGGGTCTCGGTATTCGAGAAACTTACAACTAAAGCGTCAAAACTCAGATCAAAATGCTTCCATGAGAGAAAATCCATCGTCTAGGATGATGAATTCCCTAAAGTCACCATCAACGTGGCTGACAAAGGAATGTCTGTGATTGCTTGAAATGACTCTAATCCCAACTTTTCTCCGGGGAAAAAGTCGATCCAATGATAGCCCAACGAATGTTTCGGCTTCAATTTGGAGCCACAACAGAATTCACGAAGGAATATCCTCGGATGATGAGCCTTCGGACACTTGCTCTGTGATCACTTCGAACAACACAGTGTCCAGTATAGAGAAAGCCAGGGGCATTAACGATCACTCCTGATAAATTAGCTCAGATACTTCAAAAAGCTCTAGCCGAGCAAAAAGAAGAACTCAGAGCTGAGATGAAGGCAGAGATAGAGTTAGCTATGCAACAAATAAAAGAGTTGTAGGCTCAACAACATCGGTTAGTCGAGTCCAGTCAATAAGCTGAAGCTATTTACCACAATGACATAGTGGTTCAAGCCAATGCCGTCGATAGCGATCCAGAGGAGGACGAACATTTCTTCGCTGACACTCCCTCCAAAAATAAAAACGCCGGGGGTGGTCCAACTCATTCTCCTCAACGTCCTTCAAAGGAAGATGTAGACGAGGACAAAAAGATAAAAAAGCTAGAGAGAAAGGTCAGTGCATTAATGTTCGCTCAAGAAATTAAGAAGACCGACATCCCATGCCCATATCCGAGAGAGTAGGAGTCGATCCCGTAACCAGCGAAGTTCAATTTGATTAACTTCATACCTTTTGATGGGAAAGGCTCACCAATCCAACACATAATCTACTTCAAGTTTCACTTAGGAGTGATCTCTAGGAACGAACTCTTGATGACTCGGTCATTTGTGGGCACCCTTCATGGGGCCACCTTCAATTGGTATCGACGTCTCAAGCCAGAAAGCATCAATAGCTGGGATAACATGGAAAGCCTATTTCTTAGCCACTTCTTCGATAATGACACTGAAGCGCCGATTGGAGCTCTTCTAGATGAGAAGCAAAAGGATGGAGAGATAGTTGATAATTTCATCAAACGCTTTCGCAACCAGGAGATGAACTGCCAGGATCCGGCCATGGAGGAATTCATACTCTAGACTTATCATAACAATCTTTCCCTGGAAGTGTTAGAGGTCATGGGAGTTGTACCTTCAACCACATGTAAAGAGTTAAAACTACATGGTGAACTGGCCGAATGCTTTCTTAAAAGAAAGAAGACTGAGAGAAGCTAATCGATGGTTAAGGTACCTACAACTGATCCTAGATCTCAGCAGGAGTATTATTTCGAAGATGATGAAGTTCTAGCCATCTTTAAGTACCTCCTCGCCAATAATAAAATCAAGCTACTACCGATTATAAATCAGGAGGAAGCAAATAAGACTTCAGATCCAAAGTACTGTGCGTATCACAGGAGGGTCCATCATCCAACCAAGACTTTTTTTACTCTGAAGAACAACATTCAATTCTTGGTTTATATCGGCGTCATAACGACAAATAAGCCAAATGAGAACGGTGAAGACTCCGACGAGTATAAGAGTATAAACTACTTCTTCCTTTCCTCCGACATGTATAAGAGGATAAACTGCTCCCCGATACTCCAATGGGTATATGAGTATAAACTGTTTTCCCAACCTCTAACGGGTATATGAGGTTAAACTGCTTCTCTTATTTCCAGCAACAAGAAATTACTGTAGAATATTACTCTTAATATTCATAAGGACAACCCAACAATGTGACCGAATACAATTAGATTCAAGTTCGCCAAAGGGTTGGGGATGGAATACCTCAATGCATTCCAATGAGAAGTTCCTGGATAATACTACACATAGTATTCTTAAGGATAACCCAAAACCAATTGATTATTCAAGATGAAAACCAATCATCAAAATAATTCATTCTTAATCATGATAAAAATGATTAAGAACCTCTCACTATGGCTAATTAATCATTTCTAATATGATTAAAACCCCCCCCAACTATGACTTTTGGAGCACTCTTTTATTAAGATGAGATTAAACAACTACATATGATCAATCTTTCCTCAAAAAATTCCCAGAGTGTAATTGTGAAGTGCTTAATAATTCACGGTCCTGCACCTCAAAATCCCTCATTGATCAAATTAATTAACGGTAGGTCCACCAAAATTCTTCACGGTTAAATCCATTCAAACTTCCAGTACGTCTAAGCCTTTAACACTCCCACCATTGTAGTCCTAACACGACATCCAAGATTCAATCTGCTGATCCATGGAGATTATCAAACCCCTTCGTGTTAAGTCCTAGCCACCTGACACCAAAAAATCTCCACTGAGTGATTTGTATAAGTCAACACTCCCACTGTTATTTATATTTCAAAATTCCCTCTTGGTCAAACCTTTAAAAAATTAGGGCCAAAGTTGGGATTTCAAACGAGAAATCTACCTTCAGATTGGGTAATCAAACCTTCTGATAGTTAGAGTTATCTAAATCTTTCAGATTCTCGGAGTGGAGATCACATTCTTAGTTTCACCTTTCAGATTCTCGGAGTGGAGATCCCACTTTGAGTTTCTTCTAACACAGGAAATAAAATATAAAATTCTTCCTCTTCGGCAACGGGTTCATCTTCACCCTAAGAGAAGATATAATGTTTCAACATCAAAATCCATACCTTACACGCATGTGAGACATTATCTCGACCCTAATTAAAGATAAATCTATATCTAATGCATGTTATCGGGTGGTCCGTTCTCGCAAAAATGACCAAGTCTACGTATTCAACATCGTACTCATAAAAATCCATGCCTTTCATGTATGGGAGACTTTATCTCGATCCCTAATTAGAGATAAGTCAATGCCTAATACGCATTGCCGGTTAGTCTTTTACCACGATGAGGACAAAGTCTTACGTATTTGACATCGTGGCAGGTTGTTATTAATAATGCTAAAATCCATGCCTTGTACGCATGGGGGATATTATCTTGATCATTAATTAGAGATAAACCTATGCCTGACACGCGTTGCCGGGTGGTATGTTCTCGTAAAAACGACAAAGTCTATGTATTTAATATCATAGCACTAAGTTTAAAAGAGTTCATTCTTTTAGCACAACATTATATGTAGAACAGACTTAGACAATCTACATGCTAGCTAGACTCAAACGGTAGTTGATAAAGGCTCACTAAATCCGTTGATGGCTGAGGGTCTCCAAAAATCCTGTAATGAACAGCTTACGATGACGAATTCACTCTTCTAACTCGGAGAACTTCTCTTCATAAAGCTTGTACAAGCTTCATCTTCAATCAACTTTAATAGTCATTGACGTATCAGCTTCATCAGTTGGTCTTGTGACTCGAGCGCCTGGAGTATCTTTAGAGGTAGTATCTATATCAGCATCTACAGCTGGTCCTACAATCAAATCTCGTACAAAAAGCAAATAGCTCAACCTGGCGAGCCTCCGATGTATTCTCAACTTACTCTTCCCACACTCCGATGAGTATATGAGTATAAACTGCATCTTCTTGAACCTCCAATGGGTATATGAGGTTAAACTGATTCCCAAAACTCTAATGAATATACGAGTATAAACTGATTCTCCATGCTCTAATACCTTAAGAGCTTAAACTGTGTAGACTTCAGTCAACGTATGAGTATAAACTATGCTTGTTTTCGGTGAAAGTCGCTGTTTTCATTGCTTTTGAATCTGTTACAACTTTAAACGTTACAAGCTTATGTCTCGGCTTAAAACGAGACACTAGCTCTTCTTGGTATCAACGCTAAGGCCAATACCAAGGGGAAGAGATGAATGAAGAGGGGAGGCTGATGTAGATCCTCTGACTCCTCGGTTGAAGTGCTCGATCAGTGTTTGCTGCAGCAGGGCTTCGCCGAGGCTCTCCAAAAATCCAGATCATTCCAAATGAGGTAAGGGGGTCTATTTATAGGCAAATGGGGGCTTGGGACGTCTGCACAAATCCAGGACACCCCAAGGGTGTCTCCACAGATCTGAGACACCCTTGGGGTGTCTCCAAGAATCCGAGACACCCCTAGGGGTGTCTCGGCTTTTCCGAGACACCCCTGGGGTGTCTCGGATTTTCCGAGACACCCTAGGGTGTCTCGGAAATTCCGAGACACCCCTGGGGTGTCTCGGAATTTCTGAGACACCCCTGGGGGTGTTTCGGAACTCCGAGACGTCCGTAGGTGTATTTGATCGTTTTCCCCCGTAGATTCTTCGTACGAACTCGGATTTGAGTGATTCCGGGTGCGTTGGATGCGTGACGAAGAGTTCGATCCGTTCTGATGGTTGGATTGTCTTTAGAGTGGTCGAGGCACGGAGGGCATTGTCCTTTTTGTGAGCAGTGCCGGGTTTCCGATTGGCGCGGGTTTTCGTTATTCCGAAGTCTTATCCGCTCATGTAGCTCGTCGATTCACTTCAGTCGTTCGTCGACGTCGATTAGGCTCATGTGGGTCGGATGGTGATGTTCATTGTCGCTCATTAACACTGAACCGTTTGTGGAGACCTATAGGCAATTTTCGATGCCTACAGATACCCCCTCCAAAGTGTTCCTGACTCGTTTCTTTTATAGAAGAGGCTGGAATACTTTGGATGTGATTGGTCTAGCCTTCAGTCGGCATAAGGACCTGTGGTTAGCTTCAACTCTTGGCTCCTTCGATTTTCGGTCTATTCGATGCTTTGACGAATAGCCGAAGTTCTTATGGCGCTGCGTTTATCGCTTGGCCGTCGTCGGAGTCTCGAGTCTACAGCTGATGAATTGAGTTTGGCTCGTGTCATTGAGTTGACTTTGAACTACCTCCGCCACATTATGCTGGCTTAGGGTTTTGGATCACCGTGTGTTGACTTTTTGTCGCAACGCGTTGACCGGCGTTGACCTAGGGTTACGCGTTGACCGGCGTTGACCCTAGGGTTTTGAATCGTCGAACGTTGACTTTCGCTTGCAACGCTTTGGTTGCAACACGTTGACTGGCGTTGGCCTAGGGGTACGCGTTGACCGGCGTTGACCCTTAGGGTTTTGAATCGTCAAACGTTGGCTTTTGTCGTAACGCGTTGACTGGCGTTGACCTAGGGTTACGCGTTGACCGGCGTTGGCCCTTAGGGTTTTGAATCGTCAAACGTTGACTTTTGTCGCAACGCGTTGACCGACGTTGACCTAAGGTTACGCGTTGACCGGCGTGGACCCTTAGGGTTTTGAATCGTCACACGTTGACTTTGCTCACAACCCGTTAAGTGGGGTTGACCTAGGGTTACGCGTTGACCGGCGTCCACCCTAGGGTTTTGATTTGTCAAAGGTTGACTTGTGGGGTTGACCTAGGGTTACGCGTTGACCGGCGTCCACCCTAGGGTTTTGATTTGTCAAAGGTTGACTTTTGGCGCAACGCATTGATCGGCGTTGACCTAGGGTTACGCGTTGACCGGCGTTGACCCTTAGGGTTTTGAATCGTCAAACGTTGACTTTTGGAGTTCATCAATATCCACCCATCGGCGAAGAATCGGAGTGTTTTGAGGCTCATAAAGCAATTTAGGGGTCAAACAAGGTTCGGGGGGGTCAAAACAGACTCAAGACGCCCCGGGGGTATCCCGACAAAACCGGGACACCCTGGGGTGTCTCGGCAAAGCCGAGACACCCTTGGGGTGTCTCGGTTTTGCCGAGACACCCCATGGGGGTGTCTTGGTTTTCGTGGTCCCCCCCCTCTTGTTTGGCCTTTTCCTCTTTTGTCTTTTGCTCATGGTCCCCCCCTTCTTTTATTTCAAATTTCAAAAGAGAGAGACTCCCCCTCTTTGGCTCCAAACCGAACCCCCTCCCCTCTATTTCGGTTTTGAGAGTTCTCCTTCCCCAAGAGCTTTCCTCCATTGAAGAACCCATTAATCCCTAAGCAAGCTTAGATTTTAGCGGATACCTATTGGCCAAAAGCTTGCTCCTCCAAGTAGGGTTCTTTCCTTCATCTTCAAGCTCAAGGAAACCCCTTTGATTTGGTAAGTCCTTCTTCACAATCCTCCTCTTTTCTTGTAAAGATTGCATTTTTATTCTTGTGGTAGGCAAAGGTTGTGTATGCACAATGTTTTGGGGTGTTTTGTGCAAAAGAGGCAATATGGCCGAATTTTGGGGGGGCTTATTTGCAAAATGAGACTGAAATTTGTGAGGGTTAGATTTCATTCCCCTTTGGTAACAATTTGGATGGGTGTTTTATGCAAAAAGACCATACTTTATTGAGGGTTTTATGTGCAAATATGGGGCTGAAAACTTCGGGGGCTTATTTGCAAATTTGGCCAAAGAATTAGGGTGGTGTTCATGTAATAGGGGACTGAAGTTAAGACCTATATTACATGCTCATTTGGCCGAAAGTTTGAGGGGGTGCTTTAGGCGAGAGGACCAAAAGTTGTTAGAGGGGTTTATTTGCAAAATTGGTTAAATTCTACAAAAGGGTTCATTTGTAAAATTAACCAACCTTGTGGGGGTACCGGGGGTGCTATATGATCAGATATGATGACCACGATCCAACCCGGGCGTGTCCTTGATCTGAATTTTGGCCTTGAACACGAAGGGTATTTTGGGTATTTCACCAAAATTCACCGTGAAAGATGACAATCATAAAGCACGAAATTAGTAGGTTTAATTAGACTTCAATTGTGAAATCCTATTTGTGTATAGGATTTTAATTAAAGTTCTTAATTTCCCTTTTAAATTTCGTGTATCCATGTTTTAGATTGTACCTGACTTGCTGCTTTTCGTTGCAGGTTTGTAATGTCTCCGCGTCGATCTCGTCCCCGGAGGAGCCGTTCTCGTTCACAGCATAGTGAGGAGGAGGTCCCCACGACATCCTCTCCCGCGGCCTCATTCTTCGGGGGTGAGAATTTATGCAGAGATTTTTTTTTTTTTTGCATCCCTGATTGACCTCTTTGCGGGTCATGAAGGAAGAACCGATACCTCTCTCGCGGAGGGTAAGGTTTCAGACTTGTTTTGCTTTGCCAATTCAAGTCTTTCGGTATATTGGGGCGATTTTGTGTTGTCCTACACCTTATAGGTCGGTATGCGTTACCACGTTATTCACGTGATGATGCATGCCGTTCTTCCGGTGTAGGTCACTCAAAATCGTCTCTCCAATTATTCCGTGGATGAGTTTATCATTCTTCTTACGAGATGGATTATCTGATTCCACCCTTGTGCTTTATTACAGTGGAATTTCCCGTGGGTAGCCTTCCTTCTCATGCCAACACCGGATGTAGTCGGGAGGTTTTCTCTTCTGCTACCCTTAGGCAGACTGTTAGCCCACTTCCTCGGTTCGACGGGGATCGTCCAAATGACTCTTGCCGTTCGATACAGGAAGGAGGGCGCCATTGTTTGCGCCAGCTTATCACAGATGCCTCCTTCACCCCGGATTCTACCTCCACTCAGGTTCTAAAGAAGTCGAGTTTTCTATTTGGAGATCATGTCAAGGATCCTGCTACGCTGACTCTTTGCGAGGAGCATTGGCTAACTCTCGACGGGGGAGCTTGTTTGTACATCCCTTCGATTCCACGCCACTATTCTTTCAGTCACTTGAAGGGGCAAGCTGTGGACAGACGGATGTATTGGCATCTTACTGAAGATGCTGAGCGGGTTCAGTGCGGATATGCTACTCACCATAAGACTCCCGGCTCTGACGGGTATCATGACGTACGTGGTCTACGACCCGGGATTGTGGGTCTTGATACCGCACCCCCAGGCGAGGTGTCGGCTGCTGCTCCGACTGTGAGCAACCGTCTGGCTCTTCTTGGGAGACAGTTACCCCCATCGGAGTACAGATGTTATGGCTGGGCTTCCTCCCTAGCCAAGGGGTGGTGGGCGCGCATGACTGGTTTCGTCTTGGCGCGCTGGGAGAGGGATCTGAAGAGCAGTGGGTTGTATGCACCCATACGAGCTACTATGTACGGAATCCCAGTCAGCTGTCGCCATTTCTTGGCGTTGCTGGAGACCTACATGCCTGACAGCAACACCTTCCTGACCAGCGGTGGTGAGTTAGGGTTGGCCTTGCACGAGATGCATCATGTTTCTGGTCTTCCGATGGGGGATTGCCCGTATCAGGAGTATTTTCCCTCGAACCAGCAGTTGGAGTGCATGAAGAAAGATACTCCCGACATGTACAACACTCTCTGGGATCTTACTTGCCACTACTATACTTCCTTGATTCAGACTTCTCCTCAAGCGAGAAGGAAGAGGCAGGTCAGCTTGAAGCAGTTTGCCAACTACTTGTTCCAGAACTTGGAGGGTGATTCTAGTGCGCCCATTCGTGAATTAGACGTGTTGACCCCTTCTGCCGTTAATGAGTTGTTGGAGAAGGCAGAGGTTCGTTCCTACACCGTCGGTAGTGCTGAAGGAGCTTTTCCTGCGGGGACCAAGTTTCGCTCTTTTCTCCGCCGCGCCCAGAAGTCCATAGGGCCTCGGACTCTATTAGCGGGCTACCTTGCCCTTTGGTTGAAGAAATGCGTCGTCCCGCACCAGCCTTGAGGTGCTCTTCCCTGCAGTTCAGCTGGCTTATGGGAGAGAGCTTTCCCTGCTCCCAGCAATGGTTGCTAGTATCCATTGCGGGCTCAGGGGTCTGGTTAGCAGTTTTACACATATGGGTTCTGAACCATCAGCTGAGCTGGTTTGCCCAAAGGTTGAGCTCCCTTACGCATATTTGATGGCGTGGCTCGTTCTTCACCGTCCCGACTTGATGTCGGCCCCCAGCGTTGTTGACATCCCTGTCCCCTTCATGCAATTGTTGGAGCAGAGCAGATGGTTTGGGAGCAAATTTAGTGATGTTCAGCGAGAGCTCCGGGTCCGCAAGAGTTGGGAGTTCTTTAAGTGTTTCCCTCACTTTTCAGGTCGCTATGGCGACGTGCTGATTGATGAGGAGAAACCTAGAAGTGACCGGACCGTTCTTGACGCTGGTTGCTTCCGGTGGTTAGTGAACATCCGTGTAGGATATCTCGTCCTTCGGGTGAAGAACCAGTGCCACATAGAGCCTTATCTCCCTTGCCGCTTTGCTCGACAATTCGGCTATGACCAACTGTATGTCGGGAATCTGAGCCGCAGCCTGCGGGTTGAGGGAGGATTGATTGATGGTGTTCGAGCGTGGCTATGGAAGATGGTGGGCTGCACTGGAGCCCGTTTTGCTCTTCCTTCGTATCGGCGTAAGCCACTGATCACTTTCCTCAGCTGCAAGTGGTTCCTTTCTGCATATGAGTCCATCAGCGTGAGGAGCCTCTCAGAGTTGCAGTCCGAGTACGCGGTCCGGGCTGCTATGATGGCTGGTCGCAGAGCTGAGCTTGCTCAGAAGCGGAGAAAAGGGCATGCCAAATCTCTTGTCTCAGACGAAGAAGAACTTCTCCCTACGGGTGATGATGACGAGACCTCCGAGGACGAGTATGCGGACGCAGATACCGGCAGAGGGGATCTCGATACTGGTTTGTCCTATCTCTTTTAATTTTCATTTTCCATAAATGACAGCTCTTTTTCATTGAAATGGCTATTGTCACTTTAGGTAGGGCAGTCAACGATCATGAGCCACCAGCTCCTACACACGTTGAAATGTGTGATAGGCCTGCGCATGTTCGACCCTTTGGTCCTCGGAGGGCTGGTGCCCCGAAGAGGAAGAAGACTGCCCATAAGTCCCATGACGGTCAGCGTCCCTGTGGAGTGGACTTAGGGAGCACCGCCGATGGAGGGGGAGGTAACATTCAATTGCTCTTGCTTCAAGGTTGTTTACCTTTTGGGGATTTGTGACCATGTTTTGTGCTTCAGGTTTCTTCGAGGAGGGCGAACTCCCACCGGGTTCGGCGTCCCCTGGCGTTGACAACATGGATTGCTTTGTGCAACAAATGTGCGACGCTTTTCACGATGGGTCTTTGGGCATCGACCTTAACATCGATCTTGAGCAGATAAATAATGTTGAGCCCACAATCCCTTATTCAGGTATATCCGCATCCAATGTCATTTTCCTTATGTAAGGTGAAGGAAGATTTCTCGTTTGAGCTTTCCTCATCCTTCAACATTTGGGTTACCCTGCAGATGTTGCGATGGAGGGGCCAAGCTTCTCGAAGCCGGATGCCGGCTTATTAGCTGACATGCTGGCTGAGCAGACTTCCAGAGGGACCGAGAGACCATTCTTCGGGAACGATTCATCTACCGGTATATATCTGATTTTCTCCCTCTTGCCCGATATTTCATATGACTAATGAATGATTGATTATCGCAGCGTCAACCATTGGAGTTAGCCCGGTATCTATCCCTGGCATATCCAGTTTGCCTCAGAGCGACGGGCTTGCAGGTATGTATACGATTCAGGGATATTGTACTTTCCTATGTTTATCTGTCTTTTGACTAATGAGTGCAATCATAGGACCAGCCGCTAGGACTGATTCTCATATGACTCCTTGACGTACCTTCTTCTGCTGCTATCCCAGAGCCTGTCGGACCTCAACCCGAGGGGACGTCTGTTGGTGTCGGTATGTTCAGAACTTGCCTTTTGACTTTCCTTTTCCTTTTGACTTTCCTTTTCATATTCGATAGTTCACTGAGCTTCCAAGTTGTTGCTTGTAGGATCTCGCTCTTCTTTGCACGAGCGTGTCCGTAGCCTTTTGGCCGATACTGATCCTGACAGGGAGGCTTTCCGTACGGACCTCAGTTTCTTCACCGCCTTCTATAATGGCTTAATCGAGAAGCTTCTTCACCGAGGAGGCGGCTTTGATCAGTTCCGGCGTTCCTTCTCTCGCCACATGACGATGATGAGGGAAGAAGGATACCCGGAATTGGCTGATTCCTTCACTGCTGATTTCGCCGCCCTGGAGTCAGAGATACGAGAGTTGAAGGAACTGGAGGTTACCGGGGCTTCTTCTTTCGTGTCCTCTGAGTTGGAGCATAGGATGGCGCAGTGGCGCGACCTGAGATCTTCCATCGGGTGTGAGCTTCAGTCACGTGAGAGCTCCATTGCGCATCTAATGGCTAACATGGCGAGGAAGGATAGGGAGAAAGCTGAGTTACTCCGCTCCTTGGACTCGAATCGCGAGGAAGCGACTAGGTTGAAGGAGGCCTTGAAGCGTACTGAGGAATCCGCCGTTCTTATCGCCGATGACCTGATTGGACTAGAGCGTTCTCGTGACTAGGTACTTGAGGAGCTCGAATCTACTCAGGAGGGACTGATGAAGTTGAAGAGTGAAGCTGCGGAGATTTTGAGCTGTTCTGAGGAATCTGCCCGAGCAGATCTGCAGGCGGGACTTGAGCAGAGTTATGCAGATAGACTTTTTAGCTTAAAGTCTCATATTCTTAGCCGTCAGTTGCCTTCAGGCTGATGAGCTCTTTGTTGTATGCTTTCAACTCAGTCTATCAATGGAAACTCCGCATTTGCTTCTTTTGTGATTTCTCTGTATTTCTTCCGAATGACAGGTTTATGGGATTTTTGGCAAACCCCCAGCCATCAACGGGTTTGATATGCCTTTACCGATTACCGTTTGAATCGGGCTAGCATGTGGATTGTCCAGATCCGTTCCACATGTAACGTTGTGCTAAGAGAGTAAACTCTCTGAGGCTTTGTGCTATGATTTTGAATACATAGGCTTCGTCTTTCTCATGGGAATAGACTACCCGGCAATGCGTGTTAGGCGTTGACTTTGGAGTTTTTTGGCAAACCCCCAGCCTTCAACGGGTTTGATACGCCTTTACCGATTACCGTTTGAATCGGGCTAGCATGCGGATTGTCGAAATCCGTTCCGCATGTAACGTTGTGCTAAAGGAATGAACTCCCTTAGACTTAATGCTACGACTTCGAATACGTTGATGAACTGGGAGTGGGGTCTCCACTCCGAGCATCGGAAAGGTCCGAGGAGAGGAAGAATTTTATATTCTATCTCCCGGTGCTAAAGAGGAAGAATTTTATATTCTATCTTCAGCTGGAAAAGAAACTCGAGGTGGGATTCTCCACCCCCAGTATCTGGAAGGATGAACTGGGAGTGGGATCTCCACTCCGAGCATCGGAAAGGTCCGAGGAGAGGAAGAATTTTATATTCTATCTCCCGGTGGAAAAGAAACGAGAGAGGAAGAATTTTATATTCTATCTCCCGTTGCCGAAGAGGAAGAATTTTATATTCTATCTTCAGGCGGAAAGGAAACTCGAGGTGGGATCTCCACCCCCAGAATCCTGCAGGATGAAACTAAGAGTGGGATCTCCACTCCGAGAATCGGAAAAGTTCGAACGACACTACCTTTTATAGGATTGGTCATTTGAACCCAAAGAACCCCTCATTCATTGAGGAGAAGACCCAATTTCAACCCTAACTTTTATAGGTTTGGTGGAAAAAGGGGACAAAGGTGGATTTTCGTTTATCGAAAAGGAGTGACTCGACTTTAGTCTTGACTATGTGTAGGCTTGACTAAGCGAGATCGGAAACAATCCTAACTTTTATAGGTTTGACTGTTCCAAGTGGACCTCTCGTTCATGGAAGGAATCGAGAGAGGATTTTGGCTTTGGCCCTAACTGTAGGAAGGTTTGACCAAACTGGAGTTTGAGATACGCCAATGACTGGCAGATGGAAATGTTGGTGGATCCACTGTCGTTTGATTTGATCAGCGGATGGTGTGGTGAGGGAAAGATTAACCTATCAAAGGATTAGATCTCATCTCATAAAAATAACTCATAAGAGTTAGAGAATTTAGTCGAGAATAAGAAGAGACATTCTGACCTTCAGAGTTCGAATGCAGATTCTTTATTCGTCGGTTCCACAACGACCGGGTTATCCCTAAGAATACCCATGTGGTATTCTTCCGGGAACTTCCCGATGCATTGGTTATCCTGAAGATACTATGGATAGTATCTCTTCAGGAATTTGCCGTTTATCGGCATCATGAGCCGGTCGTCGTCTTTGGTGACGAGGCGATAGGCGCCACTCGAATAGACTGTCTCCACTACGAATGGTCCTTCCCATTTGGGTTCAAATTTACCCTTCTTCTTGGAGTTAAGGATCATAGGCCGTCTCACAGCTAGAACCAAATCTCCTTCTTTGAAACTTCTCTGTCGGACCTTTTTGTCAAAGGCCCGAGAAATTCTAGCTTGGTAAAACTCAATATGCTGTTGAGCCACCAGGCGCTCTTCATCGAGCTTCTCGAGTTCTTCGAGGCGCTTCTGATGTTGTTCTTCGGTCGACATCTGTGTTGCGAGAGCGATTCGAAGAGATGGAATTTGGATTTCCAATGGAAGAACAGCTTCACATCCGTATACCAGTGAATACGGGGTCGCTCCCGTTGGTGTGCGCACCGTGGTCCGATAGGCCCATAGAGCTGCGCCAAGCTTGTCATTCCAGTCTCGTTTGTTGGTCTTCACGATCTTTGACAAGAGTTTGATGATGGTCTTGTTGAAGGCTTCAGCTAATCCATTCGCTGTAGGATTATAAGCCGTCGACGAGGTGTCCTGAATTTTAAACTTTTCGCAGAACCTTATGAAGGCGTTGCTGACAAACTGAGGACCGTTGTCATGTATGATTCGTAAACTTTTCGCAGAACCTTATGAAGGCGTTGCTGACAAACTGAGGACCGTTGTCATGTATGATTCGTCTTGGAACACCATACCTATAGATGATGTGGTGCTTGATGAATCCAATGACGTTGCTCGTTTTAACTTCTCTGAGTGGAATTGCTTCGGCCCATTTGGAGAAGTAATCGGTAATTGCCAAGATGAACCCTTGTTACGGGAATAGGCTACCCGGCAACACGTGTTAGGTGTTGACTTATCCCTACTTAGGATTCGGGATAAAATTCCCCACGCACCAAGTGCGCGGATTGGAAGTTGAAAGTTGTGTCAAAATAGGAGAGGAAGAATTTTATATTCTATCTCCCGCTGGAAAGGAAACTTGAGGTGGGATTCCCCACCCCCAGTATCTGGAAGGATGAACTGGGAATGGGATCTCCACTCCGAGCACCCGGAATGATGAACTGGGAGTGGGGTCGCCACTCCGAGCATCGGAAAGGTCCGAGGAGAGGAAGAATTTTATATTCTATCTCCCGCTGGAAAGGAAACTTGAGGTGGGATTCCCCACCCCCAGTATCTGGAAGGATGAACTGGGAATGGGATCTCCACTCCGAGCACCCGGAATGATGAACTGGGAGTGGGGTCGCCACTCCGAGCATCGGAAAGGTCCGAGGAGAGGAAGAATTTTATATTCTATCTCCCGGTGGAAAGGAAACTCGAGGTGGCACACCCCCAGAATCCGAAAGGCTCAAACGACCCTAACTGTCGTAAGGTTTGGTCATTTGACTCTGAAGAGGAAGAATTTTATATTCTATCTTCAGCTGGAAAGGAAACTCGAGGTGGCACACCCCCAGAATCCGAAAGGCTCAAACGACCCTAACTGTCGTAAGGTTTGGTCATTTGACTCTGAAGAGGAAGAATTTTATATTCTATCTTCAGAACTGGAGAGGAAGAATTTTATATTCTATCTCCAGCAAAAGAGGGAAACTCGAGGTGGGATCTCCACCTCCAGAATCCGCAGGATGAAACTAGAAGTGGGATCTCCACTCCGAGAATCGGAAAGTTCAAACGACCCTAACTGTCGTAAGGTTTGGTCATTTGAACAAAAGATGACTCGGTCTTAGTCTCGACCAGGGTAAGTTGTGACTAAGCGAGGGTTCGAGATGACCCTAACTGTCGTAAGGTTTGGTCATTCGGGAGTTTGAAAGTGGACCTCTCGTTCATTGAAGGAATCGAGAGGGGACTTTGGCTTTGGTCCTAACTGTCGTAAGGTTTGACCAAGTGGGAAATTTGGAACGATCACAACTACGTGAAAGTTTGACCGCCCGATTTGTGGACCTCTCGTTCGTTGAAGGAATCGAGAGGGGACTTTGGCTTTGGTCCTAACTGTCGTAAGGTTTGACCGAGTGAGGAATGTGTGGCGAAGACTATGAGTAATCGAACACCAATGAAAGTTTTGTGAGGGAAAATTAATCCCTCGAATGATTGGATCTCATCTGATGAGGGTTAGAGTCTGACAAACTAGAACATTCGGGGTTCGAATGTGGACTTCTTGTTCATCTCTCTTATACCGACCAGGTTATCCCTAAGAATACCCCAATGTGGTATTCTTCCGGGAACTTCCCGATACATCAGCTCCTTCTGAAAGGTGCTAAGGATAGTACCTCTTCAGGAATTTGCCATTTATTGGCATCATCAGCCGATCACCATCTTTGGTGACTAGGCGATAGGCGCCGTTTGAGTAGACTGTTTCTACTACGAACGGTCCTTCCCATTTGGGCTCGAACTTGCCCTTCTTCTTGGAGCTCAGGTTCATAGGATGTCTTTCAGTTAAGACCAAATCCCCTTCCTTAAAACTCCTTTGTCGAACCTTTTTGTCGAAGGCTCGAGAAATTCTGGCTTGGTAGAACTCGATATGCTGTTGAGCCTCCAGGCGCTTTTCATCGAGCATCTCGAGTTCTTCGAGGCGCTTTTGATGCTGTTCTTCGGTCGTCATTTGGGTTGTAAGGGCGATCCGAAGAGATGGAATTTGAACTTCCAAAGGGAGAACGGCTTCACATCCATATACTAATGAATACGGGGTTGCACCGGTTGGTGTACGTACCGTGGTACGATAGGCCCATAGTGCTGCACCGAGCTTGTCATCCCAATCTCGCTTGTTACTTTTCACAAGCTTTGACAAAAGTTTTATGATAGTCTTGTTGAAGGCTTCAGCTAATCCATTTGCTGTGGGATTATAAGCCGTTGATGAGATGTCCTGAATTTTGAATTTTTCGCAGAACCTTATGAAGGCGTTGCTGACAAACTGAGGACCATTGTCATGTATGATTCGTCTTGGAACACCATGCCTGTAAATGATGTGGTGCTTGATGAATCCAATGACGTTGCTCGTCTTAACTTCTCTGAGTGGAATTGCTTCAGCCCATTTGGAGAAGTAATCGGTAATCGCCAGGATGAACCGGTCGCCTTTGATCGAAGGGGGATTTATAGGACCAACAATGTCCATTCCCCAAGTCTCGAACGGCCAAGATGTTACCGAGGGATGCAGATGCTCCGGAGGTTGGTGCATATAATTCGCATGTACTTGACACGCATGACACTTCCGGGCATATGTGATTGCTTCGCTCATCATGTGAGGCCAGAAATATCCCATTCTTCTGATGCGATCATAAAGCTTGGGGCCAGGCTCGTGCGCGCCACACTCCCCTTCATGTGCCTCTCTAAGCACTTCTTGGGCTTCTTTGGTTGATAGGCAACGCAATATCAGCCCATCGTACCCCCTGCGGTATAGCGTTCGATTCTCTGTATTGTAGTAGAATCTGGGTGCTCTTCGCCGGATTGACTCTCTTTCCTTCACATCTTCTGGCAAGATTCCATGCAAGACGTAGTCGATGATGGGGAAACGCCAATCTCGTGGTTCGAACTCGATTTGAGTAGCGTGTACCTCTTGAACTTCTTCTTCCTCGGCATCTTCACTGTAAAGCGGCACTAGGAGTTGGTGAGTTCTTACCGTAACAAACTGCTCTGTTTCGGGAGGCTGCGCTAGTGACACGGCCAATGCGGCCAACGCATCTGCATAGGTATTCTGTAGCCGTGGAATATGTTCGATGAAGAATCCTTCAAATGATTCCGCTATCTCCACTGCCATCTTATGGTATGGAATTAAATCCTGACTTCGGACTTCATATTCTCCTTGGACTTGCTTGACTATTAGTTGAGAATCGCCGAAGGCTTCGAGATACTCAACCCCCAGCTCCTTAGCGAAGTTGAGTCCAATAATCAGTGCATTATACTCTGCCACATTATTTGAACATGGCTTGGTTAATGAATAGGCTCGGGGCATCACGTGTTTTCCTGGGGAAACTAAGACCACTCCAACCCCGGAGGAGACCTTAGAACGTCCAGGAGTATCTGTGACAAGAGCTGCTCGAGAGGCGCCATCGAAGTATAAACGCCACACTTGTTGGTGTGAAGTTGCGTTGACCTCGTGGGTTTCATCAGGTAGGTCGTCGTATATCTCGGCAGGATCCGTAGTTGGATTAGCTGCGAGGAGATCGCATATGGCCTGTCCTTTGACCGACTTCTGTTGCTTGAAATGCAAGTCGTATTGGGACAAGAGTAAGGCCCATTTTGCTAACCGCCAGCTCATGGAAGCGGGTTGAGTCATGAATACTCGAACCGGATTAACTTTAGAGATGACGTAAATGGTCTGCCCGACCAGATAATGTCGCATCTTCTGAATGGCGAACACCAAGGCGAGGCATTCCCTCTCAATCATAGGATATCGAGACTCGGCGCCCACCATGGTTCGGCTCAAGTAATACACTGCCTGCTCGTGACCGTTATCGTCATCTTGTGCAAGCAATGCACTTAATGAATGGCTCGTCGCCTTGACATAAATCAAGAACGGTTTGCCCGATTTCGGTGCAACGAGTACGGGAGGTTTTGAGAGATATTCTTTAATGCTCTCGAATGCTTTCTGACAAGCTTCATCCCATACAAATGATACGCCCTTCTTTGCGAGCTTGGAGAATGGCTGGCATTTTCCTGAGAGGTTCGAAATGAACCGACGGATATAAGCCAATCGCCCCTGCAATCCTCTGAGCTCCCTGAGGTTTCTCGGAGGTTGTAATTCATTGATCGCCTTTACCTTATCAGGATCGATGTGGATACCTTTGGTGGTGACGACGAATCCCAGGAATTTTCCACTCGACATTCCGAGGAAAGACTTGGTAGGATTCATCTTCAACTGATGGGCTCGCATTAAGTCGAACATGGTCTTTAAGTCTTTGATGTGATCCTTTTTATCACGACTTTTCACGACCAGATCATCTACGTAGCATTCAACAGTCTTTCGGAGATGATCCTGAAAGATCTTTGACATAGCTCGTTGATATGTAGCACCTGCGTTCTTTAAGCCGAAGGGCATAACTGTGTAACAGAAGACACCGAGGGGCGTTCTGAATGCGGTGTGCTTTTCATCATCCGGATGCATCTTTATCTGGTTATAACCAGAGAAACCATCCATGAAAGACATCCTCTCGAACCCACACGTATTGTCGATGATGACATCCGTGATGGGGAGGGGAAAATCATCTTTTGGGCAAGCAGTGTTGAGATCCCGAAAGTCGATACAAATCCTGACTTTCCCGTTCTTCTTAAGGACTGGGACAATATTGGCTAGCCATTCTGGATGTTGCTCCTCTCGAACGAAGCCCGAGTCAATAAGCTTCTTGACCTCGGATTCGATCGCCTCCATCATTTGCGGACGAAACCGTCTTTGTTGTTGTTTGACTGGTTTGGCATCCATCTTGATATTGAGACGATGTACTGCTACGTTCGGGTCGAGTCCTGGCATGTCTTCATAATTCCAGGCGAACACGTCAATGTACTCCTTGATAAGAGAGATTAACTCTTCTTTCTCATCGGGTAGAAGACTATCGCTAATGAATATCGGTTTAGGATTTTCCTCAGTTCCCATATTCACCTGGAGTACTTGATCTTCGGTAGGAGGCTCTCTTTGCTCGAACCTATCACCATACTGCATGTTTAGGTGGTGAACCCAAGGATCTTCCCATGTTGGCATCTGGTCGTCTTCCTCTATTGCGGTAGGATCGACCGTGACCATATTTGACATCAACCTTTTGAACGTCTCGCCAAGGCTAGTGTCGGAACCCCCAGCCGAAGAGTCGGAAGAGTACCCGTTTCTAGCCTTGTTAGCGATCTGATCAATGATTTGCCAGCAACATTCGTCGTCGGACGAGGAGACGTAGCCGAGACCTCTTTTATAGCGATAATAATCGTCGGGTTTTCCCTTCGGTACATAGGCCATTCGAGGTGGAACTCGTGGGCCTCGACCAAAGAAAAGACCTTCTCCGAGTGTGAAGTCATACCCATACTTTTCCATCATATCGCGCGCTTTTGCGTCATATCTGAATAGATGAGGAGCAGGTTTATCTTCGTCTTCTTCTTCCTCTAAGAAGTGATCGGGTGTCGGATCTTCTTTTCCTTTGCCGTAGACGACTTCTTTTCCACTCCATTTTCCCGCGGGGATGACAAGCGTCGCTCCGCATGGATCTTGTACCTGCTTTTTCGTCAGACAAAATGACTGAAGAGGCATATGTAGGTCAGGATTATCACAAAGCTCTTTAGTGACGTCATCCAGACACATCAAATACTCTAAATCATCGTTTATTGATAGTTCTTCGGCAAGTTGCCAGTTACAACTATTCTCCGATGATTCATCATCGTCAAGATTGATTACAATGGGTACAATGTCATTAAGAACAAAACCACCATCATAATCAAGCCCTGGTTCGGTATCAGCTTCATCTCCGCTGTCCGTTCCTTGGGCCGATGGTTCAGTATCGGATTCAGCGCCGTATAAAAGGGAATCGGTGAAGTAATTCTCCAATCCCTTAAACGGTTGCTTATCCGCGACCACCGTCTTGACTTCATTGTTTGTGTCTACATATTTGAGACACTGATGTAGAGTTGACGGGACTATAAGGTTACCGTGGATCCAAGGTCGACCCAACAGTAAGTTATAGGATGTTTCCGCGTCAATCACATAACAAGTGACCTCCGACCTCAAATCCCCAATCTGGCACTTGACTCGGATCTTCCCCAAGGGCCTAGACCCGCTGGTGTTGAATCCATAAATCGTAGTGCCAGTGGATGCTAATTTGCTAGTCGGGATTCCGAGATGATGCATCAATCGGAATGGCATGATGCTAACAGCGGAACCCGGATCGACTTGGATCCGGTTGACAACGCTGGAGCCAATGTGACCGGTAAAGTACAACGGTCGGTCATGCTTTGAATTCTTCGTCTGCATATCTTCTTTAGTGAAGGAGATGCAGGGAAAGTGTTGCGCCGCCAGGTTGCATTGTTGAACTGACGGCTCTGGTCCTTCTGGAGATGGCTTGATCCGAGTCAGAAAAGCTTCAGAGTCACTTAAGGCTTCTTGCAGCGCTTTCCTTGTGTCCTTTGAAAGGCGCAACAGCTCGTATAGAGTTATGCGAGCTGGGATGTTGGCCAACTGCGCCATGATGTCGAAATGAGGCGGTGAGCTCGTATTTCCCGGTTTGTCTCTCCCAATCGGATGATTGAATCGAGACTGCCTCGGGTTCTGGGCTTCTTGCTGCGGAGGCTCTTTCCCCTTCTCCTTTTGCTGGACTTTCTCCGCAGATGCGGGTGTTGGGGGAATTGCTGAGATTCCTAATTCTGCCAACGTTTTGGAAGGAGGGGTTTTGGTGCCCAATTGCTCGGAAGCGTCTGGGTACTTGTAGTGATACTCGTTCCCGCTTCGGGTTGCAAAGACCTCCTGTTCGTCTTCAGACAGTGGAAAGGTTGGGATTTTGTCGTCCTCTTCTCCTGGAATGGCAGAAGCTCCATAACAAGATTTCCCTTTTCCTTTTGACTTTCTTTTTGATGATGATCCGGTCCATTGCTCATCTGTGATCAAGTCCGGATGAACCCACAGAATCTCACCATTTGGGGTTGTGTGTGGCACGAGCCCTTTCTGGCGCTGTTGGTGAGGATCATCATTCACCGTCTTCACCGCTGCTTTTATCACCGGCTCAAGCTGGAACTGGCTCACGGGAAAGGAGCCGAAGCCAATCGTGACTGCATTCGCACCCACTTTCTTCTCCTTTGGCTGCTTCATTGTGATGACTCCGACGTCGATGAGAGCCTGGATCTTGTCCTTAAGAGCATAGCATACCTTGGTGGGGTGGTGCACCGCTCTGTGGAATGCACAGTACTTCGGATCATTAATCCTCTTGGCATCTTCCTGATCCTGAACTGGAGGCAATTTGATTTTATTATTCTCCACGAGGTATTTGAAGATCCCAGGAACTTCGTCCTCTCTGAATGAATAAACTTTCGGGAACTTTGGCTCCGAAGCTTTCGGCCTCGGGGTTTGTTGTTGCCACCTTGGTTGTTGAGGTGCCTTTTGCTGCTGCTGCTGCTGCGGTTGCGCTTGCACCTCGAACGTTTGATTTGCGTTCACGGCGTTCGCATGCGCTTTTCCTTTACCCCTAGGGGTGAAGTTCGGTTGCGGAGCGTTATTTGGTATTTGGCCCCTTTCCGCCTTCTTCCTTTTGATGAATCGTTCGGCTCTTTCCCCTCGCACCTTCAGGTCCTTCCAGGTCTTTGATGGCGCCGTTCCCATAGATTCAAGGATATCCAAGGTGAGATTGTTGTGACAGGTCTCGAGGATGAAATCTTCGCTGACCGGGTCCCTGCAATTCATCGCTTTATTTCGAAACCTTTTCACAAAGTTTTCGACTGTCTCACCATTTTTCTGTTTCTCCTCAAACAGAGTGCTGATCGAGACCTCAGTGTCATCATCAAAGAAGTTCGTCAAGAACATGTCTTCCATGTCGTCCCAACTGCCGATGCTCCCCGGCTTGAGGCGACGATACCAATCGAAGGCCGCTCCGCGAAGAGTGCCAACGAATGACCGTACCATCAAGGGTTCGTTGCCGGAGATTGTTCCTAGGTGAGACTTGAAATAGATTAAATGTTGGGTAGGGGAACCCTTTCCATCAAACGGCGTAAAGTTAATGAGATTGAACTTTGCCGGATATGGAATTGATTCCCACTCCCTCGGATATGGACACGGTATACCTGACCTTTTTACCTCTTGAGCATTCATCAATGCATTGATTTTGCTCTCCAAGTCTTTCATCTTTTTGTCTTCACTCGTTTCTATTTTCGAGTGGTTTTGGGGAGAGGTAATGTGGTCTTCTTTGGCATTATCATCTACCGGACCACTTCCGTTGTCGTTGTTGACAGGGGGAATGATGACATTATTCCCTTCCCGTTCATTCTCTTCTTGGTTCTGATGATTGGGTCGAGTGGGCTCCTCTTGATGAGTTGTCAAAGCTGCGAGTTGCTGATCGTGCATCTCCCTCATCCGCTGTAGGGTCATCTCCATCTCGAATTTGAAGGCTTCTTTCTGCCGAGCTAGGGCGTCTTCAAGCATCTTGTTCATTTGTTCGGCACTGATCATGAGTACCTCGCGGGGTTGTCCCTCGCTGGATACCGTGTTGTCCGAAGCAATCGCGGAACCAGCATCTGATGCTTCGTCTTCTGATGGTAATCTCGTCCGAATCCTACCATAAGTCCCTCGTGTAATGGTTCCGGACTGCAGGTGAGTTAGATACCAGGGTACCAACGGAATTGACTCGGGATTGTCCCCTGTCGATGCTCCTTTGCTGGCCATGTTGATGGTGACCTTCGGGAATTCTCTGTCTTTGACTATCCTTCTTCTTCGCTGGAAACGCCTAGGCTTAGCTTCAGACGTTCCGGTGGAAATTCTGTCAAACACCGAAATTCTCCTTGGGGTTTGAGCACAGGAGCATTCTGATAGCACTGCCTTGATTATGTTGGCGCACGGGCAGCGAGACTCCATGTCCTGCACATACTTCTTTCGAGATTTCCCCATACCACCAGCTCTATAGTACAGCTCATCAGCTTGGTAACTGGAGCAACCTATAGAGTGTTGGCATGTGCTCCTTGGTAAAACACCATCATCCTCGGATGAGTGTGCTTCCCTTTTGGCATGGGATGTTTTGTTAGTTTTCTCAAAAGTGGCCCGTTCAAGTTTACGTTTTTGTGAACATAAAAATTGAACGGGCTCTTGTATTTCGACTCGCAATCCGATGCGGTCGGTGATAGGGGCTTTCCCTTTGTCATCTTTCTTGGGGAGATTAATTCGACCCCCAGTTTGATTCGAAACTTGGGGACCTTTCAGCGGACCCAATCGCTCCTTGATAGGTACTTTACCTCGATTCCCTGGTAAGGGACCGAGGCGACCTTTCACAGGAACCCTGGATGTTGAAGGGTCTGTTTTCATACCTGACCCTACCGGAGGTGCCGGGGTAAGGGGAACAGGATTTGGCCTTGGTGAAGGTTGGGCAGCAACTTCTTTCACTTTTGTCTTAGGCGTGGCGTTGGATTCGCCTTCAGCATCCACATTTGTTTGAGTTTTGGCGGAGTCTTGACCGCCTCTTCTTTTTGCATCTCCTCTGCTTTCTTCAAGAGAGCTCGGGCATGCGCAAGGAGTGCACGGCGCTTCCTGATTCTCTCTTCAAGAGTGGAGCGATTCCTTGTAACACGCACCCACTTGTTTGTTTCTGCTTGAGAGGAGGGGCTGGTTATGTACCTTTGTTGCTCTTGGCGTTGTCTTGCTTTGAGATCTTCGCTGTAGCGGACCCCATCCATAGGCTCCAAAGCCTTGGCCATTTGACGAGCAAGACGTTGACGCCGCCTTTGGAGTGCCCTCTTTGATATAGCTGGAGCGCCTTCAGTAGCCACCTTCTTAGGGGAGGAGCCCAGATCTGCGATCTTGACCACGTTGGGCGACGCGGAGACGCCACGTGGTGCAAGTGCAGCGATGGCTAAGGAATCTTGAGTCTTTGAACCGAGGTTCTAGCGAACGACTCTGGAGGAGGATGCCTTCTTGCGCCTACTTGGAGAGGCGGATCTGGAGGAGGAGGAAGAGAGGTACTCTTCGAATTTCTACTGGTCGAACTCGTACTCGACCTCTTCATTCACCCGGATCTTGAATGCCGGTTGCGTCACGACGGCGTCGGTAGCGATGCCGTTGGCTCCCAATGTGGTCGCCAGCTTGTTTTCGGTGAAAGTCGGTGTTTTCATTGCTTTTGAATCTGTTACAACTTCAAACGTTACAACAAGAATGCAACTAAAACAAAGATTACAACTTTATCGAAAATAAACACGAGATCCCGTTTTGGTGCGGTCTCGCTTGCGTGGGTCTTTGGCCTGTGACGGGGATGTTGATATCCGTGGACCACCGGGGCAATCAGATCCGGTCCGGATAAATCGGACAGAGTTTCGTCGATCCGCGTGAGATCTAGAAACTTCTAATCCAGAAATATCGGACAGAACTTCGTCGATCCGCGTGAGATCTAGAAGTTCTAAGCGTATACCTCGGCTAAAGCGAGGTAATAGCTCTTCTTAGTATTAACGCTAAAGGCTAATACTAAGGAAGGATGAGAACGGGTGATGAAGGCTGATTTAGACCTCTCCTCCTCGGTTGAAGTGCTCGATCAGTGTTTGCTGCAGCAGGGCTTCGCCGAGGCTCTCCAAAAATCCAGATCATTCCAAATGAGGTAAGGGGGTCCTATTTATAGGAAAACAAGAGGGGGGGCGTCCGCACAGATCTAGGACACCCCAGGGGTGTCCGCACAGATCTGGGACACCCTTGGGGTGTCTCCAAAAATCCGAGACACCCCTAGGGTGTCTCGGAAATTCCGAGACACCCTTGGGGTGTCTCGGAAATTCCGAGACACCCCTAGGGGTGTCTCGGCTTTTCCGAGACACCCCTGGGGTGTCTCGGATTTTCCGAGACACCCTAGGGTGTCTCGGAAATTCCGAGACACCCCTGGGGTGTCTCGGAATTTCTGAGACACCCCTGGGGGTGTTTCGGAACTCCGAGACGTCCGTAGGTGTATTTGATCGTTTTCCCCCGTAGATTCTTCGTACGAACTCGGATTTGAGTGATTCTGGGTGCGTTGGATGCGTGACGAAGAGTTCGATCCGCTCTGATGGTTGGATTGTCTTTAGAGTGGTCGAGGCACAGAGGGCATTGTCCTTTTTGTGAGCAGTGCCGGGTTTCCGATTGGCGCGGGTTTTCGTTATTCCAAAGTCTTATCCGCTCATGTAGCTCGTCGATTCACTTCAGTCGTTCGTCGACGTCGATTAGGCTCATGTGGGTCGGATGGTGATGTTCATTGTCGCTCATTAACACTGAACCGTTTGTGGAGACCTATAGGCAATTTTCGATGCCTACAATGCTCACGCCGCAACGAGGTCAACACTAGTCAACGCATCAAAAAATTCACCGAAATAAGGCTCAGGATAATTCTCAATTCCAAATTATCCCCATGAGTTCAATCGCAATTTAGATATAAACTCCCAACGAAGACAGTCAGTTCAATGTCGATTCAATGACATGAGCTAATTCGAAAATCCACACACCAATTTTAGTTCAAGATTTCGACAACAGTCAGACGATAAACGTAGCACCGGAAGAATTTTAACTTTTCGATAAAATACCGAACAGACTGAAAGCTGAAGAAGTCAAAGAATTGAAGGTTGGGCGTATCATATCCAAAGTATTCTAGCCTCATCTATAAAAGAATAAGGCTGAAACACTTTGGAGGGGGTATCTGTAAGCGTCCAAAATTGCCTATAGGTTTCCGTACGCAGCTCGAGATGAAACGAAGATGACGAACATCATCATCTGAGTCAGATGTGATTATTCGATGCCATAAAGAACCAAACGAGTGCACGAAACAAATCGGTGAAGCGTACGAGTCAACGAAATGTGCGAATACGATAGGACGAACACAAGTTTAGTGGGTCAGCACGTGCGAGTCACATCAGAATGGTTCGACAAGGCCGAGCCATCTCAAGGTGGCTCGCCTCGCATAGTGCCGAGCCACCTCGAGGTGGCTCGCGCCCAGAAGTTCTCGAAACACGTTTTTGATAATTTTCTCGGGATTTGATTATTCTACTGCCTCCCTAACTATCTTAGGATCATCCCTAAACATGGTTAAGTGGTTATTAACTGAGGATAAGGTCAAATCATCAATTCCTATCTTAAAATGCTGCATCAGGGGCTTATAAATACAAGCCTATGGCCCCTACACAGGGATCTAAAATTTGAATCTTGGGGGCGAGGTGCTGACCTTGTAAGAATAGACCCATGAATTTCAGAGAGAGGCTAGCGAGATCTCGGCGAACTTCAGCATAAAGAGGAAGAATTCGAGAGATCTGAAGCCTCTTTAGCAACCTTCCGTTTGTTTACTTGAGATCAGAATTCATTTTGATCTTAAGAAGAGTAAAATCTCACTTTGTTGAGGTTATTTATTTCAGTTCTTGTTTCCTTTGTGAAACGAGATCAACCGGATCTGATACTTGGCGGTCCACAGCCCAAAGAGTCCCCGGCACAGGCAAAATCAAACGCAAGCAGCGATTAATAAACGATCCTGCATGTGTTTCTAGGAGATCATATCTGTTTGTTTTATTTGTGTAAAAAAGTCTTATAAAAAAGCTCCTTCTTTTGAATCTAATGTAATCGATAAATGTTGTAATGGATTCAGCGAATAAAAAGATTTCCAACGCAAACAGTGGACATTGAACTATCGAAACAATATGATATTCAATATTGACAAACAGGTCTCACCGTAAAACATTGCCTCTAACGTTGCTTGTTTTACACTATTCTGGTCAGGAGCTTTGGGGAGCAGAAAGGCTTCGCACCTCTATAAGGCAGCTATTGATCTGGGGCTAAAAGATATGGTCAAAGAGGGAGACGACGACGCTATGGGACATAATTTCATGGCAGAGCACTAGCTTCTGCTAGTCCTAGATGAACCTCCCAGCATTTCCTCCAGTTAGTGATGATATGCTTTTGTTTCTACCTTAGCGGTTATTATTTTGGATGTATTAAGTGTTTTTTTGGTGATACTGTTTTATTTCATGCTCGGGAGTTTTGAAAACGAGGCAGCTATATGTTCAGTGGGTGACGACTACGTCCACTCCCGACTCCATATAGCTTCGGTTGGTGTCAAATTACTCTCTCTTTTGTAAGTTTATACTTTTATCCTATATATATTAATCAGTATGAGTAGAGTACCTCACCCTGCTTTTTTCATAAAAAAAAATGTTGACTCATATCAAAAGGGTTAAATTCAATGATTTCTTTGGGCTTATTACTTTCATTTCACCTCACTTCATTCTTTCGTGTATACAATCTTCCAAAACAGTTCTAACTATATTATTTAATCATTTTTATAGGTGAATTTTCACATAATCATCTTGACTATTCAGGGTTAGCGGAAAAGATGCCGTAAATTATTTTCAGAACATTACTGCCAAAAATTTGCTTCGCTCCATTAGGATGACTAGTTGATGTTAGCATAAACTACGGTTTCCAAACGGCGAGGGGGGGAAAGAAAAGAAAAGAAAAAAACAAGATGTTACCGTAATTTGGTACATGGATGATACACATGCGATATAGTTTGGACGTTCCTAGCTAGCTCACTTTTATATAACTAACTGGCTTACTTTTTCCCCTTCGTGGTTATTTGGAATAATTTAGTTTCTTTAACAAGGTACTAATACGATTAGGATAATGTGATCACGTGAGTGGGGGCCCACGGCTGCGTTATTTGTGAACGTGAAGTTGCTGAACGCGGTTTCGATTCCGCGGCCCACCCGAGACTGATTCGTGCACCTATATATATCAAAAGTTTTTTTTAAGGGTTTGTGCGCAAGAGGGCAGTGCAAGGCAGTTTTCTCTTTTCTCTTTTGCGGCTGAGGCAGAGGGAAAAGTGCAGGGATTGCAGCAGAGGTTTTGGGTTTTGTAGAGAGATATTGTGAGGGATCTGAGAGTTTGTTTGAGGGTTTTAGTTGTTAGTGATTGTAAACCCTAGTTGTATTCTCTCCCTCTATTAGTAGATCTCCCCCCTCCTTGCCCCGTGGACGTAGGCAATTTGCCGAACCACGTAAAATTGGTTGTACTACTATTTGTGTGATTTGTAATAGCCTTTAAGTTCCCTCGACGCGCAGTCCTAGAGCTGACGAGAGGAAGAGCTAATATCTCACTTTGATGAGATATTAGGCTTCAGATTCTTGTTCCCTTTGAGAAACAAGAATTCTTATTGCGACCTGACTCTCTTGTTGTGCTGCCGAAGTGCTGCTGAAATTTCCGCTGCGCTCAACAAGTGGTATCAGAGCCTAGATTTCAGATCTAGGGTGTTTTGGATTTGGTGGAGGAAGATTTTGTGTGAAGCTTGGTTCTTGGAGTTCTAGGCTTCGGTGGAGATAGTATTAGGAGTTGCCATTGGAGATTTCGCTTTCCTCGTGTGGATAGGAGATCTATTTGGAATCCGATCTAGGATTTAGTTGGGTGGTTCCTAATTCTGTCAAATTTGTTCTTTCTCTACAATTTGGAGTTAGTTTGCAATGGGAGAAGAAGGTGAAAGCAGCAAATCGATGGCGAGTACAATACAAGTTGGTTTTCTGAACACTAAGATTAGTGTGGTGAAGTATGATGGCAAAATCAACTTTGGTTTGTGGATGAGCGACGTACAGGATGCGCTCAATGCTCAGAATTTGGAAGAGACCATCATGGTCCACGAGAGGCCACCTAAATATGAAGAGGTATGGGAGAAGATGAATAGGAACGCGTGTGGGGTGATCAGGTCTTGTTTGGAACAGGAGCTGAAATATGATGTGATTGGGGTGACGTCTGCAATGAAGATGTGGGAAATTCTTAACAATAAGTATCTCACAAAGAGTGTTGAGAACAGGTTGCACTTGCTGCGAAGACTCTTCAGATTTCAGATGTCCAGAGGCACCTCGCTAGCGGCTCATGTGAACAACTACACTAAGTTGTTGTCGGACTTGGCGAATGTTGATGAGAAGATATCAGATGAGTACAAGGCGATTATTTTGTTGGGCTCCATACCGGATGAGGAGTATGATACCTTCGTGCTCACTTTGTTGAACGGTAGATCTTCTATCAGTTATAGTAAAGTGACTAACGCTTTGACGAACTACGATTTGAGGAGGAAGGATAAGGAGACTTCCCGCGCTAGTACTTTAGGAGAGGCCTTGTCGACGAGAGGTAGAAGCCCATATCCGAAAGGTGGTAATAGAGGAAGGTCAAAGTTAAGAAGCCGCCACCAATTAGCAAAGAACCAATGTGTATTCTGTAAGGAGCAGGGACATTGGAAGAGAGACTGCCAGAAGCTCAAGGAGAAAGAGAATGGCAAGAAAAAGGGCCCGAAGGCCAATGAGGTGAATATTGCGAAAGGCGATGATTCCGATGATTCGTGATTTTCTCTACTGATTAATCCGGAGGTGAACCATGTGGATGCATCAGATTGGATGCTTGATTCCGGCGCTACTTTTCATGTGACCCCTAGGCGAGACTGGTTTGCATCTTTTGAGAAAGTCGACGGGGGCCTTTGTTGTCATGGGAAATGATCAATCCTGTGGCGTTTGTGGGATAGGTACCATACGGATTAGGATGCATGATGGAGTAGTCCGTGAGTTGAAGGAGGTAAGATTTGTTCCTCAACTGAAGAAAAATTTTATCTCAGTTGGAGCTTTGGAGGCGAAGGGATTCAAGGTGACTTTCGAAAACACTGTAGCGAAGGTTACTAAGGGATCATTGGTGGTGATGAAGGGAGTCCACAGTCAGAATTTGTATTATCTGAAGGGAAGCACCGAGGTTGGCCAGGTTGCTTCGGCTATTTCAGAAGCGGACATGAGCAGAATTTGGCACTATAGATTGGGGCACACAGGTGAAAAGTCACTGCAGGCATTGTGCAAGCAGGGGCTGTTGAAAGGAGCCAAGAGTGGGAAGATTGAGTTCTGTGAGCACTGTATTCTTGGCAAGAAGACGAAGGTAAAGTTCGGGACTGCTATTCATCAGACGAGGGGCATCCTGGACTATGTGCACACAGACGTTTGGGGTCCTACCAAGACTGCATCACTTGGTGGTAGACATTGGTTCGTCACTTTTGTAGATGACTATTCTAGGCGTTGTTGGGTGTACACCATGATGAAGAAGAGTGAAGTCCTAGATTTGTTTGTGGAGTGGAAGAAGAGATTGAAACTACAGACTGGGAGAAAGATCAAGACGTTGCGATCCGACAACGGTGGTGAGTATACTTATGACCCCTTTCAGTAGCTATGTCGAGACGAGGGCATAGAGAGACACTTCACAGTTAGTCATACACCACAGCAAAATGGGGTGGCAGAGAGGTTGAATCGGTCTTTACTGTTGAAGATCCGATGCTTATTATCACAGAGTGGTTTGGAGAAGATCTTTTGGGCTGAGGCACTTATATATGCGAGCAACCTCATTAATAGGCTGCCTTCATCTGCGATTGAGGGGAAAACCTCTATGGAGATGTGGTCGGGAAAGCCAGCACATGACTATGACTAGCTCAAGGTATTTGGGTGCCCTGCATATTATCATGTTAGAACAGATAAATTAGAACCTCGAGCTAGGAAGGCCATATTTGTAGGATTCAAGTGTGGTGTCAAGGGATACAAGCTTTGGGATCCAGTGGATAAGAAGATTGTGCTGAGTAGGGATGTCACATTCGATGAGGCTTCTATCTTGAAGCTTCCCAGCTCTCATCAGGTGGAGAGCGACCCGACAGAGGAGATATCGCAGGTAGTGGAGATCGATGCAGCTTCACATTGTCCAGATGGTACAACATCCATGCAGGTGCTGACTGAGGTGACGTCAGGCGAGCACAACGGTGACACGGAGGATACGAGTATAAATGTGCAGGATCAGGAACCGACGGCTCAGGTTCAAGATTCTATTGCGGTTCGGAGACAGAGGAGAAACATACAGATGCCAGCATGGTATGCCGACACAGTTGCGTATGCACTTCCGGTGGAGAGTATCGATGAGTTGGTGCCTACTACATTCAGAGAGGCCGAGCAGAGTTCGGAGGCTGATTCGTGGCAGGTGGTTATGCAGGAGGAGATGGAATCTCTTCATAAGAACGATACATGGGAGCTTGTTGAGTTTCCAAAGGGGCGGAAGGCGATTGGGTGCAAGTGGGTGTACACGAAGAAGGAGGGCATTGAGGGCACTCCAGTGAGGTTCAAGGCTAGGTTGGTTGCGAAGGGCTATGCACAGGAGGAAGGTATTGACTATAATGAGGTTTTCTCTCCGGTGGTGAAGCATTCTTCGATTCGGATTTTGCTAGCTTTGGTGGCACAGTATGGTTTAGAGTTAGATCAGTTGGATGTGAAGACGGCATTTCTTCATGGTGATCTTGATGAAGAAATATATATGACTCAGCCATTGGGATTCCGAGCTGCAGGGAAAGATAAGTTGGTTTGCAGATTGAAGAAATCGCTATACGGTTTGAAACAGTCTCCTCGACAGTGGTATAGGCAATTTGATGGTTTTATGCTTGGTCATTCGTACACTCGGAGCCAGTTTGATCCTTGCGTATATTTTTGTAATTTGAAAGGAGGTGCGTACATTTATTTGTTGCTCTATGTCGATGACATGTTAGTTACCTCTACTTCCAGATCGGCTATAGATGAATTAAAAGTTCAGCTTTCAAATGAGTTTGAGATGAAGGACTTGGGTGAGGCGAAGCACATTCTAGGGATGGAGATCGGCAGAGACAAGAAGAAGGGCATAATTTGTTTGATACAGGTGGCTTATTTGAAGAAGGTTCTACAATGATTCTATGTTAGCATGGATACAAAGCCAGTTGGTGTACCTTTGGGAGCCCATTTGAAGCTTTCAGTTGGTCTTTCACCGAAGTCAATTGAAGATTATGAGTTGATGTCGAAGACTCCATATGCGAGTGCGGTTGGGAGCTTGATGTACGCGATGGTATGTACGAGACCAGATTTGCCACAGGCGGTGAGCATGGTATCGAGATACATGCACGATCCAGGAGTGGGTCATTGGGACGCCGTGAGATGGATTTTTAGGTACATTCGAGGTACGCTCAATGTTGGTTTGGTTTATGAGCGGGACACTACAGGTGGGCAGTTGTGCATTGGCTATGTTGATTCGGATTATGCCGGGGATTTGGATAAGCACCGGTCTACGACGGTGTATGTGTTCACTTTGACCCGTGCGCCGGTGTGTTGGAGATGCACCTTACAGTCTACGGTGCCTTTGTCTATGACAGAGGCAGAGTATATGGTAGTTACGGAGGCTGTAAAGGAGGCTATTTGGCTTCGAGGACTTTTAGAGGAACTTGGTATATCGTAGAGGTCCGTCACTATTCATTATGATAGCATGAGTGCTATCTATTTGGCGAAGAATCAGGTTTTTCATGCGAGGACGAAGCACATTGATGTTCGTTATCACTTCGTTCGAGATGTTCTTGAAGATGGCGATGTGGAAATTGTGAAAGTCAACACGAAGGATAATCCGACGGATATGCTCACTAAGGTGGTTCCGAGCAATAAGTTTGATCATTGTCGAAACTTGTTGCATATTCGTGATTGTTAAGGCCGTTGGCGGCCATTTGGATGAACTACGTTCGGCTTGATTCCTTGGGCAAGAGGATACGTAGGCAGTCTTTCAGATGCAGCCGGTTTTGGATTAGTTGATGAGGGTGAGATTGTGTTTGGACTCTCGTTCGGGTTCTTGACTTGTTGTGGATTGAGTTCGTACTGGACACAACAAGTGGGACATTTGATTACTTTGGTGTCGGCTCAGTTTTGGGAAAACTTCACCGAGGTAGAGAATTGTGATCACGTGAGTGGGGGCCCACGGCTGCGTTATTTGTGAACGCAAAGTTGCTGAACGCGGTTTCGATTCCGCGGCCCACCCGAGACTGATTCGTGCACCTATATATATCAAAAGTTTTTTGAAGGGTTTGTGCGCAAGAGGGCAGTGCAAGGTAGTTTTCTCTTTTCTCTTTTGCGGCTGAGGCAGAGGGAAAAGTGCAGGGATTGCAGCAGAGGTTTTGGGTATTTTTTTTTTGGTGCAGTCCTTTTGTGCAGCCTTTTGTAGAGAGATAGTGTGAGGGATTTGAGAGTTTGTTTGAGGCTTTAGTTTGTGACTGATTGTAAACCCTAGTTGTAATCTCTCCCTCTATTAGTAGATCTCCCCCTCCTTGCCCCGTGGACGTAGGCAATTTGCCGAACCACATAAAATTGGTTGTACTACTATTTGTGTAATTTGTAATAGCCTTTAGGTTCCCTCGACGCGCAGTCTTTGAGCTGACGAGAGGAAGAGCTAATATCTCACTTTGATGAGATATTAGGCTTCAGATTCTTATTCCCTTTGAGAAACAAGAATTCTTATTGCGACGTGACTCTCTTGTTGTGCTGCCGAAGTGCTGCCAAAATTTCCCCTGCGCTTAACAGATAATTTTGTAGAGTATGTGATATTCTTCTGACGGGGTCATTACTAAAACTAAGATAATTAGGGGGATAAAATTTTAGAGTGTAAGCCAATTAGAAATTTAAGTAGGATAAAATTGTAAGGTGCTAGTCTATTAGAAATATATCAAAAATAAAACTGGGATACTTATAAAAATTTATCCCACTTTTCTCATATTTCTATACAAATGAGAGAATTATAGTCTCATATTATCCCAAGTTTTAAGATAAAACTTGGTGGTAAAAAAATAGAACTCCCCTTTTTTTTGTCCCTCTTATTTTTCATAACCATTTTGTTTTTCTTTTTTTTTCTTTTTTGATATTTTCTTCCTTTGATAGTTACCATCATCAGCATCATACCATTCAAGTAGATTGGATTGCCTCTCTTTTTACTCTTCTCTTTATATGTTATTTAATTTTAATCGAATATCATAATTTTTAAAGTAAATAATCATATATCTATATTTTATTAAAAGATGACTTCTATGGTAATAATAATTCAAAAAGAAAATAAAATGTTATAAGTTATAATAATAATTGTCAATAACAATATCTTATAGTCTAACAAATAGTTACTCATAATTAATTAATAGTGTATTAAATAATTATTAATTAGTAGTAGTTAGTTTATATATATATATATATATATATATTATATCATCAAAATGCATAAATTATTTACTTCTTGATTATTAAAAATTAGGGATTTTCCCCCTAGAAACCACCTTAAAATGGAGCCATTTTACAGAAATCACTTTTTATTTTCAATTTATACATAAACTACCTTTAAAGTAGGTTTTTGTTCCAATCAACCACCTCCTAGTCAACTTTTCAATAAAAGCCAAATATAACCTTAAACTACACATTTAAGGCATGCAACTTATATCTTAATTAGATTTACATATTGGCAAAATGAGTCATGTGCTTTAAATGTGAGTTTTTTAAATTATTTTTGAGTTTTCAGTGAAAATTTTAACTGTGAGATGGTTGATTGGAACAAAAATACACTTAAGGGTGGTTTATGTATAGATTGAAAATAAAATATAGTTTCTGTAAACTGATCCTATTTTTAAAGTG
Source organism: Asparagus officinalis (assembly GCF_001876935.1). Lineage (NCBI taxonomy): Eukaryota > Viridiplantae > Streptophyta > Magnoliopsida > Asparagales > Asparagaceae > Asparagus > Asparagus officinalis. Next base: position 88,219,942 of record NC_033798.1, read on the forward strand.
ACATATAGTGGAAAACCCTAATAATTATCCCACAACATTTTACCAAGATATCTCACTTTATAAAATTATTCCACATTATTCCACTAAAATATCTCACTTTCAAAAAATTTATCCCACTCTAACAATTATTACCAATGTAAAAAATTATTTTAGAATCTCAAACAGAAGGCCTTTGTAGTAGTGTCGCACCTTACTTGCTGCATGGGTAACCACTACACAAGGATGCTTTAATTGATTGTTCTGTGATAAATAATTACAAAGCAGTCATCCGGTCAATTATAGGTAAACAAGCCTCTAAGTAATTGGAAGTATTCCCTCATAATTTATTAGCAGCATAGAGAGCAACTAATCACAGTTCGATATGAGTAACTAAAGTTGTAGAGGTGAGGGGCGGTTATTCTGGCGTAGGGTAGGGGGCGATTTGCTTTGCTAAAATACACCCCCTTCGAGTTTTTGAGATGGCAAAAAACAAGAGGAAAAATGGGAAGAAAATCTTGGAAATTAGTTTGTGATCTTCAAATTCAAGCTTGATTTCTCCTGTGAATCCTGATGAATCTGGCTTCGCTGATGATGGTGAAGAAGCCTCATCAGAATCGGATCTGATGGGGTCAATGGCTCCTAGAAGAGAGAAGAAGAAGGCTCTAATGACAGATTTGCTAAATTCTGCTCCTGGTCCTGTCCCTATCTCACCTAGACTGAATGAAATCCAATCTCATCAAATTCTTGGTAAGACTCTAAGTTCTCAATCTGTTGCAAATAGTTCAACCAAGTTCTTGGGCTGAAGAAGTTGAATCTGTCGTTGTTCATTCACTTAGGCATCAAACATTGAAAGCTACTAGTTATCTTGATCCCAATTTAGTTTCTGTTACTGATCCATCGGATTTGATTGATGACAGTAACTTTCATCAAGATCCTGTAAATGTTTCTCCTAAGGTTTTGAATTTGGTTGAACAATCAAAAATTGTTAATTCTAATGTTCCTCTTCCTGCAAATGCCTCTCCTAAGGATTTGAACATGGATTCAAATGCTGGTAATTCTAATTTTCCTCCTAAGGAATCCAATATTGCCAATCAAGAACCTGGTCAGAAAAGCTGGGCAAGTCTTTTCATAGATAATAGAAAATATGGAGCAGGTATGAGCTTGAATTTTGTGGCTTCTGAATCAAAAGATGTTGTGGTTTTTTATGAAGAGGAGTGGAATGAAGGAAATTCAATATGGCAATTCTCTTTAATTGGGCAAGTCTTGGGCTTAAATGTCAAGTTCAAAGATATGGAAAATTTTATTCATAAAGTCTGGGCTAAATGGGCTATTCCTGATATTTGAATTCTTAAAACAGGGATCTTTTTGTTCAAATTCAAGAATAAGGTTGAAATGAATGATATTCTTGTCAATGGACCATGGTTCTTTGGTTCTAGGCCCCTCCTATTGAAAACATGGTCGAATAATGAGGAAATTGAAAAAAATTAATGACTGTATCTACCCGGTGTGGATTCAATTTCCAGCTCTAAGGCTCAATTTATGGAATTCCAATAGACTCAGTAAAATAGCTAGCCTAATTGGCAAACCTATAGCTACTGACATGCTCACAATAAACAGACAGTGGTTGGCGTATGTAAGGGTTCTTGTTGAAGTGTACATGCCTTCTCCACTTCTAGATCAAATCTCCATACAAGGGCCTAATGGTATGATAATCAAGCAAAAAGTAATTTATGAATTGAAGCCAAAATGGTGTAAAAGTTGCAGGCTAATAGGACATGACACATTGTTTTGTAAAAGGTTTCCTACGGCTCAAAGATGAATACCAAAACAAAATCTTGTTGCTAATCAGGTTGGACTGGGAGGTGGTTCAGGGAATAAGGATAAGCATGAGAAAAATGCAACACAAGGTGAACTTAGAGTCACTGCTTAGGAATATTTGCAAATTCCACATGGGATTGCTCCCAGGCCTCAGTACACTGGAAAGACAAGTAAAAATAGGCTTGTGCATGATGCACAAAAATCTGTCTATGGAAAAACTCTTAGTCCTGAGCATGATGTACACAAATCTTTATCTAGATTGACTAATAGGCTAAATGTTGAAGTATGTCAAGATCTGGGGGGTATGGAAGAGCATAGGCCTATGCATATAATGCATGTTCACAAACCTGCAATGAATGTGGGTATAAATTGGTCTACAGGTTCTAGCAGTAATCCTGGGTGCAGATTTGTGCATGTGGTGCATGTTCAAAATCAGTGTCCTGGAACTGCTGGATCAAATGCTAGTTGCAAGGGCCTTCTATAAGTTGATAGCTCCTGGCCACAAGTTCAAAATAACAGAGATAGAAGTGTTATCTCTTCGGGGAACTTATGTGCCCATCTCAATAATCTAGATCCTGACCCCTCTACATTTGAAAGAGGAGGAATGACAAAAATATGAATTAGTCCTTTTGGAATGTTAGAGGGTTAAACAAATCCTCTAAGTAACACTTGGTTAAGCATCATCTTCTGCAATATAATCTGACTTTTGTTGCTCTTCTTGAAACAAAAATTATGGTTGATAAAATTCCAGTTGTTGCCAAAAAACTTGCTGGAAATTAGAAATAGTTTTCTAATGCAAATAGCTCTACCAAAGCAAGAATTCTGCTATTATGGGATTCAAACTTCCTGGAAATGCAAATAGATAATTTTACAGATCAACATGTCACCTGCAAAGTTAAATCATTGGATGAGAAAATTGATTGTATCATTTCCTCTGTTTTATGGGCAAAATAACTTGGATAACAAGAAAGATTTATGGTTAAGCCTCATCCAAATTCATCAAAATATTAGAAATAAGCCATGGCTATTGTGTGGGGATTTCAATGCTATCACAGGTGCTGAGGAAAAGCTAGGGGGAACTACACTTACTGAGTCAGATACTAGGGATTTCAGAGACTTCATAGATGATTGTCAGCTCTCTCATCACAAAACTGAAGGATGCTTCTTTACATAGAATAATAAGCAAGATTCAACCTTAAGAGTATAGAGTAGATTGGATAGAGATTTAATCAATGGTTACTGGATGAACATGTACAACTCAAGTCATTTAGAATTCCTACTGCCAAATTTCTCAGATCACTCTCCTGGGTTGGTATCCATCTATGATGACTGTGTTCAAGGGAAGAAGTTGTTTAAATTCTTCAAGATGTGGATCAACCATGAAATTTTTTTGCCTACTGTATCTACAGTCTGGAATATAAATATAAAAGGATATGTCATGTTTTTAGTTTATACAAAACTCAATATCCTAAAAAATACTCTGAAGGATCTGAACAAAAGGCACTTCAACAATATTAGTGAGCAAGTGATAAGGTCAAAAGTAGCTCTTGAAGAAGCACAAAGGAATCTGCAATCGGATCCCCTCAATCAATTCCTCATTGATCAAGAAAGAAATTGCACAGTTTTTTACAATAAATTACTGGATTGTGAACTTTCTTTCTATCAGCAAAAATCTAGAATTTTATGGAGCTTACAAGGAGATAGATGCACAAGCTACTTTCACTCTGTTATTAAATCAAAGAGGCATCTAAACAGAGTAATGGTTCTCTATAACAATGTTGGAGAGAAACTTACTAATGGTGAGAAGATAACATCTGAACTTATTTCTTTTTAAAAAAATCTCATGGGATCAGCAACAGATACTATCAAACCAGACATGAATATTATCAGTAATGGCCCTTGTTTAAATGCATCACAAGCAAAATACCTCTAAGATCCAGAGATGAAATTAAAGAAGCTGTGTTCTCAATGCCTGACAACAAAGCCCATCGTCCTGATGGGTATAGTATTTCTTTTTTTCAAATCAGCTTAGGGTATTATTGGGGAAGAGATTGGGGAAGAGATCTCTCTTGCCATTAAGGACTTTTTCAAACTTGGTAAATTGTTGGGTGAGATTAACTCTACATCCATCACCTTGATTCCTAAAGTGCAGTGTCCTAGAATACCATCAGATTTTAGACTAATAGCATGTTGCAATTGTCTCTATAAATTCATTTCAAAAATTTTAACAAATAGGATCAAATCAGTGATGGAGACACTAGTGAATGAGGCTCAAAGTGCTTTTGTTAAGGGGAGACAAATAACAAGTAATATTCTCCTTGCTCATGAGCTTGGCAAGAATTACAGCAAGAAGCATATTTCTCCAAGAGTTTTGCTTAACATAGACATCAAAAAAGCATTTGACGTAATTAACTGGGATTTCCTCAAAGATATGCTCGTTGGTCTGGGTTTTCCTGAAGCTATGATAAACTGGATAATGGCTTGTATTACCTCCCCTAAGTATTCCATTGCTCTAAATGGATCTTTACACGGCTATTTCAAAGGCAAAAGGGGTCTGAGGCAAGGTGATCCCCTCTCACCTTATCTATTCATCCTTGGAATGGAATACCTCTCAAGAAGCTTGAATTTATTAAAAGAGGATAGGAAATTCAAATTTCATCCTAGATGTGGTAAATTCAAAACCACTCACTTGATTTTTGCAGATGATCTCCTCTTATATGCCAAAGGAGATTTATACTATGTGAGTAAGCTTCAACAATGCTTTAGAGACTTCAGTGTAGCTTCAGGCCTTGAAGTAAATTCAAGCAAATGCTTAGTTTTTTTTGTGGAGGAGTAGATGATCCAACCAAGATCTCAATTACCAGTTGCTTGGGGGTATCCAGAGGGAGTTATGCCTACTAGATACCTTGGTGTCCCTCTTATTTTCAAAAGGCTATCATACTTGGAGTGTGCACCTCTCTTTAACAAAATCATGGACCAGTTTTAGTCCTTTGCAAGTCATAGGAACTTATCATATGCTGGGAGGCTTCAAATAATCAAAAGTGCAATTCTGGGAGTGCAAGTTTTCTGGACATCCAACTATATTTTACCTGCTAGTGTACTTCAAAAAATTGATATGTTGTGCAGGAACTTCCTGTGGGGGAAACCAGATCATAATGTCAAAGCTAATTATTTGGCCTCATAGGATAAAGTGTGCTTGGGAAAGAAATATGGAGGCTTGGGAATATATTCAGCTTCCATTTGGAATTTTGCTTCAGCTCTGAAAATTCTATGTAATATCCATACTAGCAAAGAAGGCCTGTGGATAAAATGGATACATGGCACCTATCTAAAAGATAGGAATATCAGGCTAGTTTAAGCAAAGAGTGGGGATTCATGGATGTGGAAACAGATCCTAAAAACTAGAGACAAAGCCTTGGCTAGTTTAAGCAAAGAGTGGGGATTCATGGATGTGGAAACAGATCCTAAAAACTAGAGACAAAGCCTTGGTCTTCAGTGGAGGTATTGAAAATCTCATGGATGTGGAAACAGATCCTAAAAACTAGAGACAAAGCCTTGGTCTTCAGTGGAGGTATTGAAAATCTAAAGCAAATAATTAGTTCTTGTATCAGGAATTCAAAAATTCAGATGTCTGAGCTCTATCATACTCTCTCCCCTACATCAAGCATAGTCCATGGCATAACACAATCTGGGAGGGAATATGTCATCCTAAGCACTCCCTTGTGAGCTGGTTAGCTGTGCAAAATAGACTGCTTACTCAAGATAAACTACTTAGATGGGTAATAATTATCTGCAACACTTGCTGCTTATGTGCAGGAGCTTTTGAGGAGAGCAGAGATCACTTATTCTTTGATTGCTGCTATTCAAGTGATGTCTGGTTGCTTGTGATGGATTGGCTGAAATTGACATGGAGATCTTGTGTGTGGAGTCACATTATGAATTGGTATTGTCACAATTTAAGAGGGAAGGGGTACAAGCAAAAAATCAAGAGGATGACTCTATCTTCAACACTATATAGTGTTCGGATTGAGAGAAATAACAGGATCTTCAAGAATAAGAGCTAAAGTGTCGATCAATTGTTTAGGGAAATAAAGATCAACATATTGTACATAGTTCTTAATAGCACAAATTTGGTTGAAGGGAGAGAGTGGATATTGTCATTATAAATATATAGAGTAGCCTGTTAAGTTTGTAAACTCAGGTTATGAGTATCTTGATGTACTCTCATTTCGTATTGGTGAATGAATAAAGTTTTTTTATTGACCAAAAAAAATCATAGGTTAAGAATACAAAACTGAAAAATAGAGAAAAAATAATGATAAATGACGGAGACACATGGATTTACTAAGGTATATACGACAATTGATATGAATTTGGATCCTCTCCACTACAAAAAAGTAGTGGAGGGACCACTACTTCTAATCTCAATCGTTGATTACTTAATAAGCGGTTATGATACAATCTAAATATAACACTTACCATACCCCTATCTATTATAATCATTTCTAATTTGCACTAAAAAAAATCACAACCACCAACTAGGGTTCCGTTTGGATACCATGGTGTTTTACTTGTTTCCATGGTGTTTTTGCCAAAAACAAAACGCCATACGTTTGGAAACCATGGTGTTTTTTGAGCTAAATCATCCTCAAACCAAAAACACAACACTTATTTCGAAACACCTTTTAGGTGTTTTAATATTGGTGTTTTGGTTTTGAGTTTGAGAATGTGTTAATATAATATCTAATATAATATATTAAATGTAATTAATATAGAGTTATTATCAACATGCTTATTATATTATATTACAATATACTATATTATAGTTAATTTAATATATTAGTAATATATTAAATAATATAAAAATATAATAAATAAAATATCTTATATAATAATATAATAACATATTAAATATCAATATTTAATATGTTAATAATGTATTATATAATAATAAAATATAAATAAAATAATAAAAAAGTTATTGATAATAAATAATAATATAATAATGATATAATAATATACTAGTATTGTATAGTCACTATAATATTATTAACACTTTAAATAAATAAATTTTAATAAAATAATAATTATTAAATATTATATAATAGTAACATATTTAATAATAACATAACAATATAATAATATTATTATAATAACATGTTGTATAGTAAATGTAATATAATATATAAAATATTAATATATTATGTAATAAAATAATATAATTTATTATAAAGTAAAATAAGTTTTAATAATATAATAATTTATTGCTAACAAATGTTAATGTAAAATAATATATTCATAATATAATAATATTTATTAATATCACAAATACTAATATATTATTAAAGTACTATTAATAACTGTAACATATTAAAAACTATAATATGTTATATAATATTAAAATATTAATAATATATTAATTTATTAATAACATACTAGTAATATCATAATATTAATATTATAATACTATAATAATATAAACTAAATATTATAACATTTTATTTATAATATATTTTATAATAATTAATATATAATATATTAATAATATGTTTAATACTAATGTTATAATGGGTCAAACTAGTGTTGACAAAAAACACTTAACATGCTGTTTTGAATGCATTTTAAGGGAGAAACACAACACTATGATATTTTTTTTATAAAAACACAATAAGAAAAACACCATGGTATCCAAACAAAGCCGATAATCAATGGTTGTGATTATTTAGTGGTCCCTCCACTACGTTTTAGATAGTGAAGAGGATCCGAATCTGATTGATATGGCCTACATCCTAAAGTTACAATCAGTTGGTCATGATTCCACTACTCATCAATAAAAGATTAACAATATCAAAAATTCTAAACTTACATGTTTTGTCTGTCTCTATTTTTCTCTCTTTCAGATACAAAAATAATAGGCGCGTAATTAAGATAGATACTTATAGCATTAGGGCTTCTCCCCATAAAGCCGAAATAATTAATATATCCTCATCATACAATTGTATGATCAAAACTTCCTTATTGAGCCACTGTCCTAGACACCGTTCACAGGGGCACTACCCCTCTTGCTCCCTTGCCCACGATAACAACCCCCAACCCCAACCGCCGCCCCCCACCCCACTGCCGCGAGCGCCCCATCCCCCCCCAAAAAAAAAAGCCCCACCAAAAAAAAACACAAATTAAAGTGCATATACCTGTGGGAGTTCAATTGTGGAGCTAGTGACATATATTGTCAATATAAATGATCATGTTCCACAATATGGACAAAATTTAAGATTGCCACGATAATTTTCATGTACATTCTCATGAATAGTTGGAACCAATTCAAAATTATGGCAGATCGCGGGGATCAAACCGCAAGTGATCCTCCTCCCATCCATGGGATTAGTACTCTTTTTACCGGTCTTTGGGCAAAGTAATTTTTGAATTTGAAAATGGTTTAGAGAAATTTTTTTTGTCGAGGGTTATCTAGTCCTTATCGAACTCAAACCAAATTAATGACGTTTCAAGGATCATCTTTGCTTCTTCTCTATTTTGTACGTAATGGATAGTGATATAGGAGATTGTGTAATATTACTATTCCCTTATGTTCTGTTACAATATTTGTTTTCATTGTCCTATCCTTTAAATTTTGTAATCTTAATTATGGTTATATTGCTCAAGTATGATATGAGTTTGAAGTTATGGTTTTATATTCTAAACATAAATCACATCATTATATATAATTCACTCAGAACATCATCTAGAAATATTAAACTAGTGACAATGAAGACGATAGAAAATTACTGCAATTTACCCCAACATGCAGATACACTGGCCGGAGTTTAGGTCAATGTAGCCACAAAGAAGGGATGATTTTGATCAATTGCTCAAACCGACCAAGGCATGGTTTTTAATATGAAGGGTAAGTTGAAAATTGAACACGATGCAGCCATTGAAATTGGACCAAAAACAATACAAGAGACAAAAATGTAGCTAGCTAAAACCAAAATGACTGACCCTTTAATTAATATGCCTTATCTTCATTCGTCCCAAAATTGAATAAGTAGACACAAGTTAATGAACAAAGAGACGGGTCAAATGCTGAATCCCAATTTTACTACCTATGTAGGCCAATTTCTGGCAAAGTTCTAAAGGAACAAAATAATGTGGGTACTTCAAAGATATCACTTTCTCAAATGCTCAAACGAGTAAAGAGAGGAATTTGGAGGTGGGTAAAGTATTAGAGGACCCTTGGAGAATCTTAATGCCATTGCAAAAGGACCCCATTATCTCATCTTTCCATGTGTTGGAATTTTATATACTTAGCCCGGACCCAACGAGTGGCATACTCGTAAAATTACTTGATTCCAAAGTAGTTTAATTGGATGGGGGAATTAGAGAGAAGGAGAGAGAAGTAATTATAGGTACTGAATCCAAACTCCGTGGCCCTCTATATAAAGGCCAAACCCCTTCACTTCTCTTACTCGCAACAAACAAGCTAATTGTGTTTTCAAGAGAGCTTATATAGCTAGCTAGCTCTTGGTTCTTCCATTAAGCTAGAGCTATATCTACTACTTGTTTGTTACCTTATTTGTCAGCAGCCATGGTTTCGGCCGACATGATCCGCACCTGCGTTGGGATTCTAGGTTGGTCGCTCATTCCAACTGCATGCGCGTGCTTAGAGTATTTGATTAGTTGCTAATTTGTTAGGACACACAAATGGGCTTTAGCTTTAGTTGTGCGCTTATTGGAAATTTATCATGTTCTTTCTATAGACTTCAATCTTCTAGTTCAGTCTTCTTTTCTCGGTGACCTTTCTTCTGCATTCCCTTGGATACGTGGGTATCTACTATAGAGGATGCATTTAATTTTCTTTGCCTTCATTTTATAAAATATGTTGTGAAAGGGGTAACGTCTTTTTATGTTTTTTTTTTAAATTTTATCTTAGTCTTCATGGGAAAAAAGATAATTCCCAGCGATAACATGTAGGCTATCTAAAGATTACAAGAAGTATATTTTTTTTCCCCTCGTAGATTTTGTTCTTCGGGTATTTTAAAATATAAAAGATCTTCTAGAAAGTTGATAGCATATACAGGGAAGAAATTAAAATAGTGAAAATTTCAGATATATATAGACGCTAATTCATTCCCTCTCTTGTGCAGGAAATGTGATTGCTCTGTGCTTGTTCTTATCACCAGTGTAAGTAAACGTAACCCGCCTTTAAGTTTTATTTCTTTTTCGGCGAAATCCAATTAAATATGAATCCTTATTCTTATTCTTTCTTTCTCTGTTTTTTTCAGCCCAACTTTTTATAGGATAGTGAAGAAGGGTTCGGTGGAGCAATTCTCGGCCGTTCCGTACTTGGCCACTCTCTTCAACTGCATGTTCTGGGTCGTGTACGGCCTCCCCTTTGTGCACCCACATAGCACTTTGGTGCTGACCATTAACGGGTCGGGTATGGTTATCGAGCTCGCCTACGTGCTCCTCTTCATAATTTACTCTCAGGGCTCCAATCGGATCCGGGTGCTGGTTATGCTAGCTGCTGAGATCGCTTTCGTGGCCATCGTTGCCGTGCTGGTTGTCACGTTCACTCACACGGTGATGATGAGGTCGATGATCATTGGAATCTTGTGTGTTTTCTTCGGTACCCTGATGTATGCTGCTCCCTTGGCCGTTATGGTAAGTTTCGTTATAGCTAACTCTCACTAATTAAGGATTTGTTTGGCTTATAAAATTTTTGACTACAACTCATGAGATTGTATTTTGTAAGCAGTCATTTGTAATTGCAGTTGGAGTTGTTTAGTTTGTAGGTGTAGCTCGGAATGATCTTCTCTAAAAACGATGGATAAATTACATGAACACTATAAACTTTTGGAGTTTTACAAGAAAAAGAAAATCTCTACAAACATTTGTAATTTAGAGAAAATCGTTATGAAAAATTTTCACTAGCTTTTTACAACTTACGACGGTTCCAAATTTTATAATTAATATATCTCAAATAGTTTTTGCAGAAAACATTACCTCATTGCAAATGTTATTATAAAAAGAATATAGATCAAAAAAATAAAAAGGGTGAAAGCTGAGTTTGCTCTTTTGTGAATTGCACCTACAATTAAAATTCCTGATTGGGGAACTGGGGATCCACTAGTTTAAATCAAGTAAACATGCATGATTTACATCATGTATATATACATGCATACATACATGTGTGTTTGCATGAATTGTCACTTTCGCCATAACATGATTACTTATGCCTCCTAAAATTACATCTCACCCAACAACCCACATGAAGTTTTGGTTGCTTTATTTGAAGTTGAAAGTGAAGAGAATAAATGGGAAAAACTTTATGGTTGATTACTTTGTAGTGGAAATCTCTTTCTGCCAACAATTTGCGACTTCAGGGATGGCAAAAAGTATACAAGCCTTACATGATTAAAATCTCAAGCAGTACAAGAGTTTTTGTACATTAGATAGATTTACTGTTCAATTATCTAAATAGTGTAGTCCACGATGAATATGATTTGACTAAGCATTTGAGCTATTAAAACAAGTGCATAGGTCAATTACATTGACTTGCTCAGTAGAATTAACATGCATGGCACATGCATTTGAGTCAAATCTGCTCGTCTTGTGCAAATACTCTGGAGTAGTGGTTGGAGCTTAGGCCCTTGGCCCTAAAGATCAATGGTCAATCCTTGTTTATGACATGTCTATCTCTAATTTCTAATTATTAGGCATTGAAATATTTGTAGTATTCACCTGAGTCGTCTAGACTATGAAAAGAGAGCCCAGACCCCAGGTTTACTTGGCTGGTACTAAGTTAATGTTCCTCTTTAAAAAAATGTTCAGATACTTTTTGTACCACAATGAATAAATGTTTTGTGTTGCTTTTTACTGAACAGTTTATTTATTCTGTATGATCCAGAAATTGGTGATCCAAACAAAAAGCGTGGAGTTCATGCCACTTTTCCTCTCGCTTGCCTCTTTCTTCAACGGCCTTTGCTGGACTACCTATGCCCTCATCCGTTTTGATCTCTACATTACAGTGAGTACTAAAAAAAGAATAAAAGAAAATAGATGATAATCAATTTATAAATGAATTAATCAACTAATTAAATATAATAATGTTTGCTTCAGATTCCAAATGGGCTTGGGGTGCTCTTTGCAATGGCTCAACTTGTGTTGCACCTTATATACTACAAATCAACCAAAGAACAAATTGAAGCTCGCAAGAGAAAGGCTGAGACTGGCCTCTCTGAAGTTGTCATCTTCGGAGAAGCCAACAAGGTCAGCAACGCACCGGCGCAAGTTAACGGCCACCGGTCGGAGGCCTAATCAGTTTCCGGCATGATCGTCGGCCGATTACTGTTTTAGATTTACTTTAGTAGGTAGTTTCCATGGCTTCTTAAGCTATGAGGGGTTCTAGTGACCAAGGTGCACTTAAGCTTAGAGATAAAAAGGCTCTGGTTAAAAGATCAGATTGCCTCCTCCTCCTCCTCCTCTGTTTACCAGTCTTTAATCATGAAGAAAAGACTATGGAATTTTATCTTTTCGAGTGTTATTATGTTGGTGGGAACCACAATATCAAGCTTTATGTTTGTAATTAATGCGATGCTTTTTCAATGCAACGGATGATGAGAATATTCAGTGTTTACAGAATAATCTATGCATATTTTATCCAAAAGAATGCATAAGTAGTATAGTCTCTTGTGGTGTGACTCAAATACTTAACCTGATATTTCTGGTAGAGGCTGTAGTGAATAGGAGTCCATTGTTTTTGTGGGAGTGTAGAATAATTATATGAATTTAAATTCCTATTTTGATAAGGATAAACAATTCATATTGTGGGCTTAGAATCTTATTGGACTTTAAAACATGTAGACTTTTATTCCTACTAGAACTCCTACTATGTAGGTAGCAAGGAGTTGGGGCCTTCAAGATTATATATGTACAGTCTTTCAAGCTAATTGTAATCATCAATCTACAGAGTATCAATCAAGAAGAGAGAGAGTTCTCTTGTGAAACCTATCTGATATTTTTCTTTTTTGTTCCTTTACTTGAGATAGATTGTATTAGGCTTTTGGAGTGTACTAGGGATTAAGTGATTAAGAGATCTCCATATTGTATTCATCACAATTTAGTAAAACCATTCTCCTCCTTCACCTGTGGACATAGGCTACCAACCAAAAAACGTATATACGTGTGTTATTGTCTTCTTGATATTTTTCATACTTTCGTACGATTGATATTAGTTTATCCTGATAATTTGTTATAACATAGTCTCTAATAGAAAATTGGAGAAAGCGTTTGCATATTTAGCTAGTGATCATGTTGGCATGGATCCCTTCATCCCTCACTAGGCCTGTCCATTTGGGCCCAAGGTACGGGCATGGCTCGAAAATCCGGGCCTATCCAGGCTCCAGGCCCGGGCTTGGGATGGGTTTCGGGCCAGGCCCAGGACCGCTTCGCACGGTGTCGCACCGGACACGGTCCAATACCGCGCCAGAAAAGGGCGGGCCGGGCGTGGCTCGGGTATGGGCTCAGACTTGGCGGAAAATACGCTGGCGGTCGGGCGTCAAAACGGTCACATTGACCGTTTGGTCGGGTCGACCGGAGCCGCTCGGACGGTCACGAATGTGACCGTTGCCCGGGCAGGCCCACCAGGCCTGGTCCGAACAGCCATAACGACCATTTTTGAGCTTTTGACTAAAATATCCCCCAAAATGGTGAAAATTTAAAGGTATTTTGATCATTTGGCTAGAGGGCTGCCTCTATAAATAGAGGGAGTTTTTATTTATTTTTCTCATCCAAAACTCATCTACTTCTCTCTAATACTCTATAATACTTTCTCATTCTCGCTTTTGCTCTCTAATTCTTCAATTAAATGGTTTCCTCCTCTGATTATGAAGGGCAAATTTCAACTCCCGATATTGAAACGAGTCTTATTACTCATACTACAGGAGCTACAGTTACTCCTCCTATCGATGTTGATCACGAATCCGGTGACGATAATTCTGCACCTAGAGCTCTTAAAAGCTGAGATCCGATGTGTGGAACTTCTTCGAGAAGATAGAAGTCACAAGGGATCAACACGGTAGGTTTCTCACCCAGAAGGCTAAGTGTGCGTTGTGCGGCAATATTTTCTAAGATCATCATAAAAGCGGCACCAACCACCTCAAACGTTATTTAGAAAAGCACAACAGAGGTCAAGTAACACCTCAAGGTGATATCCGACAATCTTTACATTCACAATCTTCATCCTCCGGTAGTCTCGGTAGTTGGAACTATAATGCAATTAAAACAAGGAAATGTGTCATCAGGTTTATTATTTTGAAAAACATTCCTTTTAAATTAGTAGAAGACGAGAATTTAAAGATATGATTACAGATGGTTTTTATCCCGCATTAAAAAAAGTTTCTCGTCAATCTTATCAACGTGATATTTTGAAATATTATCATGGGGAACAAGCAAAAATAATTTTTTATTTTCAAAATTTAGAGTGTAAATTTTTTAACTTCTGATATTTGGACATCTAGAGCACAAACTGGTTATTTATGTATCGCAACACACTAGATTGATGATAATTGGCAAATGCTTAAAAGAATTATTTCTTTTATTGTATTTGAAGATTCACATAGTGGTATTAATATTGCCAATTTAATAATATAAGAACTTATAAAATTAGATATTTTAGAAAAAATATTTTCTCTTTCACTAGATAATGCAAGTAATAATAATGTAGTTATTGATCATATCAAATTATCTTTATTATTGCCATATCATGGTGATATTTTTCATATTAGATGTATGTGTCATATTTTAAATTTAATTATTCGAAGTATATTTGGTGAAATTAAATCCATGATAAAAAATGTTAGGAATATAGTTTATGCTTATAATACTTCTGAATAAAGACTTAAAAGATAAAAATAATTGTGTAAAAGAAAAAATTTAAACCAAAATTAATTCCAAAAGATATTGATCATAGGTGAAATTCTACTTACGCAATGTCAAATGTAGCAGTAGAGTATAAAGAAATTATAAATGATTTTATTATTTTCTATACTTTTAGTTCTAGTTATGGTAATATGTATGGAATAATTGAGGATAAATGGTTAGTTATATATAGTGTAAAATAGATATTACAAGTTTTTTATGATGCTACTATGTTATTATCTGGTTATTATTATCCAACTATTATTCAAGCTGCTTTATAAGTTTTAAATATTTAAACTTTTTCTAATAAGTATCATATGAATAATTATTTTAGAAATATGATTTTTCAAATGGAAAGTAAATTTAATAAGTATTTTAGGCATGTTCCTAATATTTTTGGTTTGAGGATTCTTAATGATCCATGTTTGAAGGATGTTGGCCTTCGAAATTTGTTAAATTCTTTGTATGGTAACATGATACTAGCCACGGATGATGGTCAAACTATTACTACTTTTACTCATCATAATACTATTAGAACTTATTTTTGAAGATTATATGATGAGTATGCAGCTAGATATGTGATAATTATATTTTTATTATAATTTTATACCTTCATTATATATTTTTCATGAATAAATATATCACTAATAATTATTTTTATCTTTAATTGCATCTTAATGAAGAATAAAGCCCAAGATCTCATCTCTCAACAAAAGCCCATGAATTAGTGAAGAATACAAGGAAAAGCCCAAAAAGCAAAAGCCCAAAGCCAATGGAAGAAAAAGAATTCGGCCAGAAATAGAGAAGCATTGCTATCGATGGGAGCATCGATGCCAGCATCGATGCCCCTATCGATGCTGACCCTTCTGTTACAATCCTATGGCTAAAAATGAAGGGTTATGGATAATAATTCAATCCAATGGCTCTAATTCACTTATGTTTACTATAAATAGGGGTAGAAAGTGAGGAGTTAAGGGTGTAAAAAATTTTGTATCTCCATTTAGAGAGGAGAGTTACTCTTAATTGAGAATACCTTCCAAATTTATAACTTTTTGTTATAATTAATAAAATAATTTTTTTCACCACTTCATATTTTACTTCTCTTTGTTGGATGATGAAGATGAAGATGAAGATCAATTTGGAGGTTTATTTTTATTTTCTCTTTTATTTCTTTTCTTATTACTTAGTAGTTTAGATTTATATTAATGTCTTGTAATGTAGATTTACTTTTATGCTTTTATTCTCTTACTTTAATTTTTTTCATTTAATTCTTGTAATTTATTGTGTAGTTTAGTTCTTACAATTTATTTTGTAGATTAGATTTTATCTTCTTGTACTATTCACCTTGAGGCTAGAACTCAATTGGGATTTTTTTTTTTTTTTTTGCTTGCTTGTTTTTATTTTCTTTAATTCACCTTGAGGCTAGAGCCCTCTAGGGAATTGCCCTTTTCTTAGATGTGAAATTAATTCTTATTAGAACTCTAGAAATTACATGAAACTAGCTTTATTTCTCTTATGATTTGTTAATCATTCTCTCATTCTTAAAATATTTATGCTTAGGATAATTAACTAAAGAACTAATTGGTAGAAATAATTCTAGAATTACTATTTAGTTATTATTCTTTTCATGAGTAATAATTTTGCTTAGATGATAATTTGATAGGTTATACTTTTCTTAAATGGTTTGATAGTCTAATACTTTTCTTAAATGGTTTGATAGTCTATGCTTAATAAATCTAAAGTAAAATATGATAAAAAGAGAATAGTTTATATTTTATAATTGAGATTAGCTAGTGAATTCAATTCTAGATTTTTCATATCTTTAATTGAATCATCCATCTTTTCTTTCTTAATTTTTCCTTAGTTCTCGATTTTCTCTTATTCGTTTTTTATTTTTATTTCCTTTATTTTTCTTTCCTTATGATTTTATTTATTATTTTATCACATCCACTCTTCATTTCTATCATCTAAAATCTCATTTATTGACTTTTGCACATATTCACAATACTCCTCATATCTCTCCACAACCATAATTTTCATCACTCCTAATTGTCACACACACAACAAAAGAATTGAATCTAATTTTCTCCTACAAACACCTTCCTCGTGGGATCGATAACTTTTTATATTATAACTTGATTAGTTGTGTACTTGTAATTTTTGGTACATATTTATGTCCTATCAAGTTTTTGGCGCCGTTGCCTGGGAAGTTTTAGGTCTCATGTTATGAGCCTACATCTTCTAATCTTGTTTTGATAATTACAAACAATTTCTAATATTATTTGTCTAGTATTTATGTGAGCTTATTAGGTATTTTAGACAAACAATAAGTTGGAGGTTGGATGATTTGAGCCTTCACGATCACATCAAATGGAGGTAGGCGGAATATCAGTATGAAGCTATTAGACATCAAGTCATATTCACGATCAAGCTTCATCCGCAACCAAGTCAGAGCTTATTGAAGATCAAGATCATCGTTTGGTATATTAGTTTAGGTTTTATATTATGTATGTTAAATACTTCAAGCTCAATCATATACACACATACACATTTTGTTTATATATATATATATATATATATATATATATATATATATATATAGGATGGAATCGAGCCTCAACGATCATATCCAATGGAGGTTAGCGGAATACCGGTATGAAGCCATTGTACATCAAGTCATATTCAAGATCAAGCTTCATCCGCAACCAAGTCAGAGCTTATTGAAGATCAAGATCATCGTTTGGTATATTAGTTTAGGTTTTATATTATGTATGTTAAATACTTCAAGCTCAATCATATACACACATACACATTTTGTTTATATATATATATACACAAGTTTTGGTTTTATGGTTTTTATATGAAACAAATACTTATTTTTATACATACATACATGTTTCATAGTTACCATGTTTGGTTTTGATAAACAATGTGTTTTCGTCATATATACATGAAAATGAACAACACATATACATTATATATATATATATATATTTCATGATTATATGTGAAAATAGTGTATTCTAGTTTATAGACTTAACAATCATAATATACATCTTCTATTAAATCTATAAAATCAGTTTATGAAGTTTCAAAACATGGTGTAGTCAAAATGTCAAAACAAGTATGTTTACATTTTTATGTTTTGGACTATTTTATAAAATAAAGAGATTTCTCATTTGGAAGGTAATTTTTGAAAACCAGTTTTGTAACATGTGTATTATCATGTCTACAATCATTTCTCAAAGTTTTACATTATTCTAAATTTGTTTGTTATTTTTAAAAATAGTTTAAAAATCAGATTTTCTGTTTTAGTCAGGCTGAAAACTTGTTATCAGTCGACTGATGAAATCAGTCGACCGATCAGTCAACTAAAGAAAGTGTCTAAAATTCAAAAAAAAGATTTTATTTTGTTTTGGTTAACTGACCTGTCGACTAATGAGGTCATCAGTCGACTGATAAGGCCCATTAGTCGACTGATGAGCTGGAAAACACCTTCAACGGTCAGTTTATCAGTCGACTGATGCATCCCGTCAGTCGACTGACCAGCTCCAACGGCTATATTTCCAGCCTTTGTTATATTATTATTTTTGCTGGTTTTGCTTGGGTTTTGTGCCTTGGTTTTTCTTCCTATATAAAACCCTATTGTTCTCATCAGAATCAAGTTTTTTCAAGACGGTTTTTAACAAGAGTTTTAAGTGTTTAATAGTATGTTTCTCAAGTTTAAGTTTGGTGTTTGAGTTTACAAAGAGGAGGCTTGCACTTTCAATTGAGGAATTATCCTCAATCTTCTTCAACCTCTTTGTGTTTATAGAGAAGTTTTTCTAACTCTTTTTTCTAGCAATTTTATTAAGAAGTTTTTCTAACTCTTTTTTCTAGCAATTTTATTATTGATTTTTATATTCTTATTATTGCTAGTTTGCTAATTGAGTTAGATTTTATTTATACTCATTTTATCACACACACCCTATTTGAGCTTGTAGGATTTCATCCATCATATATTGGGTTGTGGGATTTTGATTTGTGATATTGAGCTTACATTGAGTTCTCACATATTATAGAGAATATTTTATTATTGTTGAGCCTAATTGTGAGATACACTTTGTAATACACTTGTATACCGAGAGAAGTGTGTGGTGAGAGACGGGGTCGTCCCAAGAGGAGTGGAGTAGGTGGTAATGCCTAGAGGTAGGTTGTAATTCCTAATACTTAAGAGAGACACGGGCTAGAGACCAACACATAGAGGGTGTAAAGTATGATTGCAAGAGTGTGAATTGTAAAGTTTTTGATGAACTAGAAAACCAAAGTGTGAGGTGTAAACGTTACTCGGGTGAGCATTAAAAACCCGGTTGTAATAGTGGAGATCACCTCGAGGTGAGGAGCGGAGACGTAGGTCGTGGGGACCGAACTCCGTGATCATATCTTGTGTTTGTGTTTGTCATTTGCGCACTATCGATCACTTGGTTATTTACTCTTGTTCATATATCCTTGCATATATCAAATTGAATATCAAGTTTGTTAGGATATATTTATTATTAATTTTAATCGGCATTAATAGAGCAGCTTGGAGCTTGTAAATCTTGGTTTGGAGATCAAAACTTGAAGAAATACTTTTGGTTAACTCTTCTTATCTTTAATTCTACCCTTTTTAGTTAGCTTCACAAGTAAGACAATTAGAATCTAAAAAAAGATTTTATTTTTGCCAACCATAATAAAAATTCACCCTCCACTTGAACAATTACTAACAAGATAATAAATTCAAATAAGATCTCTCTTCTCACATTTGTTTGATTGTAAACCATAATAAAAAAACAAAGGTTTTCTTTTTATCATTCTTTTATAGTCGCTTTTAATTCATAGGGTTGCATTGCATATAGTTAGTAGGAATTTACCTAAGTGATTTGAGCATCTTGATTTGGCACACACTTAAAAATATTCTTAAGGGTAAAACCCCCTAATCAAGATAAGGTAAGAGATTTCATCACTTTCTCCTTAGCCCACAAATCACTAATTCCTCATTTCACAAACCCAAGCGTCATAAAACTCATTAGAAGTTAGCTCCTAAGGACTCGAGCTCAATAAGGAGCAAAGAATTCCTAAGTGAATCGGTTCAAGTTTTCTTAGATTAGTTGGTATCTAAGGCAAGTTTTAGGGGTTGCGTAAAGCACTCCGCAAGGAACGAGATACTTAATTGTTTTTTGATCGCCCTCTAGTACTATCCTTACTTGGATAATTGACCGAGTAAAACTTTGATTTTTTCACTTAAGGAGTTTTTTATTAGGAGCTGGTCTAGCTGAGTTAGACTTAACCCTAGAGTTTAGAGTAATTAAAAAGTGATTGTTTTTTAGTTAGGTTCTCCCTTTATTTCTTTTTTTTTCTCATAATAAAAAACTAACTTTTCTTTCTCTCTCTCTCTCTCTCTCTCTCTCTCTCTCTCTCTCTATATATATGAAGAAATTATTTTAGTGTATGCGAACGTGGATTAGGGACAACACAAATCGTTTAATTCATTTTGAACAATTTCAAAAAAATGGACTACAATAATCCACCAGTTATTCAAGACATGTGTTAACCCACTAGGAATGCAATCCCTTCTTGCATTAAGCTCCCTGAAGCAAATGGAACAAATTTTAAGCTTCGACCACACTACATAAACATGTTTCCATAATTTCTCAGAAATGAAACTGAAGACACCTATATTTTTATCTCAGAATTTGAGGAAGTATGTCTTATGATCAAAATTAGAGAATTATTTGAACATGCAATCAAACTCAGATTTGTTCTATTTTGCTCTAAAGGACAAAGTAAAAAAATGGCTGTATAGCTTACCTACAAATTCCATCTCAACTTGGGATGAATTTGTCACTGTGTTTCTTAAGAAAATTTTCTCAATTCATAAAACGGTTAAGCTTAGATATAGCATTCAAAATTTTAAAATTATCCTGGGAGAGACATTCTAGAAGTATTTTAATAGATTTAAGGATCTTCTTATCCAATGTCCTCACCACGGTCTTAAGAAATGGCGTTTATGCCAAATCATCTATGAAGGATTAGATTATTCTTCAAAAACTTCCTTAGAATCAATGTGCCAAGGAGATTTCATGAAGAAAAATGCTAATGAAACTTAAGAGTTTTTAGAGAATCTATCTGAGAAAACCATGCAGTGGGAACATTATGATGACAGAGTTTCATCAGTTCCCCAGCCTAAACCCGGTGGTTTTTCTTTAAAGTCAAACGTAGCCTCTAAAGTGAAGATGGCTATAATCATGTGAAGGTTAGAAGCCCTAGAAATCAAAGAAAGAGCCCCAGCTCAACTCAATCAAGTTTCTACCTCAGGTTGTCACAATTGTCTTTCACTATCCCATGTTTCAGAAGAATATCCTCTCTTAGGAAATACTCAACCACTAGGATAGGTTAACGCTGTATTCCAGTATTCTGTGAATGATTCAGTTCCTCCAACCTACAACCAAGGTTGGATAAATCATCCTAATTTTGCATAGAATCAAGGAAATCTCTCCATAAATCAAAATTTTATTCCCACTTCAAACCAACAATTTCCTAGGGGAAACACAGTTCCTTTCAGTTCTCAACCAAACTTTATTGTGATTAATTATGATATTTTGATTTTCATTTTGATAAATACATTTAAATGGTATCTGAGTAGTATACCATGTGTTTTGCGGATAAACAAGTTTATTCGTGATAAAGAAAAGAGTCAAAACATGCACAATGGTCAAATATATGAGGAACGGGAAAATTCCAGTCCGATCGACCGCAGACGGTCGACCGCGAGACCTGCAGAAGCTTTTCTCTTGTTTTGAGTTGGTTTCGGATTTTTAAAGCCCATATTCATTTTCCTTTGTTTATATATCAATCTTTCAATAATTTCTCAGTTTTTCTAAGAACCCTAACAGCCACAAAACCCTCATAAACCCTAACTTGATTCTTGGAGAAGATTGGAGGTTTTTAAGCGGGATTTCGTGTGGTTTTTGGCTTTTGGAGTGGAGATCTTTTTTGGTTTGGCATCTTAAACATTTTTCTACAAATTTCAGGCGAGTTCATCTCTGCTAATCCCCCTCCTAGTTTTTAAAATATTTTAAAGAGTTTTTAACATGTTTCATAGAGCCAAATTGACTAGTTTATGAATAAAAGTTAATGCTTTTGTATTATATGTATAAAGACTAGGTCTTTCTATGTGAAAATGTTTGAGAATGAATTAACAGAAGATATTTAAGATCTAAAAATGATTTAAAAGTTGTTTAATCTGAAGAAAGATGAATTGTTCTTTGATTTAAAAGTTGTTTAATCTGAAGAAAGATGAATTGTTCTTTGTTTCAAGTTCTTATGCATGTTTTAGGGTTTTAAATATGAATTTTTATGCACATAATTATGTATTATATATTGTGTTATTCCCAGAAGTTTTTATCTGCTGTTGACATGTTTCCATGCAAGATTCATATTGTTTTAAACATGTTTGAATCACCTAAACACGGCGTGAACACAACACACACAATTAGATTTAGAATCTAGAATTTTAGCCCACGGTCGACCACGCCTTAGTAGCAGTCGACCGCATGTAGGGCAGAGGCCTGGGTAGACCCTGGAACCCATCACAGTCGACCGCTATATAATTGCGGTCGACCGCCAAACTGTATATCGGCATGTACATGTTTTGTTCGATTGTTTTGGTTTTCGAGCGAGTCTCTTGACATTGTACTGTTATGATACAATGTTTATGAGTTGTTTACACCTGGGATGTCAGTGAACACCAAATATGGACACGCACACCGAGATATGTGCGTGTATGTTTAGAATATGTTGTGTTAACATGTTTTTTTGTCATAATTTAATTCAATAAATAAATATGAAGAGTATAGCAAAATTTCATTTTTCCGGAATAGGGAGATGAAACCTATTTCCGCAGGGCGATTGAGTAAGAATATTATAAAAGTATCGTCATATTATGTATCTGGAATGGGGAAATAAAACCTATTTCCGTAGGGCAATTGAGTAAAAACATTACAAAAGTATCGTCATTTCATGTATCCGGGATAGGGAGATAATACCTATTGCCGCAGAGCGATTGAGTAAGAATATTACAAGAGTATCGCTAATGCACATGAGATGCACACTTATAAGTATTATAAATTATAGTTTTGCTTCCATTTTGAATATCCGTAAGTAGGGTGTTTTCTCTGAGACCGTGGCTTGCACGACAGGGCTTGTGATTAATCTTTGTTTTGGATGAGTTTCTCTTATGTTAGATCCGTCTACCCGAGTGTAGATCGGGATGAGATATTTGTTCTACAGGTTTGAGGTTTGGAGTGTTACCTATTTTTTTATTGTTCTTTTTCATTCATAGAGTTTGGAATTAGTATTTAGGGAGTCACAATTTGAGACATGGTATATACATGAGGGTTTTCTTGTTTGGATTATTTTGCTCAACGTACTAACTCTCGTGTTGTGAATTCCTAAATACTAATCTCCAGTTAGATTTATATGAATGATTTTATACTTATGTACCATCTGTATATTCTATATACTCCTACCCCTTCTCCTGGGGAGAGGTGGAGATGATATCGCTATAGCGGTTTGACGCTCGTCGTTTCCCCCCTTTCAGGCAGCGAGTCCGGCGCACAGAGAGTCGTAGGTTGATAGGATTTCTTCATAGATTCTATCTAACTATTTATTATTTTAGTAGTTATAGGTGCCTAAAAATGCCTACAGATGTCTGCACACAGCTCGAGACAGAGAGAAGATGACGAACATCGCTATCCGAGTCTAAGAGGATTATCTGACGCCGACAAGCGCATGAAGCAAAATGGCGAACCGAGTAGGCCCGCGCGCTCGTCAATCAGTTCACGCGTTTTAATCAACATACTCACATCAATCAGTTCGCGTGCGCCAATCAGCTCGCTCACGTTGGTCAACATGCGTACGCCAATCAACAAGCGCTCGTCGATCATCTCGCTACGTCGGTCAACACGCGTGCGTCAACCAGCTCGAGCGCATCAATCAACTCACACACGTCGGTCAACACGCGCAAAGCGTACAAGTCAATGGAATGACAAAATGCGCAATACAAGTCCCGGAGGATCGAAAAAACGCCAAAGGTCAAAACCCCGCGCCCGCGCAGGTCGGATGCGTCCGACCCGTGCAAGCGCAGGTCGGATCCGTCTGACCCGCACAAGCGCGGGTCGGATTGTGCCCCCCGGTGCTGTTTTGACCCCCGGACCCGTTTTCGACGATTTTGAGCGGTTTTCTCAGGATTTATCTTTTCCAGGGGTTCTTAACTACCTAGATATCATCTACAAACTTGGTTAGACCGTTATTGACTGAAGATAAGGTCAAATCACTTATTTTCATCCATATACCTGCATCCGATGCCCTATAAATACAAGCCTAGGGCCTCCTTTCAGCGGGAGCAACTTATTATCAAGACGAGGAGGTGCTGTCAAACTCCAGAGCTAAGAGTCATGAATTTCAGTGATGGTTAGCGAGATCCCAGCGAACTCCAGCATAAAGAAGGAGCTATTCGAAGGATTTGAAGCCCGTACGTCCGTTCCTTAAGATTAGGCTTTGTCTTAATCTTGAGAAGAGCTACTGATTTCGCTTGGTCGATTTTAGCGCTTCAATCAAATACTCCCTTGGTGAAGGCGAAGCTCTGCCCAATTTTCCATCAACCGGATTCAGATCTAAGGCGGTCCACGGATATCAAAATCCCCGGCACAGGCAAAGATCCCGCACAAGCAGAAGACTGATAAACAATCTCCCTACGTTTGTTTTGACGAGAATTATAATTTTTGTTTTTATTGTGTAAGAATCTTATAAAAAGACTATCTTTTTTTATTTTCATTGTAACAACTGAAGTTGTAATGAATACCGCAATGAATACATCAAATTTCAGCGAAAACAAATTGACGATCACAGTGGGAGCCAACGATCTCGCTGCCAAGACCGTCATGTCGCAACCAATGATTAAGATCCCAGTTGAAGAACTGGTCGAATATGAGTTCGACCAACAGAAGTACGAAGAATACCTCTCGTCCTCCTCCTCCAGGTCCTCTGCTTCTCGCAAGCGCAGGAAGATCAACACCCCCGTTGCTGCAGTAGCTGCATCTTGCAATGTCTTTCCGGCCTCTAACGAGTCCGGGTCTACACATCTGAACTTCTCCTCAACCAAGGAGTTGAGTACTGAAGGCGCGCCAATCCTATCAAAGAGGGCACGTCAAAGACGACGTCAACGCCTCACGCATTAGCTTGCTAAGGCTTTGGAGCCAGTTGACGGGATTCACTACGAAGCGGATCTGAAGTCCAAAAGGTGCCAACCCCCTCAACAGCCAACAAATGGCCTTCTCTCCAAGACAACGATAAATAAATGGGTTCGCATCAAAAGGACGCATTCAACACTTGAAGAACGGATCCTGAAACGCCGTACGTTGCTTGCGCACGCGCGAATTTTTATGCAGAAAGCACAGAAGATGCAAAAGAAGGGCATAGTTAGGAAACAACCAAGGATGCATCAAACTTGGAGGCCAAAGTATGAAACAGCAACGGAAAAGATTGAAAAACGCGGGTCACCATAATCCGACCCTCCTGCTCACGGGTCACCCGGATCCGACCATCCTGCTCGCGGGTCATCCAGATCCGACCCTCTAAGCTGCGGGTCACCCAAATCCGACCCTCTCTCTCATGGGTCACCCAGGTGATACGAGTCGCCGTGCAAGCACCCTTTGGTCGCGGAATTACCAAAAGGTGGGTTGAGAAGAGGATGACCAAAACACAAGAACAATTCAGTATGGCGAAGGAAAATACCTTCTCTAGATTATGAGTATGAAAAGATTACAATCCCTCTCTCACAATCTCACTAGAATCGAGAACAACCTCTCAACTCTCTCTCTCTAAACCCTAATACAATTATTAGAATTTCTCTCTCCCTAAGGTCTCCCTTTTGAAACCCTACAATAACCTATTTATATCAGGTACAACGTGGATGGCAATCTTGTAAATAAATAAGTCCAAAAGAAAGAGGAGTCCCTGTCAGAACAGAATCCAAAATGAAACAGGAAACCCAGAATTCACGATCCGGTCGACCGCCAAGTATGGTCCGGTCGATCGGTCAGAGAACTTTCTGTTTTTGGTCACCGGACAGAGAACTGCCAGTTTACCCTGTTCTTCTGCGTTTCGTTTCTTCCGACTTCTTTCACCGTCTTCTTTGGCTCCAACCACGACTCTATTCTCAAGATATCATGAGAATCATCTATCCTCAAGCCCCCATGAGGATCACTAAGCTCCTGAGACAGGGAAGAAGATACACCCGTATCATGAGTCCCCCCCTTTAGGAACTTGAAGTCCCGTTCAAGTTAGAACTGAAGCTGAGGGAACTCGCGAGCCCCTCCTCCTTTTCTGAACCACCTGGCCTTGCTAGGAATCTGATCTCGACCTCCGATCGGAAATAACTCATTCATCCCGCGTCTCGTCGTAGTCACTTTTCGCTCCAAGTTGCAATCCTTCATCGATGGCTTTTCTGGAAGTCTAATGCACAGCGAGACAAACTTCTTGCTTGCATTCACTAACCTCATCACTCGCGTCATCATCCCCAAGCTTGTCTCCCTCGGAAGAGATGCCGAATGAAATATGAACTTTTCACCACCCTTGGTGAATGTATCCTTCTGACCCCGCCTCTCGTAGATCGCATATCTATTCCATAAGTACGGGTTGCCCAGTATAATCTGACAAATATCTAATGGAACTACATCGCATGTGACATCGTCAATATATGACTCATGGAGCGCAAATCTTACAGTGCATTGATCAACTACACTTAGGTTCTCCTCCTTCTGAATCCACCCTAATGGATAGGGCTTCGGATGCTTGACCGTCTTCAGACCCAGTTTCTGAACCAAGGCTTCGGATATCAAATTATTCTCGCTACCCGAATCAACTATGGCATCAACCAAACTGGTCTTCACTTGCAACTTAAGCACAAAGAGCTGCTCCCTCGGGTCGTCATCTTCTTTAGTGACCTGCTTCCCCGCCATAAGGTTGAGACTGCTATTGCTATTGGGTTCCGTCATCCCCAGGACTTCTTTCGGACCTTGAGCTATCACGTACGCCTTTTTCTCCTCCTTCTTCTTCAACCCCCTTGGCTTGAGATGAGGATACTTCTCCCAGCCCTGATCAGCTATGTGCCCTGTCTTCTCGCAATGACCACAAATCAGTCCTGTTTTTCCTGGATCACCCTTCTTCTTCTCCTCCTTAAACTGAGAACCACTAGACTCGCCTCCAACTTGCTTTGTATCCCCCTTTGCTTCGTTGCTCTTCTTTTGCTTGCCCTCAATGGCAATAGCCTTCACGCTCGTCTCTGCAATAGTCTCGACCGTGAATAACCTCATCTCCTTTTGGATGTAATCGCTCAGTCCCGCCATATACTTCATGAACATGGAATATTCCTCTATCGCAACGTTAAGAACCATTGCCTGCTGCTGGAACTCCGTAGTGTATTCTTGAACGGTTTGATTGACCCTTTGGCGCGAGCCATACCACTTGTACCAACGCTCCACAAGGAATCCCACCGGATAGAACTGTTTCCTAAGTAGCTCCTTGAACTTGTTCCACGACACCACCTTCTTCTCCTGCTTGCAATAGGATTTCCACCACGTTAACGCGTGTCCTGAAAGCTTCAAAGTCACGAACACAATCTTCTTTTTTAACGAATAGCCATAAAGAATAAAATATGTCTCCATCCGCTCGATCCAGTCATCAAGCCTCTCGACGTCAACACTCCCATCATAAATAGCAGTCATCAAGCCTCTCGACGTCAACACTCCCATCATAAATAGGAATCTCCACTCTGAAATCAATCTTCGGATTCTGGTAAGAATTCTTACCCCCTTGATGCGGTGCAGCCTTGACGGTCTTGTCCTCCTCGTTGAAGCCTGAAAGCTCGCTCTCTCCATCGGACTCTATAGGTTTCTTCTTAGACCTAGAAGAAGATTCCCCCTTTTTGTTCCCTCCTTGGATGAGACCGACGAGTTTTGTGAGCGTCGACCATATCGTCTCGATCTGCTTCTCTAATGTATCAATCCTCGCTGAATTATCTCCTTCAGCCATCTTCTCCTTCCTTAAAACCTGGACTCCTTCCAATGAAATAAAGATCTCGCCAAGCTTCTTGTATTAGGACCGAGTAAGGACCATACACAGGATGCCCCTTCACCGGATCTGATGCTCTGATACCAACTTGATACGAGTTGCCGTGCGAGCACCCTTTGGTCACGGAATTACCAAAAGGTGGGTTGAGAAGAGGATGACCAAAACACAAGAATAATTCAGTATGGCGAAGGAAAATACCTTCTTTAGATTATGAGTATGAAAAGATTACAATCTCTCTCTCATAATCTCACTAGAATCGAGAACAACCTCTCAACTCTCTCTCTAAACCCTAATACAATTATTAGAATTTCTCTCTCCCTAAGGTCTCTCTTTTAAAACCCTACAATAACCTATTTATATCAGGTACAATGTGGGTGGTAATCTTGTAAATAAACAAGCCTAAAAGAAAGAGGAGTCCCTGTCAGAACAGAATCCAAAACGAAACAGGAAACCCAGAATTCACGATCCGGTCGACCGCCAAGCATGGTCCGGTCGACCGGCCAGAGATCTTTCAGTTCCCTGTGCCCTGCATGGTTGTCCAGTCGATCGACATGTGTGCCGCGGTCGACCGGACAGAGAACTGCCAGTTTACCCTGTTCTTCTGCGTTTCGCTTCTTCCGACTTCTTTCGCCGTCTTCTTTGGCTCCAATCACGACTCTATTCTCAAGATATCATGAGAATCATCTATCCTCAAGCTCCCATGAGGATCACTAAGCTCCCGAGATAGGGAAGAAGATACACCCGTATCACCAGGTCTGACCCTCCTGCTCGTTGGTCACTTCAATCTGATCCTCCTGCTCGCGGGTCGCCCAGATCCGACCCTCCAAGCCGCGGGTCACCCAGATCCGACCCTCCTTCTCGTGGGTCACCCAGATCCGACCCTCCAAACTGTGGGTCACCCAGATCCAACTCTCTTGTTCGTAGGTCACCCAGATCCGACCCTCCAACCCGCGGGTCACCCGGATCCGACCCTCCAACCCGCAGGTCACTCAAATCTGACCCGCGCCAGGGTCAAGACAGAAGATGTTCTGCACCTATTTTGTCGATCCCTTCGAGTTTCGCACCTCCGCTAGAGCACCGTGGTAGTGTGGACTTGTCTCGTTTTAAGATGAGGATGACGGATCGCCTAGGTCCTTCGCACAGGGATCGAGGCAAAGCCCCGGTCAAAGAACGCTTGGGTCGGGCGACTGAATCCCGAGCAATTACTCAAGCTGGGGGTCGCACACGGAAAACTCCCGTAAATGACCGCCTCGAACGGCGAATTAAAGTCCAAGAGCCCGCCAAGAGTCCACGCTTACAAATGCGTGACTCTAAACGCGTGACTCTCGAGAACGCCAACAAGACGGCAAATCCCCTAAAAGAAACGTATTCATCTGACGAAGACAATGTTATACTAGGGGAGTCATGCCAACACACGATAGGTTGCCCCGGTCATATGACCGACGAGTTGTACTATCGGGCTGGGGTACGAACAAGTCTCGGAAGAGAAATACTCGGGAAACAAAATCTCACTGCTCGTGCGCCGAACTTATCAGGGCAGTATTATCAGCATGTATCTGTCCTAAGACCGCTCTGGAGAGGGTCTCGGTATTTGAGAGGATCTCTAACAGAGCGACTAAGTCTAAAAATCAAAACGTTTCCGCAAGAAACAATCAGCCGTTCAAGCTAACAAACTTTTGAAAGTCATAATAAATATGCCTGATAAGGAAAAGTCGATTCGACCTTCTAGCTCTGACCCGCTTATATCGCATCGTCTAACCCGGTTGCTGTCGGGAACTATTAGACAAAGAGATTATCAGAGAATACAGAGGGGATTATCCTCGGATGGCGAAGCATCAGATGTCAACTCTGCAGTCACTTCTGACAAAATGGTGTCCAGCCCAGGACAATCCCACGAGGCATTCATGATCAACACCAAGCAAATCGCCAAAATTCTCGAGGATGATCTAGCCAAGTAGAAAGAGTCATTCAAGATTGAAATGAAAATGGCTATGCTACGGATGAGGGAAGAGCATGACTAATAAATTCGGTCTCTGTCCAATCAGTTCGGTGAATCTAGCCGTCGCAACCTTGCTGACCAAGCAGGTAGCGATTCAGATGTGAACAAACATCTTAATGCTGAGAACCCTCCTGTTGATCAGAACACTGGGGGTGGTCTCACTGAAGACAACAACACCGGGGGTGGTCCCGCCAATAATGACAACACTGGGGGTGGCTTCGTTATTCTCCTCACAAATCATCCGAAGTATGATACAGACGAGGACGAAAAAATGAAGGACCTCGAGAGAAAAGTCAACGCTCTGATGTCTGATCGAGACGTAAAGAAGATCGGAATTCCATGTCCTTACCCGAGAGAGTGGGATTCGATCCCGTATCCGGCGAAGTTCAACCTGATAAACTTCACGCCGTTTGACGAGAAGGGTTCGCCCACTCAACATCTGATCTACTTTAAATTCCACTTGGGTATGATCTCCGGCAATGAAACCTTGATGGTTCGGTCATTCGTTGGCACCCTTCGCGGGTCCACCTTCGATTGGTACCATCGTCTCAAGTCTGCAAGTATTAACAGCTGGGATGACCTGGAGAATCTGTTCCTCGCTCACTTCTTTGATGATGATGCCGAGGTGTAAATCAGAACACTCTTTGATGAGAAACAAGAAAACGATGAGACGGTCGACGGCTTCATCAAACGTTTCCGGAATAAGGCGATGAACTGCCGAGATTTGATCACGGAGGACTTCATTCTCCAAGCATGTCATAACAACCTATCTATTGAGATATTGGAAGTTATGGGAGTCGCACCATCCAACATATGGAAAGAGTTGAAGACACGCGGAGAGCAGGCCGAATGCTTCCTCAGAAGGAAGAAAGCCAAAAGAAGCCAACTGACGGCTAACTCTCCGAAATTAAATTTCGCCTCCAGTGATAAAGGGAAAACACCTGCAGCAGCTGTTAATGCTAATCAGATGTCACAACAACAACCCCGAAGACAGCAGAAGACTTCGGGTTTAAGACTCCAAAAATAGTACTCCTTTAAGGACGAAGACGTTCCAGCCATCTTCGAATCCCTCCTTGAAAACAACAAGATCAAGGTACCACCTATCACAAATCAGGAGAAAGCTGACAACACTACGGATCCAAAGTACTGTGCGTACCACAGGATGGTCCTTCATCCCACCAAGGATTTCTTTGCTCTCAAGAATAGCATTCAAATCTTGGTTGAAGCCGGCGTCATAACACTGGGATAAGCCAGATGAGAACGGAAATACTCCGACAAGTATAAGAGTATAAACTGCTTCTTTCGACACTCCAAAGAGTATACGAGTATAAACTGCTTCTGAATCCTCCAACCGGTATATGAGGTTAAACTGTTCCTAGATACTCCAATAGGTATATGAGTCTAAACTATTTCCTATCATTGATGGAAAATCCCTGGAGAATTTTTATACGTAATATTCCTAAGGATAACACGGTCATGTAACTGAGTACAAAGTCAGACCCAGTTCCACAAAGGAAGTTGGGTGTGGATGATTCATGTAACAGGAAGTTCCCGGAAGAATGTTACATGTAATTTTCTTAGGGATAACCCGATCATTACAAACAAAGTGATAAACACTAAACCCCCACCGATCAGACTAATAGACGGTGAGACCACCAAAATTCCTTTTGGTTAAATCCATTTAAACTTTCGATGTATCTGTGCACTCAACATCCTCATTGTTAGAGTCCGGACATGATACTCGGAATTTTAATGTATTAATCTTTGATGAATTGTCAAACTCCTTCGTGTTAAGTTCTTATCACTTGACACCAAGAATCCCTATTGAGTAATCGGTACAAGTCAACACTCACTCTGTGATTTGTACTCCCACTCTCACTGTTACCAGGTCAAACCTTCTTACAGTTAGGACCACAACCAAAATCCCCTCTCAATTCCTCCAATGAACGAGAGGTTCACAAATTGAGTGATCAAACTTTTCTACAGTTAGGATCGTCTCAAAACTCCCACTCGGTCAAACCTTCCTACAGTTAGGGCCAAAGCTAAAATCTCATTTCGATTCCTCCAATGAATGAGAAGTCCACTTTCAAATCGAGTGATCAAACATTCCTATAGTTAGGGTCACCTCAAAATCCCGTTTGGTCAAACCTTCCTATAGTTAGGGTCAAAATCACAATTCACTCTTGATAAACGAGAAATTCACCTTTAGTTCGGTAATCAAACCTTCCAACAGTTAGGATTATCTGAATATTCTCAATTCTCGGAGTGGAGATCTCACTCCTAGTTTTACTCTTTAGATTCTTAAAGTAGAGATCCCACTTTGAGTTTCTTCTGCACTGAAGATAGAATATAAAATTCTTCCTCTTCGGTTTCAGGAGATAGAATATAAAATTCTTCCTCTCCTGTTTTGGGTTCGTCTTTGCCCCAAGAGAAGACACAATATTTCAATATTATAACTTCAAAATCCCTGTCTTACATGCACGAGGAATTTTATCTTGCATCCTAAGTAGGGATAAGTCAATGCCTAACACGCGTTGTCGGTTAGTTCTTAACCGTAAAAAGAACAAAAACTCATATATTCAACATTATGGCAGGTTGTTATTCATAACACCAAAATCCGTGCTTCACACGTACGGGGAATTTTATCTTGAATCCTAAGCAGGGATAAGTCAATGCCTAACACACATTGTCGGTTAGTTCTTTGTAGGACCCTAGAGGGGGGTTGATTAGGGTCAAGAGGCTATAATTATGCAATAAAATTAAGACAAGCAAATCACAGTATTCTAATGCAATCAAAAAGAGGAGATAGGGTTAGGAATCATTATCCTGTGACGCGCGATATGTTAACGAGGTTCGGTCCGCTGACCTACGTCCCTGCTCCCCACTCTCGAGGAGAAATCCACTACACAACCGGGTTTGGAAGGCGGAACTTCATCTACATAGCGATCCCCACACGATCTCACACTACACAGTTTGATCTACACAAGATCACACTCCCTCACAGTTGATCTACACAAGATCACACTCACAAGATAGTAGAAATGGTGTAAGACTCTCTCTTTACAATGTCCCTATGGCAAAGAGAAAGAGCACACTGAAGCTGGGAAGTGAACACACAAAAACTCAGTGAAAACAGGTTTTGAAAATATAAGCTCTGAGAAACAACAACGTCACTGGTTTTTGCAAAAGCTGGGACACAGAGGAAGAAGAAGAGGTGGAGTTTAAATAGGAGAAAAACAGTTGTTTAAACATATCCCTTAATCCCCCAAAAACTAGAACAAAACGTCGCTGAGATTTGTACTGAGCGGCGCCACAAAAAAGGACACAGTTACCGTTTGAATAGAACGATGGTCGACCGGTGAAAATTCCGATCGATCGATTGAAATGTTCGGTCGACCGACGGAAAAATCGGTCGACCGCTAACCAGATCATAAAAGAGAAAAACAAGCAGAGACTTGTCCGGTCGACCGGTGCGGTCGACCGAAGGAAGCTCTCGGTCGACCGCGGCGGTCGACCGATGAACTCTCTGCTGCCCAGAGAGGAATGTACATAAGTGCGGTCGACCGGTGCGGTCGACCGCATTCTGATACATCCCAAAAAACTGTTTTAGACTCAATAAAAATATTTGTAAAATATTTATTTGATCTCGGAAAATTATGAAACTTTGTAAAATGTTTTTAATGCTAAAAACAAACTGTTTGGAAAAGGAATTTTGTAGATAGGACCTCATACTTTTGAAAAATAGTTTTTCGTGAAAAACGCTTAGAAACAAGTATGAAAACGTGTTTGTGTGATATCCCAATAGCTTCAAGTGAAGTCAATAACTCTTTGCCTACATTCTATCACTAGAGAGAGAATAATAAAAGATAGCTAATATCCTTATATAGAATGCAATTACTTAAGTCTTGATATAGCTTGAATTTGATGAAGCTTCTATTTGAATTTGTTGTTCTTGAAATAACGTTGCTTCATCACTATGCCTCCTCCTCCTTTGGATATCATCGTTGTAGCGCATATTCCATCCAATACTCCATTTGCGGTACTAATAAGCTTGATATATGAATTCACTACATTTGAACTTAATAAGGCATTAGTACCGATAATGATGGT
The DNA here is from genome assembly GCF_001876935.1 of Asparagus officinalis. Classification (NCBI taxonomy): domain Eukaryota; kingdom Viridiplantae; phylum Streptophyta; class Magnoliopsida; order Asparagales; family Asparagaceae; genus Asparagus; species Asparagus officinalis. The sequence goes on from NC_033798.1 coordinate 88,253,915, forward strand.
TGTAAAACATCATCAAAACATAAGGGCTAACAATCTCCTCCTTTTTTATGATGACAACCAACCATTATATAAGAGCAAAAAATAAATAAATATAGCTTATAGATAGGTGCTCCCCCTATCTATGAGCTCCCCCTAAGAATATGCAACAAATGAGGAGATTTCTCTCCCCCTTTGTCACCATCAAAAAGAAATGGGGTAAAAAGAAATACAAAATACAACTAAACAAGCAAGCAAATGTAGAACTTTCACATAGTGCATAAGCCCAAACTATTTCTTATGCGACAAAAATCATCCTCTCCAAGAGGCTTAGTAAATATATCCGCTAGTTGAGATTTTGTGTCAACAAATACTAGGGATACATCTTGTCTTTCAACATGATCGCGTAAGAAGTGATGACGCACATCAATATGCTTGGTTCTAGAGTGCAAAACTGAATTTTTGGAAATATTTATAGTACTAGTGTTATCACAAAAATTTTATATTTTGAAAATTTAAATCATAGTCAACTAAGCTTTGTTTCATCCATAAAACTTAAGCATAACATAAGCCGGCGGCAATGTATTCCGCTTCTGTAGTGGACAATGCAACACAATTTTTTTCTTGGAAGCCCAAGAAACAAGTGAATTTCCTAAGAATTGGCATGTTCCACTCGTACTCTTACGATCTACCTTACATCCGGCAAAGTCGGCATCACAAAAACCATATAAATCAAAAGAGGTTCTTTTTGGATAAAATAAACCAAGGTTAAAAGTTCCATTAACATACTTAATGATCCTTTTAACCGCAATTAAATGAGATGCTTTAGGAGATACTTGAAAACGTGCACATGCACACACACTAAACATGATGTCGGGTCTACTAGCGGTGAGATAAAGAAGACTACCTATCATACCTCGGTATAGTTTTTGGTCCACGTCTTCACCACTTTCATCCGCATCAAGCTTAACACTTGTACTCATGGGAGTAGGCGCATGCTTAGAGTTCTCCAAATTGAATTTCTTCACCAATTCCTTAGCATACTTGCTTTGAGAAATAAATATCCCATTCTTTGTTTGCTTAACTTGAAGCCCGAGAAAGAATGTAAGCTCTCCCATCATACTCATCTCAAAGTGATCCTGCATAACCTTAGAAAAATCCTTGCACAAAGATTCATTAGTAGCACCGAAAATGATATCATCAACATATATTTGAACTAAAATAAAATCATTTTTCCTTTTTCTCACAAAAAGAGTGTTATCAATTGTCTCTTTTGAAAAACCATTTTCAACAAGAAAACTAGAGAGGCGAGCATACCAAGCTCTAGGAGCTTGTTTCAACCCATAAAAAGCTTTTGAACCCGGTAAACATGATTAGGAAAAACATGATCTATAAAACCGGGGGGTTGCTCAACATATACTTCCTCTTCTATAAAACCATTCAAGAAAGCACTTTTAACATCCATTTGAAATAATTTGAAATTTTTAAAGCTAGCAAATGCCAAAAACATCCTAATAGATTCTAACCTTGTAACCGGTGCAAAGGTTTCATCATAGTCTATGCCCTCCTCTTGATTGTATCCTCGGGCAACCAAACGAGTTTTATTTCTAGTAACAATGCCATGTTCATCAAGTTTGTTTCCAAAAACCCATTTAGTACCAATAACACTAGCATTGTTAGGTCTAGGAACTAATTTCCAAACATCATTTCTTGTAAAATTGTTTAGTTCTTCATGCATAGACAAAACCCAAAATTCATCATTTAAAGCATTATTAATCTTTTTAGGTTCTAGTTGAGATAAGAATGCAACATTACCATACTCACTCAAAGCTTTTGAGCGAGTAACAACTCCTTGTGAAGGGCTCCCAATGATTTGTTCCTTTGGATGGTTTGATGCGAATTTCCAAGCTTTAGGAAGTTCAACTTGTTCATGAGCATTGGAGCTATCCACATCCTTTTCTATAGAGGGAGTGTCATTGATTTGCAACAAGTCCAATCCTCCCTCAATATCATCATCATCATTATCCTTCCTAGGCAAAACAACTTGAGAGCCAACATTAGTCTCATCAAAAGTAACGTTTATAGACTCTTCAACAACGAGGCTTTGTTTATTGAAGACCCTATAAGCCTTACTTCTAGGTGCATAACCCAAGAAAATACCAACATCAATTTTGGAATCAAATTTATCATGGTGATCTTTTGTATTTAAAATAAAACATTTGCAACCAAAGACACGAAAATAGCCAATGAAAGGAGTTTTTCCATAAAAGAGTTCATAAGGAGTTTTCTTAAGCTTTGGTCTAATCAAAACACGATTTAAAACATGGCAAGCCGTATTGACGGCTTCGGCCCAAAAATATTTTGACAAATCAAATGAATTTAACATAGTGCGTGCCATCTCTTGTATGGTGCGATTTTTCCGTTCAACAACACCATTTTGTTGTGGTGTTCTATGAGCGAAAAACATGTAAGTTATACCATGATGAGCACAAAAATCATAGAAAAAATCATTTTGAAATTCACCACCATGATCACTTCTTATTTTAACAACTTTCAAATCTTTTTCATTTTTAATTCTTTTGACATGATTAGCAAATTCTTAAAAATAATCATTTTTATTTGTAAGAAATATTGTCCATGTAAAACGAGAAAAATCATCAATAATCACAAAAACATAGTGTTTCACTCCAAGAGAGGTAACACGCATAGGACCAAACAAATCAAGATGAAGTAATTGCAAAGGTTTAGAAGTCGATACCTCATGGATGGATTTGAAGGAAGATTTTGTTTGTTTACCTTTGGCACAATCCTCACATATGGTATCTTTAATGAAGTGCAAGCTAGGTAACCCTTTAATAAGATTTCTCTTAGACAATTTTGATATTAGCTCCATATTTGCATGTCCAAGTCTCTTATGCCAAGTCCAAGGGTTTTCATCAATTGCCGCAAGGCACTTCACATCTTGATTCACTAATTCATTCATCTCAAAAATGTATACATTAGATTTGCGATTAGCAACAAAAATAATTTTTCCATTCATACTAATAATGCATTTATCCGGTTTAAAGGAAATATCAAAACCTTTATCACTCAATTAGCTAATGCTAAGAAGATTATGATTCAAACCATTTACCAAATAAACATCTTCTATAACGGGTGAGGGTTTCTTACCAATAGAACCAACACCAATGATTTTACCTTTCTCACCACCGCCGAAGGAGACGTTACCTCCTTTAATTCTTGATAGGGTTGCAAATAACTCTTTGTTACCCGTCATATGATGTGAGCAACCACTATCAAGGTACCACATCTCCTTACGTTGTTGCTGTGATGTTCCCTACAAGAGATGAAGATGAAGATGTAGTAACTTTTGGTACCCAAGTCTTGGGTCCTTGGTGGTTAGTAGTCTTGGTACCTTTGGGTACCCATATCAATCCATAAAATTCAAAGTTATCTTTAATTCTACAATGAGTAGAAATATGACCATGTTTCATGCAATAAGTGCACACAAAATTTCTTTTGTATGTATGAGTGTGAGAACCATGAAACCTATTTCTACCAACCCTCAATTTTTAATCTCTCAATCTTTGATCTTAATTGCTTATTCTCGAAATCGAGATCTCCTAGCAATTCATCTTTTAGTGTAAGAGAGGTTGTTAATTGTTCTAGCTTGATATCACAAGAAGCATGCAACTTTTTAAAAGAAGAAAATTCTTTGGATATTCTTTTGAATTCAATGTTCAATTCTTCTAGAGCCATAGTTAGATCACATTACATGTAGAAGGATTCACTCTCGGTGTCGGATATTACCTCATGTTCAAGGGTCATGAAGCAAACGTTGGGATCATGAAGAGCAAGTTTGGCTCCTTCTTCATCGCTATCCGAATCACTTGGTTCAGATTCTTCCCATCCGGCAATAGCCTTCTTCTTCTTGTATTTCATGTACTTCTCCTTGAGCCTTGGGCAATCCTTAGCGATATGGCCCGGTTCATTGCATTCAAAGCATTTTCCTACACGAGAAGGAAATTTGTTGTTAGATCGTGGGTTAAATTTCTTGTTCATTTTTATGAGTCTAGAAATTCTTCTAGAGAGATGAGCCACTTCTCTAGAAAAATCAACTTCACTATCCGATGACGAAGAGGAGTTATCACTAGCTCCTTTGAGAGCTATGGTCTTCAACTTTGGTGATGGCTCCCCAACATCTCGTAAGGGCACTTCCTCCTTCTCCTTCCCCTTGAGCTTCTTTTCATGGACCTTGAGCTTTCCGATGAGGCCATCGAGAGGTAAAGTGGTAAGGTCATGAGCTTCTCCTATTGCCGTTGCCTTGGGTTCCCACATCGGAGTTAATGAACGAAGAATCTTGTAATTCATCTCTTGAATAGTCAACTACTTATCAAGACCATGCAATTCATTTATAATGTTAGTGAAGCGAGAAAACATAGCATCAATTGATTCATTTGGAAGCATTTGAAATAACTCATATTCATGCATAAGTCCACTAATCTTGGATTCCTTGACTTGGGGGGTTCTTTCGTGTGTAATACACAATTTCACCCAAATTTCGTATACGGTTGCACACGTGGAAACCCTATTATACTCGTTGGGGGAAAGACCATAAATTAAGGCATTTATAGCCTTAGCATTGAGATTGGCTTGGTGCCTTTCACCATCGGTCATAGTCCCGACTTTCGACTTCTCTACGTACTTTTTCTCTATGAGTTCTAGGATGTCAAGGTCAATGCAACGAAGGTAAATTATCATCCTAGCCTTCAAATAAACAAAGTTACTACCGGTGAAGAGTGGTGGTCTAGTGGTGGATTATCCCTCTAGCATATGCATATTCATTGAAGCCTCCATTAGATCTTATCTCTAAGGTGATTAAACCAAAAACTAATATAGAGACCAAGCTCTGATACCAATTGTAGGACCCTAGAGGAGGGGTGATTAGGGTCAAGAGGCTATAATTATGCAATAAAATTAAGACAAGCAAACCACAGTATTCTAATGCAATCAAAAAGAGGAGATAGTGTTAGGAATCGTTATCCTATGACGCGCGATATGTTAACGAGGTTCGGTCCACTGACCTACGTCCCCGCTCCCCACTCTCGAGGAGAAATCCACTACACAACCCGGTTTCGAAGCCGGAACTTCGTCTACACAGCGATCCCCACACGATCTCACACTACACAGTTTGATCTACTCAAGATCACACTCCCTCATAGTTGATCTACACAAGATCACACTCACAAGATAGTAGAAAAGGTGTAAGACTCTCTCTTTACAACGTCCCTATGGCAAAGAGAAATAGCACACTGAAGCTGGGAAGTGAACACACAAAAACTCAGTGAAAACAGGTTTTGAAAATATAAGCTCTGAGAAAAAACAACGTCACTGGTTTTTGCAAAAGCTGGGAAACAGAGGAAGAAGAAGAGGTGGAGTTTAAATAGGAGAAAAATAGCTGTTTAAACCCATCCCTTAATCCCCCAAAAACTAGAACAAAACGTCGCTGAGATTTGTACTGAGCGGCGCCACAAAAAAGGACATAGTTACCATTTGAATAGAACGGCGGTCGACCAGCGGAAATTCCGGTCGACCGATGGAAATGTTCGGTCGACCGACGGAAAAATCGGTCGACCGCTAACCAGATCATAAAAGAGAAAAATAAGCAGAGACTTGTCCGGTCGACCGGTGCGGTCGACCGAAGGAAGCTCTCGGTCGACCGCGGCGGTCGACCGACGAACTCTCTGCTGCCCAGAGAGGAATGTACATAAGTGCGGTCGACCGGTGCGGTCGACCGCATTCTGATACATCCCAAAAAACTGTTTTAGACTCAACAAAAATATTTGTAAAATATTTATTTGATCTCGGAAAATTATGAAACTTTATAAAATATTTTTAATGCTAAAAACAAACTGTTTGGAAAAGGAATTTTGTAGATAGGACCTCATACTTTTGAAAAATAGTATTTCGTGAAAAACGCTTAGAAACAAGTATGAAAACGTGTTTGTGTGATATCCTAATAGCTTCAAGTGAAGTCAATAACTCTTTGCCTACATTCTATCACTAGAGAGAGAATAATAAAAGATAGCTAATATCCTTATATAGAATGCAATTGCTTAAGTCTTGATATAGCTTGAATTTGATGAAGCTTCTATTTGAATTTGTTGTTCTTGAAATAACGTTGCTTCATCACTATGCCTCCTCCTCCTTTGGATATCATCGCTGTAGCGCATATTCCATCCAATCCTTCATTTGTGGCACTAATAAGCTTGATATATGAATTCACTACATTTGAACTTAATAAGCCATTAGTACCGAATATATGAATTCACTACATTTGAACTTAATAAGCCATTAGTACCGATAATGGTGGTTGTAAAACATCATCAAAACATAAGGGAACTTAATAAGCCATTAGTACCGATAATGGTGGTTGTAAAACATCATCAAAACATAAGGGCTAACATTCTTAACTGTAGAAAGAAAAAAAGCCTACATATTCAACATTATAGCAGGTTGTTATTCATAACACCAAAATCCATACTTCACACGCACGGGGAATTTTATCCCGAATCCTAAGAAGGGATAAGTCAACGTCTAACACGCGTTGCCGATTTAGTCTTTCACCGATTGAAGAAGACACCAGAATCCGAGTTTGTGGACTTTTATCCCGAAGCCTAAGTAGGGATAAGTCAACGCCTAACACGTATTACCGGGTAGTCTATTCCTGTGAGAAAAACGAAGTCTACGTATTCAATATCGTAGCACTAAAAAGAGTTAACTCTTTTAGCATAACATTACATGCGGAACGGACTTAAACAACCTGCATGCAAGCCTGATTCAAACGGTAATCGGTAAAGGTAAGTCAAACCCGTTGAAGGCTGAGGATTTGCCAAAAATCCTAAGTCAACGTCTAATATGCATTGCCGAGTAGTATATTCCCGTGAGAAAGACGAAGTCTACGTATTTAATATTGTAGCACTAAAAGAGTTAACTCTTTAGCACAACGTTACATGCAGAACTGGTCTAATCAATCTGCATGCTAGCCTGACTCAAACGGTAGTCGGTAAAGGCTAATCAAACCCGTTGATGGCTGAGAATTTATCAAAAATTCTATAAATGCGAGTCATTGACGCATCAGCTTCATTAGTTGGTCTCGTGACTTGAGCATCCAATAATATCAGGATAAGATCCATACATGCATCCTAAAATTTGGGACCGCCATGCTCTAATGTCTTAAGAGCTTAAACTGTGTAGACTCCAGCAAACGTACGGGTATAAACTGTGTTAACGCCGGTCAACGCGTTATAGTAAAGGCCGATGCCGGTCAACGCATTAGCAATTTCGCCAAAATAAGGCAAAAGAATGATTCCAGGGATCTCAATCGCGTTCAGATATGAATTTCTGACAAAGATGATCAATTCAAAGTCAACTCAATAGCACGAGCTAAGTTCAGAAACTTACGCATCAACTTCAGTTCAAGATTTTGACAACGGTCAGATAATAAACGCAGTGCTGGAAGAACTTCGTCTATTTGATAAAACAATGAATAGACTGAAGGCTGAAGAAGTTAAGAATTGAAGCAGTTCACAGGTCCCTCTACGAGATTGAGGAAAGAGCCTATCTTATCCAAAGCATTCTAGACTCCTCTATAAAAGAATAAGTCTGAAATACTTTGGAGGGGGTATCTGTAGACGTCTAAAACTGCCTATAGATGTCCGCACACAACTCGAGACAGAGAAAAGATGACGAATATTACTATTCGAGTCTAAGAGGATTATCTGACGCCGATAAGCGCATGAAACAAAATGGTGAACCGAGTAGACTCGCACGCTCGTCAATCAATTCGCGCGCATTAATCAACATGCGCACATCAATCAGTTCGCACTCGCCAATCAGCTCGTGCGCGTCGGTCAACACGCACGTGCCAATTAACACGCGCTCGTCGATCATCTCGCACACGTCGATAAACACGCATGCGTCAACTAGCTCGCACACATCAATCAACTCGCGCGCGTCGATCAACACACGCGAAGTGTACAAGTCAATGGAATGACGAAATACGTAATACAAGTCCCGGAGGATCAAAAAAAGGCCAAAGGTCAAAACCCCGTGCTCGCGTGGTTCGACCAGCGCTCGTGTGGGTCGGACGAATCTGACCCACGCACGTGCGGGTCGGATCCATCTGACCCGTGCAAGCGCTGGTCGGATTGTGCCGCCCTACGCCCCCTCGCGCTGTTTCGACCTCCGGACCTGTTTTTGACGGTTTTGAGTGGTTTTCTTAGGATTTATCTGTTCCAGGGGTTCTAACTGCCTAGATATCATCTACAAATGTGGTTAGGCCGTTATTGACTGAAGATAAGGTCAAATCACTCATTCTCATCCACATACCCGCATCCGGAGCTTTATAAATACAAGCCTAGGGCCTCCTTTCAGCGGGGGCGATTTATTATCAAGACGAGAAGGTGCTGTCGAACTCCAGAGCTAAGAGTAACGAATTTCAGAGAGGGTTAGCAAGATCCCGGCGAACTCTAGCATAAAAAAGGAGCTATTCAAAGGATCTGAAGCCCGTACGTCCGTTCCTTGAGATTAGGCTTTGTCTTAATCTCGAGAAGAGCTACTGATTTTGTTTGGTTGATTTTAGCATTTTAATCAAATACTCCATCGGTGAAGGCAAAGCTCTACCCAATTTTCCATCAACCGGATTCAAATCTAAGGCGGTCCACGGATATCAAAATCCCCGGCACAGACAAAGATCCCGCACAAGCAGAAGACCGATAAACGATCTCCCTGCGTTTGTTTTAACGAGAGTTGTAATTTTTGTTTTCATTGTGTAATAGTCTTATAAAAAGACTATCTTTTTTTTTGTTTTCATTGTAACGACTGAAGTTGTAATGAATACCGCAATGAATACATCAAATTTCAGTGAAAACAGTAGTTATTACAGAACTCCACAGTTAGTTGTTTATGTTTAGACTCTGGACTTGTATTTTATTTTGTAGAGGCTGAGAGCTATAGTGATACTTTATTTGACTCATTGTACTTGAGGTTTATTTCAGTCTCCTTGAGGTTTATTTCAGTCTCAGAGATATTTCTATTTTTGTTAGGCTCACTAATGATTATTTTCTTATTGCTTCCGTGTACATCTGGTTTTTTCTATTTCTATCATTTGCATGTCGATACTTTCACCTATTTGTTATTTCCACTAGAGAGATAGTGACTGTGATGATGAAACATATTGTAGCATGGTGATTGGTGCTTAGCAGGTTTAACATTTCGGGTTTCGCCTTGGACTACAGCCTTACGTGAAACCTGGGACATCATAGTTGGTATCAGAGCTCTAGTTCCAATATCCTTACTATGATTGTTGTGTCATATTATGGAGTTAGGATAGAGTTTCTTAGGAATCATGTATACAGTCCGCTAGGAATTCCTAGTATGAGTGAGGACGTATTATATATGTACGCGGAAAATTACAATTTTTTTTATGATGAACTATTTGCTTGAATAATAAGCATGCTATGAGATATATGTGATACGATTTACTTATTGGTATATGTTATATCTTTTCCTGCTTGAGATACTATTTACTATGTAATAAGCTCTACTTCTAAATTATAGATGTCAGGAAGACCCCAGCATTAGAGTAAGGCTCTACATCAGCAGGGTCCCTATAAGAAAGGCAATCAGCAGGATCAGAGGACACAACAGCAGCACCGATTTCATGGAGCTTGTTTCAATTGCAACAAGCTTGGTCATAGAACAGCAGAATGCCGTAGCGCACCCACAACAGGCCAGTAGGGTAGAAATCAGCAGCAGCAGCAGCAGAACCATACTCAGGGTCACGATCAGGATCAGCAGTTGAGGATTAAGGCACCTTCAGTAGTCCCGAGAATAGAGGGACAAGTACAAGCGATTTAGGAGACCCAGCAGGGATAGATAGTCCCATACGTTCTAAGTGATACAACACAGCTGACTGGTAGAGTGTATGTAGTTGTTCCTCATGATCATGGCACGAGCGGGACGGTGATAGAAGGTACTTTCCTTGTGAATTCCTTTCCAGCATGTATTCTTTTTTACTCTGGCACTTTGTATTCTTTTATCTCCTACGATTTTACGGTTAGACTCTAACTTGTGGCGTAGTCATTAGATTTTCCTTTATCTGTATCTACTCCTTTAAGGGAGACATCTCTTTTAGAGAGTGTGTGTAGGAGATGTATCATCAGTTTGAATGATTCTAAGTTCGTGATAGACCTGATCATGTTGCGTATGTCTAAGTTTGATGTTATCCTTGGTATGGATTGGCTATCTTCCTACCATGTGAGTATCGACTGTTTTGCAAAGACATTCAGTTTGTGAGCATATGATGGATCTGAGTTAGTGGTGGCGACCTCCAGAGATACCGGTTTATGGAGTCATATCTGGCATACGTCGATGAGGTGATGTTGCGGGATCGGGGCACAGATTTGAGTGAGATGCGAGTAGTCTCAGAGTACCATGATGTTTTCCAGGACATACCAGGATTACCTCCAGTGAGAGAGGTCGAGTTTTGCATAAAGTTGTAGCCAGGCACCATGCCGATTTCTCGAGCTCCTTACCATATGACGCCTGCTAAGATGAGGGAGCTACAAATCCAGCTAGATAAGTTGTTGTCTTAGGGATTCAATCAACGGAGTCACTCTCCGTGGGGAACATCGGTCCTCTTTGTGAAGAAGAAGTACGAGAGTATGTGATTATGCATTGATTACCATAAGTTGAACAAGGTCACTATCTGAAATAGGTACCCATTACCAAGAATCGATGATTTGTTCGACCAGTTGCAGGGGGTTCAGTGTTTTTCGAAGATAAATCTTCATTCCGGTCATCATCAGTTGCGGGTTCAAGAGATGTATATTCCCAAGATCGCCTTCTTGACTCGATATGAGTCTTTCGAGTTTCTTGTCATGCCATTTGGAATGACCAATGCACCCGCAGTATTTATGGATTTGAAGAATCAGATTTTACATCCATACTTAGACCAGTTCGTGATAGTTTTCACCAATGATATCCTCATCTATTCGAGATCGTAGACCGACCACGAGCAACATTTAAGGTTGGCATTGCGGACTTTGCGAGAACACCAGCTATATGATAAATTTAGCAAATGTGAATTCTGGTTATCGCAGGTCGGATTTTTGGGTCATGTCATCAGCCGAGAGGGCATTGCAGTAGATCCGGCTAAAGTAGAGGTTGTAATTGATTGGGAACCACCAAAGACAGTTAAAGAGATTCGTAGCTTCTTAGGTCTAGCGGGCTACTACAAAATATTTATTCAGGACTTATCGAAGATCGCGACGCCACTTACACGCCTTACTAAGAAGGGTGTATCATTTATTTGGGCCACAGAATGCCACGAGGCCTTTGAGACGTTGAAGACTAAGTTGACTTCAGCACCAGTATTGACTATTCCCAGTAGTAATAAGACTTTTGTTGTCTACACTAATGCATCCTTATCAGGTCTTGGAGGTGTATTGATGCAAACCCAGAGAGTTGTAGCCTATATTTCGATATAGTTGAGGACTCATGAGCAGAATTATCCCATGCATAATTTGGAGCTAGCAGCAGTGATCTTTGCACTGAAGGCGTGGAGGTATTATTTGTACAAAGTATAGTTTGAGTTATTCACAGATCACCAGAGTTTGAAGTACCTCTTTTCACAAAAAGAACTCAACCAGAGACAATGGAGATAGATAGAGTTTATTAAGGATTATGAATTTGCTATACAGTACCATCCGGGAAAGGCGAACGTAGTAGCAGATGCGTTGAGTAGGAAGCCTCGTCGTGGGCTAGCAGCTTTGAGATGTTCACTATATTGGGATCTTTATACCCTCAGCCATTATAAATTCAGGCTAAAGATTAGCGGGAGCAGTGTTTTCTTAGGAGCTTTATCAGTACAGCCGTCTTGGGGAAATAGAGTAGTCGAAGCTCAGTTAGAGGATTCTTGGATTCAAACCCACAAGGGGGAGATTTCCAAAGAACCCAAGAATGATTGGACTATTGAAGTAGATGGAGGCCTTTCGGATAAAGGGCAGGATTGTCATGCAGAAAAATCTACAGCTGAAGAGGGAACTTTTTGATGAGGCACATCATAGCAGATATACAGTGCACCCAGGCACGACGAAAATGTACAAGGATCTGAAGAGGCATTTTTAGTGGAGTGGTATGTGCAGAGAGATTGCAGATTATGTGGCTAAGTATTATACCTGCCAGTAAGTTAAGGCAGAACATCAGAGACCTGCAAGAACCCTACAGCCTTTACCCATTCCCGAGTGGAAGTGGACAGATATTTCTATGGATTTCATGGTATGGTTGCCTAAATCAAAGAAAGAAAATGATTCTGTTTGGGTGATAGTAGACAGATTGACAAAGTCGGCATATTTCTTACCTGTGAGGATGACTTATACGGCGGACACATATGCGAGGAATTTTATTCGAGAGATTATCAGATTGCATGGAGTTCCGAAGACGATTGTATCAGATCGGGGTTCAGTCTTCACATCCCATTTGTGGAGGAGTTTTCAGGATACTTTTGGTAGCCAGTTATCATTCAGTAGTGTACTCCACCCCCAGACAGATGGTCAGGCCGAGAGGGTGAATCAGGTATTAGAGGATATGCTGAGAGCATGTGTTATAGATTTTTAGGGTAGCTGGGTGGACCACATCCTATTGATTGAATTTGTATATAATAATAGTTATCAAGCTACCATCGGGATGGCACCGTACGAAGCCTTATATGGGAGGCCTTGCAGATCGCCTATATGTTAGGCAGAGCTAGATGATAGTCTATTACTTAGTACGAAGCTAGTTAGGCAAACCACGGAAAAGGTGACATTGATTCGAGAGCACATTCTTGCTGTACAGAGTCGGCAAAAGAGTTATGCAGATCAGTAGAGATGACCCTTAGAGTTTCAAGTCGGAGACTTGGTTATGTTTAAAGTATCACCGATAAAGGGCGTTCAGTGATTGAGCTACAAATCCAGCTAGATAAGTTGTTGTCTTAGGGATTCAATCAACGGAGTCACTCTCCGTGGGGAACATCGGTCCTCTTTGTGAAGAAGAAGTACGAGAGTATGTGATTATGCATTGATTACCATAAGTTGAACAAGGTCACTATCTGAAATAGGTACCCATTACCAAGAATCGATGATTTGTTCGACCAGTTGCAGGGGGTTCAGTGTTTTTCGAAGATAAATCTTCATTCCGGTCATCATCAGTTGCGGGTTCAAGAGATGTATATTCCCAAGATCGCCTTCTTGACTCGATATGAGTCTTTCGAGTTTCTTGTCATGCCATTTGGAATGACCAATGCACCCGCAGTATTTATGGATTTGAAGAATCAGATTTTACATCCATACTTAGACCAGTTCGTGATAGTTTTCACCAATGATATCCTCATCTATTCGAGATCGTAGACCGACCACGAGCAACATTTAAGGTTGGCATTGCGGACTTTGCGAGAACACCAGCTATATGATAAATTTAGCAAATGTGAATTCTGGTTATCGCAGGTCGGATTTTTGGGTCATGTCATCAGCCGAGAGGGCATTGCAGTAGATCCGGCTAAAGTAGAGGTTGTAATTGATTGGGAACCACCAAAGACAGTTAAAGAGATTCGTAGCTTCTTAGGTCTAGCGGGCTACTACAAAATATTTATTCAGGACTTATCGAAGATCGCGACGCCACTTACACGCCTTACTAAGAAGGGTGTATCATTTATTTGGGCCACAGAATGCCACGAGGCCTTTGAGACGTTGAAGACTAAGTTGACTTCAGCACCAGTATTGACTATTCCCAGTAGTAATAAGACTTTTGTTGTCTACACTAATGCATCCTTATCAGGTCTTGGAGGTGTATTGATGCAAACCCAGAGAGTTGTAGCCTATATTTCGATATAGTTGAGGACTCATGAGCAGAATTATCCCATGCATAATTTGGAGCTAGCAGCAGTGATCTTTGCACTGAAGGCGTGGAGGTATTATTTGTACAAAGTATAGTTTGAGTTATTCACAGATCACCAGAGTTTGAAGTACCTCTTTTCACAAAAAGAACTCAACCAGAGACAATGGAGATAGATAGAGTTTATTAAGGATTATGAATTTGCTATACAGTACCATCCGGGAAAGGCGAACGTAGTAGCAGATGCGTTGAGTAGGAAGCCTCGTCGTGGGCTAGCAGCTTTGAGATGTTCACTATATTGGGATCTTTATACCCTCAGCCATTATAAATTCAGGCTAAAGATTAGCGGGAGCAGTGTTTTCTTAGGAGCTTTATCAGTACAGCCGTCTTGGGGAAATAGAGTAGTCGAAGCTCAGTTAGAGGATTCTTGGATTCAAACCCACAAGGGGGAGATTTCCAAAGAACCCAAGAATGATTGGACTATTGAAGTAGATGGAGGCCTTTCGGATAAAGGGCAGGATTGTCATGCAGAAAAATCTACAGCTGAAGAGGGAACTTTTTGATGAGGCACATCATAGCAGATATACAGTGCACCCAGGCACGACGAAAATGTACAAGGATCTGAAGAGGCATTTTTAGTGGAGTGGTATGTGCAGAGAGATTGCAGATTATGTGGCTAAGTATTATACCTGCCAGTAAGTTAAGGCAGAACATCAGAGACCTGCAAGAACCCTACAGCCTTTACCCATTCCCGAGTGGAAGTGGACAGATATTTCTATGGATTTCATGGTATGGTTGCCTAAATCAAAGAAAGAAAATGATTCTGTTTGGGTGATAGTAGACAGATTGACAAAGTCGGCATATTTCTTACCTGTGAGGATGACTTATACGGCGGACACATATGCGAGGAATTTTATTCGAGAGATTATCAGATTGCATGGAGTTCCGAAGACGATTGTATCAGATCGGGGTTCAGTCTTCACATCCCATTTGTGGAGGAGTTTTCAGGATACTTTTGGTAGCCAGTTATCATTCAGTAGTGTACTCCACCCCCAGACAGATGGTCAGGCCGAGAGGGTGAATCAGGTATTAGAGGATATGCTGAGAGCATGTGTTATAGATTTTTAGGGTAGCTGGGTGGACCACATCCTATTGATTGAATTTGTATATAATAATAGTTATCAAGCTACCATCGGGATGGCACCGTACGAAGCCTTATATGGGAGGCCTTGCAGATCGCCTATATGTTAGGCAGAGCTAGATGATAGTCTATTACTTAGTACGAAGCTAGTTAGGCAAACCACGGAAAAGGTGACATTGATTCGAGAGCACATTCTTGCTGTACAGAGTCGGCAAAAGAGTTATGCAGATCAGTAGAGATGACCCTTAGAGTTTCAAGTCGGAGACTTGGTTATGTTTAAAGTATCACCGATAAAGGGCGTTCAGTGATTCGGTAGACGGGGGAAGCTTGCCCCGAGATATGTTGGTCCCTTCAAGATTATCGAGCGCAGTGGAGTTGTTTCTTATAGATTAAACCTTCCAGCATCGATGTCGAGTATACACGATGTCTTTCATATTTCGATGCTCAAGAAGCATTTGCGTGATGAAGAGCAGCAGAGGGTGATTGATTCACTAGAGGCTAAGATCCAGGATGATTTGACTACCATGGAGATTCTGTTATGCATTCTTGCTAGAGAGAATAAAAAGCTTAGAAACAAAGTCATTCCATTAGTGAAAGTCCAGTGGAACAGGCAAGGAGCCGAAGATATTTCTTAGGAGCGTGAGGAGGATGTACGTCGTGACTATCCGTACCTATTTGAACAGGTAAGATATTGATATTTAAACGTGCTTATATGCGTTGATAGATGTGATTGCAGGTGTTGTTTAGTCACGTTTATACTTAACGCTAGAATGAGTCATTCAACACTTAGCTCTTAATTATTCAGAACATATGGTATATATATATAGGGGGTTTCTTGTTTGGATTTTTCGCCCGACGTACTAGTTATGTCTAATTAGAGGTTAAGTGAGGATGCACATATTCTAGATTGGTTAAGTTTAAATGTGGCTTATGATTCATATCTAGGAATTAATGGTATGAGATGTGTACGGGAGGGTTTCCTTGTCTGGATTATCCCCTCCTAGTACTTTTCTTATATTATTAATTCCTATGATACGACTGCGGAATTTCGAGGACGAAATTCTTTTAAGGACGGTGAATGTAAAACCTCGAAAATTTATGATATATATATATATATATATATATTAATTATGATATATGGGTTTTTATTTTGATAAATACAGTTAAATGGTATGTGAGTAGTATACCATGTGTTTTAAGTATAAACAAGTTTATTCGTGAAAAAGAAAAGAGTCAAAACATGCACAATTGCCAAATATATGAGGAGTTGGAAAATTCCAGTCCGGTCGACCGTCGCGGTCGACCGCGAGACCTGCAGAAGCTTTTCTCCTGTTTTGAGTTGGTTTCGAATTTCTAAAGCCCATATTCATTTTTCTTGGTTTATATATCAACCTTTCACGAATTTCTTAGTTTTTCTAAGAACCCTAATAGCCACCAAACCCCCATAAATCCTAACTTGATTCTTGGAGAAGATTGGAGGCTTTTGAGCAGGATTTCGTGTGGTTTTTAGCTTTTGGAGTGGAGATCTTCTTTGGTTTGGCATCTTAAATATTTTTCTACAAATCTCAGGTGAGTTTATCTCTGCTAATCCCCCTCCTAGTTTTTAAAATATTTTTAAAGAGTTTTTAACATGTTTCGTAGAGCCAAATTGACTAGTTTATGAATAAAAGTTAATTCTTTTGTATTATATGTATAAAGACTAGGTCTTTCCATGTGAAAAGGTTTGAGAATGAATTAACAGAAGATATTTAAGATCTAAAAATAATTTAAAAGTTGTTTAATCTGAAGAAAGATGAATTGTTCTTTGTTTCAAGTTCTTATGCATGTTTTAGGGTTTTAAATATGAATTTTTATGCACATAATTATGTATTATATATTGTGTTATTGCCAAAAGTTTTTATCTACTGTTGACATGTTTCCATACAAGATTCATATTGTTTTAATCATGTTTGAATCACCTAAACACGGCGTGAACACAACACACACAATTAGATTTAGAATCTAGAATTTTAGCCCACGGTCGACCACGCCTTAGTAGCGGTCGACCGCGTGTAGGGCAGAGGCCTGGGTAGACCCTGGAACCCGTCACGGTCGACCGCCGCATAATTGCAGTCGACCGCCAAACTGTATATCAGCATGTACATGTTTTGTTCGATTGTTTTGGTTTTCGAGCGAGTCTCTCGACATTGTACTGTTATGATACAATGTTTATGAGTTGTTTAACACCTGGGATGTCAGTGAACACCAGATATGGACACGCACACCGAGATATGTACGCGTATGTTTAGAATATGTTATGTTAACATGGGTTTTTTTTGTCATAATTTAATTCGATAAATAAATATGAAGAGTATAGCAAAACTTCATGTTTTCGAAATAGGAAAATGAAACCTATTTTCGCACGACGATTGAGTAAGAATATTATAAAAGTATCATCATATTATGTATCCGAAATAGGGAAATAAAACCCATTTCCGTAGGGCGATTGAGTAAAACATTACAAAAGTATCGTCATTTTATGTATCCGGGATAGGAAGATAAAACCTATTACCGCAGAGCGATTGAGTAAGAATATTACAAGAGTATCGCTAATGCACATGAGATGCACACTTATAAGTATTATAAATTATAGTTTTGCTTCCATTTTGAATACCTGTAGGTAGGGTGTTTTCTCTGAGACTGTGGCTTGCACGACAGGGCATGTGATTAATCTTTGTTTTGGATGAGTTTCTCTTATGTTAGATTCGTCTACCCGAGTGTAGATTGGGATGAGATATTTATTCTACAGGTTTGAGGTTTGGAGTGTTATCTTTTTGTTTATTGTTCTTTTTCATTCATAGAGTTTGGAATTAGTATTTAGGGGGTTACAATTTGAGACATGGTATATACATGAGGGTTTCCTTGTTTGGATTATTTCACTCGACGTACTAACTCTCGTGTTGTGGATTCCTAAATACTAATCTCTAGTTAGATTTATATGAATGATTTTATCTCTCGTGTTGTGGATTCCTAAATACTAATCTCTAGTTAGATTTATATGAATGATTTTATACTTATATACCGTCTGTATTTTCTATATACTCCTACCCATTCCCTTGAGGAGACATGGAGATGATCTCGCTATAGCGCTTTGATGCTCGTTATTTTCCCCTCTTTCAGTTAGGGAGTCTGGTACATGGAGAGTCACAGGTTGATGGGATTTCTTCATAGAGTCTATCTAGCTATTTATTATTTTAGTAGTTATTACAGAACTTCACAGTTAGTTGTTTATGTTTAGACTCTAAACTTGTATTTTATTTTGTAGAGACTGAGAGCCATAGTGATACTTTATTTGACTCATTGTACTTGAGGTTTATTTTAGACTCAGAGATATTTCTATTTTAGTTGGGCTCACTGATGATTAGTCTCTTATTGCTTCTGTGTACATCTGGTTTGTTCTATCTCTATCATTTGCCTGTCGATACTTTCACCTATTTGTTATTTCCACTAGAGAGATAGTGACTATGATGGTGAAACATGTCTTAGCATGATATTTGGTACTTGGCCGGTTTGACATTTCAGGTTTCGCCTTGGACAGCAGCCTTGCGTGAAACGTAGGGCGTCACACTTTCAACAATCCAATCTGCCATGTCAAAATTAGTCCCCTTATCATCAAGCTATAACTCACACTCCTCCCAGTTTAGACCATGAGAAACGTCTCAATGTTCTGGAAAATGGTTTGGAAACCATAATTCAGGCCTCTACACAAATCATGAATATGTTGACTTAAACATACAGCACTTTGAACTCCTTCATGCAATCAACCGGATAAATGCTCAACTCCAACACTCAAGTCATAACTAGATTAGAAACCCAACTTAGTCAACTAGCTAGTGTCGTGAGTGAAAGAGAGAAAGAAAAATTTCCGAGTCAACCCGTGGTCAACTCTAAGGACACATGATCTAGTTCATCCTATGAAGCTCAAGTGAATGCAATCCATTCACTACGGTCAGGGAAACAGGTCAATA